>NC_065443.1:208995427-209343560 GCF_917563875.1 Diabrotica virgifera virgifera | reverse complement strand
CAGTTTTTTCATTGATGCAGCATTCAAGGTCCAAGCTTCCATTCCGTAAAACAGAGTCGAGAAAACGTAGCACCTAGCCAACCTTATTCTTAGCTCTAACCTTAGATCTCTTGTGCAGAGCACTTTTCTCATTTTGTTAAGCTGGATAAAGAGAGCTAATAATCATCTAATAAAAGCAATTTTGATCATCATTTTTGATATTTATGTACCAAATTATGTACAGTTTTTTAGACGTTGTCAACACTGCTTTAAAATATTTCGGCAAATAATGGTGTAATTGTAGAAATACATTTGAAACTAGCCAATATGAAGGAGATTGGTTGGTAGCGTTTTTTGAAAGCATAATATCTTAAGGAGTTACTTATTGCATTTATAAATTAACTCGATGATGGGTAAGTAAAAATTGGGTAATATGTATTGAAAATGTGACAGTATACCTACAACAAAAGACACGATATCTTAAAATTTTTTGAAATAATAAATATGAATACTAATATCCTATTTCAAGCTGGATGAGAAGCTAGAAGATAGAACTAGAAATTTTAATTCATGTTTAGACGAAATAGTCAAGATTTTTGAATTTGGTGTGCCTCTTGTATGGCTTTTCCAATGCTTGAATTTTGTATCTTATACATACCGTATTATTTTCTTCCATATACAAATGTATCACAATATGAAAGTTCTAATCTGATTCTGATTCTAATTCTAATTTTTCCATAAGTGAATTAGAAACCTGTTTAAAATGCAATTAAAATACTGTACTTATAGAATGATTAAGAAAATTTCCGATTGTAGTAATGGCGTTAGTGCAAATAAAGAATTATATCGACACACACCTTAAGTTTCCAGATGGTTGGTAAGAATATATTTAGTTCGAATTATTTTAAAACCGTCCAAAGATCCTTCGAAACCTAGTTCGAATTATTTTAAAACCGTCCAAAGATCCTTCGAAACCAGAATCATACCAGGGTAAATTCTTAGAGTCATGCGTACTAAAAACATTCGAAAGAATGATTAAGTCATAATTAATAATGACATTATTTTCTACCTACGTATCGTGTATTTTTCGTGTTTTTTTTGTATCTTTCGTAAAACAATAAGGAGCGCAAGAAAATTTATTATTTATTATTTTTATTGTGAATAAGCCACATTTTTACTTTAAAATTAGTTTATTTTGACCTATCGATTTCCCTTTCGGAGATCATTCTCATAGTACAAATGTATTTGATTTTTTTGATTGGATCAATAGAAGTTCGATTTTTTGCTTATTATTAACTTGTGTATACCCATAATAAGTAATTTTCTCAATCGGATTACTCTAATTATACTAAAAGACTTTTGCTTTGAAAATTTGCGACCTATTTCTATTAGATATCTTCCTTTTAGATATATTTTTTGTCTTTGTCATTTATATTGCACTAAGTCGAAGTTCTTTTTCATATCGATGAATTCAATTTGTTTTATGCATGGGATTTTATTTGAGATCACATTTAAAACGTACTTTATAACAAAAATTTGTATTCTCCAACTGATTAGAACTCTAAATCTGGTTTGAAAATAATATGAGAAATATCGGTGGTTTGGACTTAGCGAAAGAATTTATCTGATATGTATTGTAGGTATTATCGATATAATGATAGATTTAGCAATTAGTGGCTTGCATATATTTATGCTTCATATACTGACATTTTGCACCTAGGGAGAGATAATGTAAATATTGAGAGTTGCATGGTAAAAATAAGAGGTTTACTAGTTTGGACATAATGAAAGAACGCCTGTGTATAATAGAGTACGAAAGATTTGGATGTTTCTCAGTAAAAACGAAAATAATAAAGCCCTTTTGACATGCTGATGTATTTGATTTTTATGTCTGACTAGAACTCTAAATCTGGTTTGCATACAGAGTGAGTTTTATGTATGGAAACACTCAATTATCTCGGAAACGGCTTGCAAGATTTTTATAGATTTTGATGGGTATTAATTTTCTGAGGCGGTCTATATTATAGTGACAATTACATTGTTGTCAGATTTTCCGTTTTTCTGGAAATCCAATTCCGTATTTCTAATAGGACAAGAAGTCGTTATTTGAGTTTTGAAGTCCTAAAGAAATACTGATTATTTTTCATGTTATTTTCCCTACAACTAAATGCCATAATTTCGAAGTTATTGCTACATTTATTAAAAAAATTTAAACAAATTATAAAAACCAATAGTGTACAAAAGTATACAACACGATAGTATACGAAAAGTTTGGATGTTTCTTAATAGAAACGAAAATACTAAAACCCTTTTGACATGCTGATGTATTTGATTTTTATGCTTGACTAGAACTCTAAATCTGGTTTGAAAATAATGTGAGAAATATCGGTGGTTTGGACTTAGCGAAAGAATTTATCTGATATGTATTTTAGGTATTAGCGATATAATGATAGATTTAGCAATTGGTGGTTTGCATATATTTGTATTCCATTTTGATACACTGATATTTTCTAGGAAGAAATAATGTAAATATTGAGAGTTGCGTGTTAAAAATAAGAGGTTTACTAGTTTGGACATATAGAAAGAACGCCCGTGTATAATATTTTACGAAAGATTTGGATGTTTCTCAGTAGAAAAGAAAATACTAAAGCCTTTTTGACATGCTGATGTATTTGATTTTTATGCCATTGTATTTTATTGGTTGAGGTACTGTAAGTTACGATTGGACGGAAAATACGTATCTAAGACCCTTTTGACATGATGTATTTTATTTTTCTGTCACTGAACTCTATTGGTTAAATCGTATCATTTGAGAATTCGTATGTCCCTATTGCACCAAGAGGACCGAAGATACAGAACTCCTTTTTAACATTCTGCTCTATTTGATTTTTCTGTGTCTGGTGGTTAAATCATTTGTATCTAATGTCTTTATGGCATGATGTTATGTTTATTTTTTCTATATTATTCAATTTGTTAAATCACATGATACCTCGCATATCTCTCAGAGAGGGATGGATTGGACATATCAAAATACTGCTTCTATTATATCTTATACGTTATCAGGGGCATTAGTTACGTATTTTCAGGATACAGCCAAAAGGGCATTAGTTATATCTTCTGTTTTATTGGTCCAATCGTGACGTAAAAGTCGGGCCTCCACCACAAAACGAGACAAAAATGAGCAGAATGGACCTTAAATTTTTTTTTAATTTCCCCCAGCATCTGGGGAAAAATTGATTTTCTATCTAACTCTAATACACAGACTCTTATGGGAGGCGCTGTTGCTAGATGTTGCGAAATGCCCAGTTTGTCAGTAGATCTAGGAAATTTTTTTGTGCGCCCATACCGTTGGGCACTACATACCTACAACTTTTATTGTCTATGTCTCTCTACGTTACGCCATTTAGGCATGTCTACAACTTTTATTGTCCACGTCTCTCCTTACGTCTATGCCTCTCTACGTTAATCCGTTTAGGTACTACATGCCTACAACTTTTATTGTCTATACCTCTCTTTTTACTTGTGTATATATAATTTTCTCAATCGAATTACTCTAAAAGACTTTTGCTTTGAAAATTTGCTATCTTTTTCTATTAAATATCTTCCTTCTAGATTTTTTTTGTCTTTGTCATTTATAATGCACTCAGTCGAAGTTCTTTTTCATATCGATGAATTCAATTTGTTTTATGTATGGGATTTTGAGATCACATTTAGAACGAATTATGGTAGATTCCTTCAACGTAATATCTGTATCAGGACAAATTGGAATAAAAATAGCGAGTTTAACTAAAAATACTGAAATGGAATAAAAATGGTGAATTGGAATAAAAATGGCGAATTGGTGGCACCAAATGTTATGGCCGTAGATAAAATATAGTATGCAGCTCGTAACGGTTAGTTTATGGATTAAATAACATATTCGATACTCCCCACACCTTTAACGTACCACAATCTCCAATCAGACCAATGCTAATGAGATGTCACCATCGCTTACACATAAATTATGTTACGGTCGTAGATAAAATATATGCCTCTCTACGTTAAGCCGTTTAGGTACTACATACCTACAACTTTTATTGTCTATGCCTCTCTTTTTACTTGTGTATATATAATTTTCTCAATCGAATTACTCTAAAAGACTTTTGCTTTGAAAAATTGCAATCTTTTTCTATTACATATCTTCCTTCTAGATTTTTTTTTGTCTTTGTCATTAGGTACTACATACCTACAACTTTTATTGTCTATGCCTCTCTTTTTACTTGTGTATATATAATTTTCTCAATCGAATTACTCTAAAAGACTTTTGCTTTGAAAATTTGCAATCTTTTTCTATTAAATATCTTCCTTCTAGATTTTTTTTTGTCTTTGTCAACTCAGTCGAAGTTCTTTTTCATATCGATGAATATATTCGTTACTACCCACACCTTTAACGTACCACAATCTCCAATCAGACCAATGCTAACGAGATGTATAGCGCCAACTATCGGATAATAGCTGAATTATGGTAGATTTCTTCGACGTAATGTCAAGGAAAATTGGATAAAAATGGCGAATTTGAATAAAAATTGACTAAAAATGGCGTCATTCAGCGGCTAATAGCTAAACTATGGTAGATTTCTTCGACGTAATGTCAAGGCAAATTGGAATAAAAATGGCGAATTGGAATAAAAATGACGAATTGGAATAAAAATGGTGAATGGGAATAAAAATGGTGAATTGGAATAAAAATGGCGGATTGGTGATGCCATCTAGCGGAAAATAACTATGGTAGATTCCATTATGGAAGATTCCTTGTGACGTCAGCATCTATCTCACTCTTACTCATTGGAAAGGTACTTCTCTCTCTAACACATTGATTTCTATATCTTGGTAGCAGAACCGGCATTCCCCTTCTACTCAGAATATGCCACCCAACCCATGCTAGGGATGTACAATTTGGTACGTGGAACCAAGCTTGTGGATTGGGTGACATAAAAGGTAGGATGGTTGGCACAATAAGCCCATGAGGCTGCAGTGCCATCGGAGACATATGTCAGACGACCTCCAAAAAAAAAAAAAAAAAAAGACAAAAATTGGTTAAGATATGGCTGTTCATATTTTGCATACACTCGTGATTATTGACTCGTTCAGACCCTTTTAACTATGACTATTTCACAAATAAGCCCTTCAAACCGGTGAAATTTACAATCATATACAAAATACATAATTAAACTAAATTGTTTGTAAAGCGGTAACTAATTTCATTTGGGGCGCTGGGAGATCTTTACGATTTTTTTTTACAAAAAAATAGGGATCAACTTGATTTTGAGCTCAACTCACTTGTTTTGATGTTAGAAACTTTTTTAAAAGAAAAATAAAGCTACACACTTTAAAAAACGTTTTAATGGGCTTTTCCCGAAAAGTGCTTCATGTTTTGGATGTTGACGAATAAGAACGTATTTTTCATGAACTACAACTTTGCTTTTGCTGGGTTTATAGACTTTACGAATTCATAATTTTTTTTCATTTTTTTATATGCTACATTTTTGCTAAGAATATTTTGTTTTTTTCGATCAAATACTTACTTTTTGAGTTGTTTGTGAAAAACCGCCTGAAAACGTGATTTTTGTCGAAAAATAAACACTTTCAATCGCAAATATCTCGAAAAGTATTAACTATGTTAAAAAATTTTATAGAACTAAAGTTGCTTAGAATTGATCCATTTCCGGACTTATTTTAAACGCACGGTTTTTCACCCCCGACTAGGGATGACTGTCACCCCCCGAGTAAAAGCAAACAACGGCACTAGTTCAATTTTGAAGTTGATATTAAGTAGAACCTAAGTCCAAATTTTCATGCAATTCGGAATTGACCCTGAAAGTTACACGGTATCGCCGTATTTCGCGTTCATTTACTGGACTAAATGGTGTTTCTATAATCTGTATTTAATCCTACATAATCATAATAATCAGACGAAATTACAAAACAAAATCGTAGATTAAGTAAATTATTTAGTTTTTATTAAATTTATATTTTTCATTCGATTTTGCCTTTTTGGAGTGCCTTGTTTTTTTATAACATATGTAGTTATAAAATTCACTACAAGTCATGCTGAAATTGGTTTTCGTTAGTGAAATTTATCGGGACATTTAGTGTCCCGATCAGGTACAAATCGGTACGCGTCCCCAGACCCTTGAAAATCGGGACGTCCCGCGCAAATCGGGACACCTGGTAACGCTAGTATCACCCCTTTAACACTTGCGGGGGCCCCGGCTGCATTATCTATATTTGATTATTACTATTAGCAGTAATTAAAAAACAATCATTCTTGAAAATAATTAACTTTTTTTCGAGGGCCACAAAAAAATGTCCAAAGGGCCGCATGCGGCCCGCGGGCCGCTCTTTGCCCACCCCTGGTCTACACCAACCAAATAAAATTATTTGCTAATAGTTGCAATCAGTTGCAAACATTTTGCGCCCTTGTGAAAACGCACCTTCAAGGGGACTAAAGGAAGCTTTAGACGGTTGTGTGAAAGGAGTATTAATAAATGGTTGAATAACATTAGATATGCAGATGACACCATAGTTTTTGCCGATAATCTGAATGATTTACAGATATTAACAAATCGTATAACAGATGTCAGCAACAGATACGGACTAGCTCTTAACATAAAGAAGACAAAATTTATGACAATTAGTAAAAAACCAATATTAAACGCTCAACTTACAGTCAACCAACAGAATATCGAAAGAGTTGAGCAATATACATATCTGGGTACGAATTTAAATAGCCAATGGGACCACTCAACACAAATTAAACAGCGAATAATAAAAGCGAAAGCAGCATACGTTAGAATGAGACCCATTTTCAACAGTCGAGACATATCATTAAAAACAAAATACCGTCTGTTGAAATGCTACATATTCGCAGTTCTGCTTTACGGAATGGAAGCGTGGACACTAACTGTTGCATCTGTGAATCGGCTCGAAGCTTTCGAAATGTGGTGTTATAGGCGCATCTTACGTATATCCTGGGTTGACCGAATTACTAATGTGGAAAGAGTGTGAAATTCTCATAACCATCAAAACAAAAAAATTAGAATATCTAGGACATGTAATGAGAAATCAAGAACGTTACGGCCTTCTCCAACTGATTCTCCAAGGGAAGGTAAATGGTAAAAGAGGACCGGGAAGAAGACGTATTTGCTGGCTTCAAAATTTACACTACCACTGAACTGTTCCGCGCTGCGGTAAACAAAGTCAAGATAGCCATGATGATCGCCAACATCCGGAACGGCTAGGCACTTTAAGAAGAAGAGAAAGGGGACTACAGACTATGCATGTATTCGTGATTCGTGTTGCTCGGTTCGCAGTCAGTTCACTAATAGTGTGTAGCGTCTTGTTCGTTAAAAATCGGTTCGTAAACAACTTGATTTGTGAGTGCACGGTAATTCGCTCTTGTGAACGGTAAATAAATTAACGAACATCAAAGGCTGCGCATCAACACGAACCTATGATTCGCCTAAGTTCGGGCTGTGTTCATAGATAATTCGTTCATTCGCTGTTCGAACTAGTTTCGAGGGTGAATATAGGCTATGTTAATTCTTTTGCGCCATGAGTATATAAAAAGCACTAGCTATTGCCACATCATCATCACTCTTCATACTTTCAGAGCAGAAAAATGGATACCCGTATTCACAAATTTCCGTGAACTAATTTGAAACTGCGATGAACATATGTAAATTCAGGTATGGATCGTTCATACGAATCGTGAACAAACGCATAGTCTGTATGCTCTATTTGCGATTTACTACGAATTACAACGAACTGGACGAATCACGCATCGCTCATCACGAATCGCGAATACATGTCTGTAGTCTGTAGCCACCTTTAGCCAAGCCGCACACCAAAGAAACATGAAACGAAAAACATGAAACATGAAACGAAAAACATGTTTCATGAAAAGAAAACACTGCTAAACAAATCTCAAAGTCCGCCTACCAATGAAACGAGTGTGATTCATGCTCATGACACATTTTTATCTTCGGAGAGTTTCATAAATGGCCGGACATATATTTGTTTAGCAGTGGTTTATTTCCATGAAACGTAATTTACGTTTCATGTTTCTTTGATGTGCGGCCTGCCTTAGAGTTTCCATGTTTCCAGGGCATGGTATATTTTTCGCGAGTCGGAAAACCGCCATCATTGTATATTTACGCACTGCAAAAAATATTGTTTATCAGAAAGAATTAACTTGATTCCACTTTTTCATACATAATATTTCGAGTATATTTTTTTTGTTTTTTTTTTTAATTTGTAGTTATTGAACGTTGACACATTATTTAATTCTAAGGCGGTACGAAGTTCGCCGTGTCAGCTAGTATAATAAAATTTCCGTGTCAAAGTGTTTGTTATGTACAATACGACTCCAAAACACCTCGACTTTTTTTATTAAATTTTATATGTATATTCGGTAGGTCTAAGAATCGATCGTAATCTATTTTTAATATCCCTAATTAAGGGTGGTCCACACCAAACATTTTTTTATTTGTTGGGACAACATTTTTTATTTTTATTTTTCTTCTTCTTGTTTTAGTTTCTTGGCTTTCACTTTTTATTTTTATGGAATTAACAAGTGTCATTAAAAAATGCATCATCATCATGGCATTTACACTCTTAAGGGAGTGACTGCCGCCCTCTTTGGGCTCCAATTCATTTGGTGCGGGGAATCAGTCCGCATTAACATTTAGATTTTAAAATTGGTTGTGTAACTTGGCGTCTTCTACAATATTCCTTCATTCGTTCCTGTTTTTGCGTATGGTTGTCAATTCTCTAACTCCCGTCTTCTTAAGATCCGCAATTATCTGGTTCTCCCATCTCGTTTTCGGTCTTACTCGTGGTGTGCCTGATACTGCTCTCCATTTGGCGATTTTATTGATAACTGCTTCTTGATTTCTCCTTTCTATATTACCATCCATCTGAGTCTCTGTGCCTTGATAAATCTGACGATGTCTTGTCCTTTCAAAAGTTCTCTTACTTCGTATTTAGTTCATCAGTTTTCTAAATTCATTATTACCTAAGTTTAGTGGGCCTGCTATTCTCCTAATGATTTTTTCTCTCTAGGATCCTCAATCATTCTTCATTTTTCTGTGTCAAACACATTACTTCAACACCATATGTGATAATTGGTCTAATTGCTGCTCTGTAAATTTTCAGTTTAGTATTCTGAGTAAGCTTCTTATCTTTGAAGAATTTGTTGTATTTCCGGTAGGTTTTGTTTCCTGCCAGGATTCTTTCACTTTTTACTATGCTTCTATCATTAGTTCCATTAAGTGAGCACCCAAGGTACTTAAAGTGTTCTACCTTTTCATTTCAAACTCATATTCGCCAATATTTAACCTTGTCACATTAACTGTATTTTTTCTTGAGCATATTAGGTATTTTGTTTTGTTTTGATTTATTGCCAAACCCCTCTTGGATGCTTCATTGCACAACTTCTCAAATTCTTCTTTTAAACTGTTTCGGTTTCTGCTAATCAATGTTATGTCATCAGCGTACGCCACAAGTTGCGATGTCGATGTTATAATTGTAGGTACTTTTTAATTCGGTAGCTCTTATTGTTACTTCTATAGCAACATTAAATATTGACGTTGATAGAAAGTCACCTTGTCGTACTCCGGTTTCTATTTTTGGAGATGCCGTCATCTGTTACTGTTGCTGCCCTTGATCCTTCTATTGTAATTTTTGTAAGCTATATGAGTTTAATTGGGGTGTAGAGTTGTGTTATAGAGGTAGTACCTTTCATCGGAACGGCCACATCGAGCGTCATAGATGGGAGATGGTTCTTGATAACTGGTCCTCATAAGACACCCAATTCTCACTTATGGCTCCACGTCCACGTGCCACACCCTGGGAAACTGCATTGGTCTGCAGGCTAAACTAAGTGAGGGTAGCCAGATATGGTGAAAATAGCAACGTCTGTACCCAGAATGGGCGGTTGCAAACGGCGTCTGTTCCATAGTGGGCGGCTGAAAACTAAGCTTGGAAGTGGCATGAAGGAAGGCAACGGGATACCACCTTCATTATTTGTTCCCAAGATAATCACATGAATACATTTAACTTAAAATTATCCGGAGGTATAAATGGATCCCCAATCGGATCTCCGGGGGAGCGGTCTTGAATGTTACAAACGTACGAGCAAACTTAAGAAAGACATTAAAGATAGGCACCTGGAATACACGCAGCTTATTTAAAGCCGGGAAGCTGGCTAACCTAACTCAAGAAATGTGCAGAATCGATCTAGATATCCTGGAGATCTCAGAAACCTGGTGGCCTGGATCCGGTAAATGTACTACAGAAAGCGGAACATTCTTTTACTCAGACAATGATGACCGCGACCATAGAAAAGGCGTCGGGATTATGATAAGTAAAAAATTGATGAGAGCTTTCACAGAGTTTGTACCATATTCCGACCGCACAGCCTTGGTAAAACTTGAAGCGAAGCCAAATAATCTCAACATCATACAGGTCTATGCACCAACTGCAGTTGCAGCAGTTGAAGAGGTGGAAAACTTTTATAGTGAAATCAAAGAATTGCTTAAATTGACAAAGAAACATGATGTTAACATAATTATGGGAGATTTTAATTCCAAAATAGGGAAAAACAGCTTTGAAGACGTGGTTGGACCTTATGGTCTTGGAACAAGGAATGAAAGGGGTGACCGACTTATACAATTTTGTCAGGAAGAAAACATGAGAGTTACCAACACATGGTTCCAACTCCACCCCGTCGCCTTTATACTTGGAAATCTCCAGCCGATAGAGCTGAGAACATAATAAGAAATCAGATAGACTTCATTCTCATCAACGGTAGATTCAGCACAACTGTCAAAAGAGCTTGCACATATCCTGGAGCAGATGTGCCTTCTGACCATGTACTATTAGTGGCCGTCATAAAGATCGCTCTTTCATGCAAAAACAAGTCTGAAACTCAACAACAGATCGCATTGGATAAACTGAAAGATCCAATGATACAAGCAGAAATAAATAATGAAATAAACACACAAATTCAAATATTGACGACAAATATTACCGAAGATCTAACACCAACATGGAACACGATTACAAGTGCTGTAACAGACACAGACATCATGAAAAACAACTTGGGGTACAAACCAAAGAACAAGAAGCAAAAATGGATGACAGAAGAAATACTATTACTAATGAATGAACGACGACGACACAAGAATGACCCAGATGGCATCAATATGTATAAAAACGTTAACAGGCAAATAAAAGCAAAGATAAGAATAGCAAAAAATGAATGGCTTAAGCAACAATATATCGATCTAGAATCTAGAACATTTACAACGACAGCACGACGACCGGAATTTACATAAAAAGCTTAAGGAGACTGCTGGAATATACAGAAAACGAAGACCAACTACCATAGTTAATCAGGATAATCAGATAGTGCTAGGTGAAAAAGAGAAAATTCATATATGGGCAAACTATATCCAGGAGCTCTTTCATGACGAAAGACCCGTGAGTGAAGTTTATACAGACGACCAGCTGACTGGCCCCTCAATCACTACAGAGGAAATAGAAACGGCAATATTATATTAAAAAACAATAAGGCACCTGGACCAGATGAAATCCCTTCAGAAATACTCAAACTACTGGATGAAAGGGGAATTTCAGCACTACATAAAATATTTAATTTTATTTATGAAACTGGTTGCTATCCTCAACATTGGTTGCTCTCTACATTTATTCCCCTACCCAAAAAAGTCAATGCAAAAAGATGTGAGGATCACAGACTCATTAGCCTGATGAGTCACACTTTAAAAATATTCTTAAAAATACTACATAAAAGATTATACAAAAAATGTGAATGGGACATCAGTGATTCTCAGTTTGGGTTTAGGCAAGGTTTAGGAACAAGAGAAGCAATAGTAGCAACACAGGTGTTGGTCCAAAATTGTTACGATCAGAGGAAGAACTTATTAATGTGCTTTTTAGATTACTAGAAAGCGTACGATCGTGTTCAACATCACAAGTTAATGCAGATCCCCAAGAAGCTTGATATAGACCAAAAAGACTTAAGATGCATTGAAAACTTGTACTGGTATCAGGCAGCAAAATTAAAAATAGACAATTATATATCCACACCCATACATATAAGAAGGGGTGTTCGGCAGGGCTGTGTGCTTTCCCCTCTTTTATTTAACATTTATTCGGAAGCCATATTTCAAGAGTCTTTGGATGGGAATCAAAGTGAATGGAATATTGATCAACAACATACGATATGCTGATGATGCTGTCTTAATTTGTGACAACATAGCAGATCTTCAACAACTTGCCACTATAATCGGAGAATGCAGTAAGCAAATGGGATTAGAGATTATTACCAAAAAGACCAAATTCATGATCATCTCCAGAAACTTGGATGCATTTGAAAACTCCACCATAACACTGAATCCTAAGTCCATTGAAAGAGTGAGCAAATTTAAATACCTGGGAACTTGGCTTTTTGAAGACGGAGCATCGGACAGGGAAGTACAATGTCGCATTGAGCAAGCTCGACAAGCTTTCGTAAAATTCAGGAAGGTACTGACCTGCTCAGAGTTCGACCTTACACTGAGACTAAGGTTTACTAAATGCTACGTGTGGTCGGTGCTGCTATATGGCATAGCGAGCTGGAAACTCAAAACGAGGGATATAAACAGATTAGAAGTCTTCGAAATGTGGCTTTATCGCCGTATCCTAAAGATACCATGGACGGCGAAAGTCACAAATGTGGATGTCCTTAAAAGAATCAACCAAGAACGTCAGCTTTTCGAAAACATCAAGAAAAGAAAAACGGCGTATTTGGGTCACATCATGCGAAACGAAAAATACCAGTTCCTTCAACTTATAATTCAGGGTAAAATTGAAGGCAAGAGAGGAATAGGACGCAAGAAAATGTCCTGACTCCGAAACATAAGGCAATGGACAGGGATTAACGACATACAATCTCTGATACACATTGCAAGAAACAGAGAGTTAATGGAAAGTGTGATCGCTAACATCCATTAGTGGATTTGCATTTGAAGAAGAAGATGAGTTTCATTGGGATATCTGTTTTGCTGAGCAATTCTCCACGCCCATATCTTTAAGGTCGCCTGCTATATTATCTCGCCACCGAAGTCGAGGGCGTTCATATGGTCTTCTTCCCACACTAGCCTTACTGTTCTTTCGTCAGAATGTCTTCTGATGTGTTTTGTCCACTGGAGCCTTCTGGATTTTACTTCTTTTATTATGTTGGCGTGTGGATATAGTTTTTCAAGCTCTTTGTAAGTTTTTATATTGTACTGCTGCTTCATCAAAAGCACATGCCCAAAGATCTTTCTTAGGATTTTTCATTCCCAGACACGTAGTCTCACTTCGTTTGCCTTTGTTATCGTCCACGTTTTGCAGCCATACATCACTTCGGGGCGTATAATTGTTGTATACAGTTGTATCTTTGTTTTTCTTGTTAAGTGTTTCGATTTTATAAGGTTTTGAAAAATATACATAAATACATCTGTTGCCGGCTTGTATCCTATTGTTTATTTCTTGTGAACCGTTATTGTCTTCAGTTATAGACCAGTAAGGATCTGTTTTTAGGTGGATGTGAGAGGTGGCATTCAGATTTTTGCGGATAAAGTTAGGTGATAACTTCGTTAATAATAATTGAATTATGCTCCTTCTCAAATATGCCCGGAACATTAATAAAAAAAAAAATAAAATATTTAAAAATTTCAAAAAATTTCGTCTTTTTTGTTTTTCTTTCTTCTACTTTTTTTGCTTATAACTTAAAAACTATTCATTTTAGAACAAAGTCGTAAAGGAATAAAACAAAGGTAATTAAATTTTCTATCAGATGCGATTGGTTAAAAATGTCTTAATTTATCACCCGTGCTTCAAAATAGCAATAAATATAAAATAAGGGGGCAAAACAAGCCTGTCCTTATTCAATGATTTTCCATCACTTAGGTTACACTTGGAACCTTCCTAATTCGCTTAGAACATTTTTGTAATGTGCTAAAACCGTACACCAAATTTCATTAAAATTGACTTACTAGATTTTGCATAATAATTTTGCAATCTAAACTTTTTTTTAAAAAATTTAAATTTTTAAAAATCTTGCACAACAAAAACTAGACCATACAAATGTTTGTCAGTTTTTTTACATATAAAGAAGTACTCCACCTATCTAATGCACTTTACAGAATTGAAATCGGATTATTTAAGCAGCCTCAGCAATGTTTTAAAATTATAAACAATTTTTTGGCTTATAAACAAATTAGTGCTGTGGCCAGGAGGGGGTGCTACGGGCTCCTTTATTTAGATGGACTTACCCAAGTTTTTTTTATGTATTTTGACCCGTAGAACACGAATTTTTTGGGTAACAGTTGATCCGGATGTCGATAAGATTGTTATAAACAAAGAACTTGAGGAATTACATAACATCGATTTTTCCCAAAATAAAACATTTTTTTTTGTATTTCTTGGATAATACTAAGCAAAAAATGTTCTTACAAGTTTTTTCGTAGGATGCATAGTTTTCGAGATAAACGCGGTGGAACTTTCAAAAAATCGAGAAATTGCAATTTTTGAACGCGAATAACGTTTGATTAAAAAATAAAATAGCAATTCTACTCACAGCATTTGAAAGTTCAAGTCAAATTATACCGGTTTTAATTATTTGCATTGCTAAAAATTAATTTTTTTATTATTAAACAAAGCTATTTGTTTATAAGCCAAAAAATTGTTTATAAATTTAAAACATTGCTGAGGCCCCTTAAATAATCCGATTTTAATTCTGTAAAGTGTATTAGATAGGTAGAGCACCTCTTTATATGTAAAAAAATTAGCCAACTTCTAAATGGTCTACTTTTTGTTCAGAAAGATTTTAAAAAATTTGAACTTTTTTAAAAACATTTAGATTGCAAATTTATTATGCAAAATTTATCAGGTCGATTTTAATAAAATTTGGTACACGATTTAAGTATATTACAAAGAAGTTCCTAAGCGAATTACAAAGGTTCTGAGTGCCACCAAAGTGGTTAAAAAATATTGAATAAAACAGACTTATTTTGCCCCCTTAGTTTGTATTTATTGCTATATTGCAGAAACGGTAATACCTTAAGACATTTTTAACCAGTCGTATATCATACAAAATTCAATTATATTTATTTTATTTCTCTACGACTTTGTTTAAAAACGAACCGTTTTAAAGTTATAAGCAAAGAAAGCAGAAAAAAATCGATGTTTTTCGAAATTTTTAAATATTTTAATTTTTTATTAATGTTCCGGGCATATTTAAGAAGGAGCATAAGTCAATTATTATTACTGAAGGTGTCATCTAACTTTATCTGCAAAAATCCGAATGCCACCTCTCACATCCAAAAATAGACGTTTTTTCGCAGATCCTTACTGGTCTATTATTGTTGTTTCAAGATACTTAAATTTTTTGACGCGCTCGAAGTCAAAGTCATCTATGATGATGTTCTGTCTGATTCTGTCTCTTTATTGTCATCACGCATGTGTTTATCTTTTTAAAGATCATTCTTTTTTCTGACAGGTATTCAAGTTTAAGTCGATTTCATGTAACCGAATGAAGTATCTTCCACTAAAGTCGTCCCAGGAACGCAACTTCCAAATACATATTGACAATATTATTATTAGGAGGCAACAATAGCGCGCGGAAAACGCGGTCCAAGATTGCGGTTGTAATTTTGAATATTTTGTCGAAATATTTGGCACACATATTCGTAATATAGTAAATAATGGCGGTACAGAGCCCAATTTGAGAAATATGTTATTACTCAATAATTAAATAAAATATTAAAAAACGAGTCTGTACCGCCATTAAGAAGAACAAAAAATACACTTTCTTCAAATAAACTTTTTTATCCCATGCCTAGATTTTGTGTCACATTGGAATTACTAAAAATCGATTATCTATAACAAGAAATCGAACTTGACTGACTGATGACGCAATATTTAGCTCGTCTACGAGTATAGTAATTATCGTGATCACAATATTGTGCCTTCGTTTTTGATAATATAGTATCACTGTCACTGTCGTACTGCCGCACGTACTTTTGCCGCACTGTTGAGTGTTCGCAGAACTTTCGAAAAAATATTGATGACGAGCTGATGTAGCCTCTTAAGTTATTTGTTTCAAAATATATAATCTTCGTCTGAATTGTCAATATGAATGAGTCATATAAAATTAAATCATTAGAAGAATGTTTTTATCAAGTAATCAAACGAAAATTTTTTATGCTATTTGTTAAATTATGTTTTGAATTTTATGACATGATCGCTATGAGAACGATTACCGAAGTGAAAATCCAAACGTTAAAATACCGTTATTTTAAAGTAAAATTGTGGCATATTCCCCATAAAAATGTAAATAGTGACATCCTGTATCAGAGATTTCTTGCTAATTATAGCATTGTTATATTTGATTATGAATACAATTTTATAAATAAGTACAGTATAAATATAGTATAAGTTTTTTATTAAACATCCTACAGCAACAACCGCAATGACTGAAGTATTTCCGAGTAAGTAGTATAAATTAATAATCTTTCCCCTCCCCCACTATACGTAAAATACAACAAAAATAATTTGTAAAAAATCTTTAGTAAATCGTAATGACAATCAAACGTGTTTGAAATCAATATTCAACAGTTGTAGATACTAGGAAAAAAATTTCTATATCTAGATAAAGAGATAAAGGCAGGTTTTTTTATTTGATTCAGAGTTGGATCACCATCTCCATATAGCTATTTCAGCATCTATGCATCCTCAGTGAAGATATGCAGTCACAACTCTGAAACAAATATCAACAATCCTGCCTATTTAAGGGAAAACATCGCGATGCAATGTTTCCACCTTTTGAGACTCAAAACAGCGACATCTCTCGTAATACGAGGAAGACGAAAAGCCCTAGATACAAAGTTTACTACTTTTATACAATAATAAACAATATTTTCAATCCAAGACTTTTCGTTAAGAAACTGCTTTCTGGCTGCATCCTGTATCTTCGGCTTTTACAATATATATAAGCGCAAGAGACGACGAATATAGAAGAAAGCAAATAAAGGACGCTAGCCACGTTTTTACCTTCTTTTTGTCTAGGAAAAGGACCGAAAGACACTTTCAGGTACATACTCAAATCTGAGTAAAGATGAAAAAGATAAAGGCAGGTTTTGTTTTTATTTGATTCAGAGTTGGACCACCATCTCCATATAGATATTTCAGCATCTATGCATCCTCAGTGAAGCTATGCAGTCACAACTCTGAAATAAAAATCAACAATCCTGCCTATTTAGACGAAAAGCCCTAGATACAAAGTTTTGTTGCATCGCAAAACATTGCATCGCGATGTTTTCCCCTAAATAGGCAGGATTGTTGATTTTTGTTTCAGAGTTGTGACTGCATAGCTTCACTGAGGATGCATAGATGCTGAAATAGCTATATAGAGATGGTGGTCCAACTCTGAAGTAAATAAAAATAAAAACAAAACCTGCCTTTATCTTTTTCATCTTTACTCAGATTTGAGTATATACCTGAAACTGTCTTTCGGTACTTTTCCTAGACGAAAAGAAGGTAAATACGTGGCTAGTGCCCTTTATTTGATTTCTTCTATATTCGTCGTCTCTTGTGCTTATATATTGTAAAAGCCGGAGATTCAGGACGCAGCCAGAAAGCAGTTTCTTAACGAAAAGTCTTGGATTTAAAATATTGTTTATTATTGTATTGGGACCGTGCAAGTTCGGCAAAGCGACACCTGGTTTCTACGCTCAGCAACATTATTCGCACTTTTAATTATATTGGCCAATTATATTAGTCCTGGTTACTTGATAATAATTGTCAAGGCCATAGTCCAAAAAATAATAAGAAGAAAAAATAAGATTCAGGTTGTGTTATTAAAACGTAAACAATTGTATGTAGTAAATAAAATTAATTATTAAAATGCAGTACTGCAAGCAAAATACAATTAATTAAATTT
This sequence comes from Diabrotica virgifera virgifera, assembly GCF_917563875.1. NCBI lineage: Eukaryota > Metazoa > Arthropoda > Insecta > Coleoptera > Chrysomelidae > Diabrotica > Diabrotica virgifera. The sequence goes on along the minus strand of NC_065443.1, from coordinate 209,325,553 downwards.
ACCTTTGTATAATATATAATAATTGCATATCATATCAATATTGTGGAGCAATATATAATTTTTCTTCTTCATTGACAGTAGATATGAAATATACGTCAATTTGACAATTTCAATTGACAATGAATTATTTAACAGAGTTACAATATTTCTCCGCTATTCTCGCACGATCGTTTCTCGTATCCCCTCCAAGTTCTTGCACACCGCGAAGTGGTCGTCATAAAATTTAAGAAACTTTTCTTTTTATTTATTTTTTCTTATTTTTATCAAATTAAATGTATTGTGTATTGATTCAGTTACTCTTGTAGCACGTAATCTGATATTATCATTAGTAACAAATGGAAAAGAAGAAAAACTTTGAAAAAAACAATAAATGTATTGAATAATTGATGGATTCGACCATGACCGTTACTTGATGGAAGTTCACTTTATCTAACAATAAAACACTGAAAACTTTTATTTTCAATACTTCCACAAAATTTATTATAAAACTGTGTGACTACAGCTGTTTCGGCAGAGTGCCGAAAATAAAAGTTTTCAGTGTTTTATAGTTAGATAAAAAATGTATTGAAATTTTCAATGTACCATTACAGTTGCGGTTATAAAAATAATTCAATTATAGAGTCAAGAAAAGGCAAGTATCACTCGTTTCAATAATGTTTGTTGCCACCACGGTTCTGGGTGACACATATCATTCGATTTGGCATAGAACTGATCATATTTTGGATATCCCATTGGGGAAAGTGGTCCATTCCTCAATGAGAACCATTCGAAGCTCTTCACATGTTGAAGCAGGTATACGAAATCTTACATGACTTTTGATTAAGGCTCCATATATGCTCAATAGGATTAAGGTCTGGAGTTTGATAAGGCTATTACATTTTTGGAATACCATTATCTTCAAGATACTGTTACAGTCCTTACCGTGTGTGGTCTTGCATTACCTTGCATTAGCAGGACACCATTGCCAATAAACCCGGCATATGTCATTACATAATGCTGTTGGGTCTCCGTTATATATCTGTGTCCTATTAATACGCCAAAAGGTTCAAGAACAGCTTGACTTCGGTAAAGACCTACCCAGGAGCAGACGTCTCATCGGACCACAACCCATCAGTGGGCCAGGTAGAACTCAAACTAAAGAAACTCATCAAAAGTAAACCTAAACAGAACCTGGAATATGACACTCTAAAAGACCCCGTAGTTCGTCAGAATGTAAGAGATGTAATGAGAGAAAAACTAGAAACCGCTAAACAACAAGAACAGAGAGTAGAACAAAAATGGAGTTATATCAAAGACGTCGTGCTGAATGCGGGAAAAAAACATCTGGGAAAGAAAACAAGAGTAAAAAATAAAGAATGGATGACTGATAACATTCTGCAGATGATGGATCAAAGGAGATTAATGAAGAACAGGGACGCGAAGAAATACCAAGAAATCAACCAAACAATTAAAAAAGAAATACGAATAGCCAAGGAGACATGGATGCAAGAAAAATGTAAATTAATCGAGGAGCTCCAAGTGAAACACGATCATATAAATATTCATCGAAAGATTCGAGAAGCCACTGGTCAATACAAGAGGAGAAACACACACCTCCTCATAAATAAAGACGAGAACCTGGCGACGACAGTTAAGGAGAAACTGGTGACCTGGAAAATGTACATCGAAGAACTCTTCTGGGACTACCGAGGCAACCTTCCAGAAATAAATTGCATGACAGGCCGTCAGTACTAGAAAGCGAGGTGAAAGCGGCTTTAACACAGTCTAAGAATAGTAAAGCCACAGGTCCGGACGAAATACCCGTCGAACTTATTAAGGTGATGAGTGAAGTAAGCACGAAGGAGTTAACTGAACTGTTCAACGCCATATACGATTCAGGTAATATCCCAGAGGAATGGCTATTGTCAACGTTTGTAACAATACCAAAAAAACGATCTGCGAAAATGTGCGAAGATTTCCGGACTATCAGCCTTATGAGTCATGCACTTAAGATTTTTCTTAAAATCATACATGCCAGAATTTAGAAGAAATGCGAGGAAAATGTCTGAGGTGTCTATGCTTGTTTTATTGACTACGCCAAGGCATTTGAGCGTTGCCAGCACCAGAAGATGGTCACCGCACTACAAAGAGTAGGATTAGAAGAAGGACATTCGGATCATCATGAATTTATACTGGAACCAGCGGCCTCAAGTCAAGGTCCAAGACCAGTTGACCGACCAAGTGAAGATCATGCGAGGAGTACGGCAGGGCTGTGTGCTCTCGCCGACTCTTTTCAATATATACTCTGAGGAAATTTTACTGAAGCCCTCACAAACCTAGAGATGGGAATCCGAGTGAACGGTGAATACATCAATAATATCCGCTACGCCGATGACACTGTATTACTAGCACCAGCCTAAATGATCTACAGGCCTTACTAGACCGTGTGAGAACTGTGAGCGTAACATACGGACTGAACCTTAATATTAAGAAAACTAAATTCATGGTTGTCAGCCGTGAATATTTAGATCCCGGGGCACTAATGGCAGATAGCGAAGAGATCCAGAGAGTCGACAGATTCGCTTACCTCGGAACTACCCTCAACTCACAATGGGACCACGCTCAAGAGATTAGATCCAGAATTGAAATGGCACGGTCTCCATTTATCAAACTGAGATCCTTGCTGTGCTGCAGTGATCTCAGTTTGGGAACCAAGATGCGGATAGTGAGGTGCTACGTTCTTGCAGTGCTACTGTATGGAGTTGAAGCCTGGACACTGACGCAAGCCACTGAAAAGCGGATTGAAGCCTTCGAGATGTGGATCTACAAGAGGATACTAAAAATATCTTATGTGGACCATGTCACCAACATTGAGGTCCTACAGTGCATGACAAAAGAAAAAGAAGTGCTTAATTTAGTAAAACAGCGTAAGCTTGAGTACCTTGGCCACGTGATGCGGAACGAAGAAAAATATCGAGCTCTTCAACTCGTCATGCAGGGCAAAGTATTTGGCAGGAGAGGACCGGGCGCCGTCGTATCTCGTGGTTGAAAAACCCCCGACAATGGTTTGGGATAACCTCCGCGGAGCTGTTTCGCAGAGCAGTCAACAAAACAATGATAGCCTTGATGATCGCCAACATCCGGACCGGATAAGGCACTGAAGAAGAAGAAGATTAATACGCCTCTCTCAGTCAAGATGAGATCCGTGTGTGCATAAAAAATCCTTGTCCAAAACGCTAATGAGTCCCTAACAAGATAGTCGAGGCATTGAAGGATTGAAGTGTCGATTTTTTACCCGTGTTGAGCTGGTCCCCCCCCCCACTTGCAAAAATTAAAAAACAAATAGCCCTGATTTATGAGCTTTCATATTCCGTAAACTAAAAATTTTGAGCTCGTTCCACTGAGCGGGAATTTAATACTTTAGTGGGGGGGGGGGCTGATAATGAGAGGTAGCAGATACAGGAGCTGCAGTTAATACGCAATGGAAAGATCGACGGAAAAAGAGGAATTGGTCGAAAGAAATATTCATGGCTCCGAAACCTTCGTCAATGGACTGGCTTATCAGCAAATCAATTGTTACATGCCGCACAAGATCGAGAACGATATCGGCAAATTGTTATAGAAGCTACCCACGCCTAAAAATTTGGGCACGGTACTTAAAGAAGAAGAAGAACTTTATTAACCATAAATATATTATAATAATAAAAATTTATGTTTATTTATAATAAAAATACCACCCTTTTCAATCACTACAGTTACATCGAAGAAAATAGATTACCCCAAAAACCCCCGAGTAACAAGTTTAAACTAATTATATGATAAATTACCGTAATACTCCAGAGGAAGACGTTTATTACACCCGCTGCGGGCACCAGGTACTTTGCACACTCTCGCCGACCTCATATTCATTTTCAGCAACCCCAAAAACCCCGGAATTACAAGTTTGGGTCAATTATTTAACAAATTACCATAATACTCCAGAGAAAGACGTTTATTACACCTGCTGCAACGACCAGGTAGTTTGCACACTCTCACCGACCTCATATTCGTTTTCAGCGACCCCAAAAACCCCCGAGTAAGAAAATTGAGTCAATTTTTCCCACTATTTACCGAAATGCATTTTTCTTATGCACAAATGCAACTTGAGATTGCTTATTCATTACATTAGTTCACAAAATTTCCTAACATTCTCACAAATCCAACGCACCAATCCGCATTAAAATCCGTCTTACTGCAAAAAAATCACCCGTGTTGAGCTGGCCTCCCCCCCCACTTGCAAAAATCAAAAAACAAATAGCCCTGATTTATGAGCTATTTATGAGCTTTCATATTCCGCAAACTAAAAATTTTGAGCTCGTTCCACTGAGCAGGAATTTAATACTTTAGTGGGGGGCTGAGTCAGCCCCCCACTACTTAAAAATAGGAATATTGAATCGGTTTTTGCGGCAGAAATACGAGCTATTTATGAGCTCTTGAAATTATATAGTTTCGATTTTTGAGCTCATCCCCTTCACTCCCAAACAACCCTTGAATTGATTTAACTTAAGAGAAAAATGCTGAGAAAACTTAAAATATATCGTATTGCGGATAATTCCTATAGCTTATATACTCTAAGAATAAACTATTAAATCACGTCCACTTCGATTATTGAGCTCCAACCCCTTCGCAAGAAAACCACCCTATCTTCCCGGCTTAAGAGAAAGTTGTACTTAAATGCATTAAATTAATTATTTGGCGACTACATATCATTTAATAATTTATAAGCTTCCAAATTACGCGCATTTAGATCAGTAAATTGCAATTTATTTTGTATAGTGCAGTCACTGAAGGAAAAAATCAACGATTACCTTAAATTTCGGTGAACCTTCATCGATTTTCACGAAAATTGGTCAGTGATTAGAGGATACGTCAAGAAACAAAGGTGACATGGTACCACCTTGCGCCTTTACCCTGAGGGTGGATACCGCCCCTTCTCGGGGGTGAAAATTATTTTATAAAAAATAACTGCACAAATCAATAAAAGAACAAATTAAAAGCAAAATTTATTATATAAAGTTATTAAAATAAGTCAATACTTTTTAAGTTATTAAAGATCAAAGATTTTAATTATTCGTAAAAAACATTGTCACAAAGGTAAGTATCTACGTGGCATTTATATCACTTACTATAATTCTTTATTATTTTTCCCTATCGTATCTAATTTACGAGGTATTTGTAAAAATGTAATAAATCTAAATTTGTTTCCTTATATGTATAGTTATTGTAAAATATTCAAAAAGTACCAACTTGCACAAACTGGATCAAAGTAAAAAGTTAATTAGGACCTACCTACACTGAGAGAAGAATTGGGGAAAAAGTACAAAAAATCTTAATAAAATTTACTATACTGAATAGTAATCTGATCATAGACTGCCAAAAATAAACTATTTACTGAATATAAAGTTATTTTTATAATATGTGTACAGTATGGTAATTTTTAATAAGTTGTTTTGTAATTTTTCCTCAAATTATTCTCTCAGTGTATATTTATTTACTTGTGGCATATTTTAAATTTCTCGACTACTCGCTTGGAAATTCCGCCACTCTGAAATATTGATTTTGCTAACTAAAAAAATATTTAAAAGTTTATTATTTAAAATTATCAAAGCGGTGGCTACAGCATATTTATTTTTACAGATATACCTACAGTATGTCCGATCCAAAGAAAAAGTGCAGACAATACAATGTCGAATATTTGAAGTATGGTTTTATTCAGTCGCCTTCTAATAAGGCATTACCAATGTGTTTAATTTGCCAGAGAGTTTTCTCAAATGAAGCCATGAAACCTTCACGATTACAAGAACATTTGACCAAAATACATCCCGACAGAAAAGACAGAAATTTATCATATTTTGAAATGCTCAAAAAACAACATTTCAAACGTCCAACTTTAGCTAGTATCTTTTCAGCAGCATCAAAGCAAGACGATGATGGGCTACGTGCTTCTTATAACATTTCCTTACTTATAGCTAAATCAGGAAAACCCCATACTATTGGCGAATAATTAATACTGCCAGCTGTAAGTGAAGTTTTGCGGACTGTACTGCACCAGCCGGCATCTGATATTATTAAAAAAATTCCATTAAGCAATAATAAGGTACAGAGACGAATTGACGAAATGTCTGAGGATGTGGAGCGTTCTCTAACTGATTATTTAAAGACTACTGAGTTTTCTCTACAGCTTGATGAATCAACTCTGCCAAACAATGAGTCTTTACTTCTTGCGTACGTTCGCTTCATAAAAAGTGAAAAAATCTGTCAAGAACTGTTATTTGTAAGAACACTGGAAACAGATACTAAAGGCAAATCGATATTTGATGTTCTGGAACACTATTTTACAGATAAAGGTATACCTCTGGAAAATGTCATAACTGTTGCTACAGATGGTGCTCCGGCAATGGTTGGACGACACCGCGGACTGATAGCATATTTGAAAAAAGTGAAAAAAACCAAATATACTCGCCGTGCATTGTGTAATTCACAGACAGCATTTAGTTGCAAAAAATCTTAGTGATCTCCTTCATTGTTCACTACAATATGTAATTACTGCAGTTAACAGGATCAGAAGCAGTGCTCTCAATGATAGATTGTTTAGAAAACTGTGTGATGAAAACGACGAGAATTTTAATCGTTTATTGTTGCACAGAGAAGTTCGATGGCTTTCGAAGGGTACCTGTCAAAAAAAATTTTATGATCTCTTTGACTCAGTTTTAGAGTTTTTTGAAAGCAAAGATGATTCTTTGAGAGACAATTTATTAAAATTTAAGAGCGATATTGCTTATTTAACTGATTTATACGATAAATTTAATGAAACAAACCTACAGCTACAAGGTGATAATTTGAATTTGATCAAAGCAAAAGGAACTATTTCCTCGTTCGTGTCAAAACTTAATTTGTATAGGCAAAATTTGGGTCGGAGACAATTTCATCAGTTTCAAAATCTTTCCTCTGTGGAGACAAATGATGAAGACATTCTGGTATATTGCCAGCACTTGGAAGCACTTCAAGAAGATTTTGGGAATAGATTTCAGGATATCCTTGGTCTGATTATTCCAGATTGGGTGCTAGAACCGTTCTCAAGTTTAGAAACAGCAGAATTATCACTACAGGAGGAATTGATAGAATTGTCAACAAATGAAGAGTTAAAAGTGAAATTTAAAAATGGATATCAAGAATTTTGGCTGCAATGTCAAATTTCAGTGTTATATCCAGCTTTATGGGCTGCATCAAAGAAGTTTTTCATTGCCTTTCCTTCATCGTATTTAGCCGAAAGAGGATTTAGCATAGTCAGCAATTTATTAACAAAGAAGAGAAATAGACTGTCCATAGTGGAGCGCGGTGATTTAAGATTGCTGATGACAAGTATGGAACCAAATATTGACAGATTACTATCATTACATCAAGCTCAGCCTTCTCATTAAAAATGTTATATTATTATTATATTGTTTTTTATGATATGTATCAATAATGTTAAAGTATGTTAAAGTTTGATCAATACATGAATACTGTATTTTTGAATAAAACATTTTTTTTTTAAATTTGTTGTTGCTTGGATTAGTTAAGGGGCCGTCGAATCATATTTAAGGTAGCCTTTGACCCAAAAAAGGTAAAACAATTGTGAATGAAAGTGCGTTACTAATTTTAAGAATGGAAGAGTTTGTTAAGGGGGGCGTTAAGTATTTTGTTTTTGGAAAAATGGGCGGTAGGCCGAAAAAGGTTGGGAACCACTGGTCTAAATCCTTGTTACAGCAGTTAATCTGGTAGTCAGGTAATGTTTTTGTGGATTATCTAAATGACTTTTATGATTCCGGAAATACAATAATAGAGTCTGAACATCTAACAAACGATGTAACTATCTCTTTCATGTGAACATCAAAGAGATGCATACACTAGGTGTTATATCTATTCTAAATGAATTTTAAAAACTGATAATCATTGTTGGAATGCAATAATATTGTTAGGTAGGTACCTATACATATTTTGAAGTAAATAATGCATCTGCTATCAGCCGTTTGATACCGATGTTAGTGTCGGCGTATCAGTGAAAGTAGATAGTACGAATAAAATGTCCCGAAAACTAATCTATTTATAGATTATAATTATTATATATATATATATATATATATATATATACATATTATATATAAATTATAATCTATTTATAGATTATAATTATTATATATATATATATATATATATATATATATATATATATATATATATATATATATATATATATATATATATATATAAATTTAATTTGTCATATCAATTTGCTATTCTAGTTGGGAATAAGCTAATCTTGTGGCTTAGTCCCAACTAAAATAGTAAATTGATATGACAAAGTATTAATTTGTAAAAGTAAAATAATAATATTTTTCTGACATGCCTTTTATTCATTTTGTAAAGATTGTTTTTGTCAGTACTTTTATACATGAGCTGCTAATTACCATGATCTTTTCTCAGAAGGGTTTTCACACAATAATGAAAGTCAACAACACCGTAATCTTTTTCCAGGGTATGAGTAAACATTAACCCCTCTTTTCAAATAAAATGGCCTGGTAGATTTACAAAAGTTTTTATTTATTTATTAATTAAGTCTTTATTTGGCTCCAAATGTTTATTACTTGTGAATAAAAATTTTTTCTACAACAGTTTTCTTGCATTTCATTATTTTGTGCATATCCTTCAGGATATTCAAGATCTGTGATGGGCCCAACGGACCCGAGTTGCCCGGTTACGTAAGTAAAATGTGTTCCCCGGATAAGAGTTAAACACAGTGGCGGCTCGTCAGAGGAGGCAAGGGAGGCTCAGCCTCCCCATAAATTTTTTACACACTCTACACTGTTTTGTTTATCATGAATCGCAAAAACAACAATCACTCTCACTATTATACAACGTGTAAATTCCATATTATCACTAATTATCCATACGTACGGAGCATTAGCATTAGAACGCATGATCGCGTCTCAGTTTTATTACATATTATTGTAGGCAGGACCCTGAGTTATCCCGAGATGCAAGCACGGAGCCGAGAAGCCCAGCAGTCTCCGTTGCTAATGCTCCGTGCAGCGCAGCAGGGGTTTAAGGAGACCCGGTCTCCTAACAGTGGCATCTACGGTGCCATCACACGCTGCCCGAAGATATACCAAGGGAGGCAGAGTAGCTTCTCGGCTCCGTTGCGTGGTTGCGTGCGTCTCGGGACAACGAATTTTAGGGTCCTGACTAAAAATAATGAAAAATCTAAAAGTGCAAATTTTGTTATGAAATTTGGTATGTGGGGTTATAATAATATTTGGAACAACTTGCTCAAATAACTTTTTTCGATATCTCTAACTCAAAGCAAAATATCGGTAATTTATCGTGTTTTTGAATTCGCAGTAGGCCGCGTTTAGAATTAAAAAAATTCAGTTGAGTATCTTAAAAAATTTGAAGCTTAATTATGGTAGTGGAGCAAAGTATGCTAAATGTGCAGTCACTCGAGCGCTTTGGGGACCTATTGGGTTGTGAAGAGTAGGTCCTAAAACCAAAAAAAGTTAAGTAAAGTTTTCCATTTTAGTGGGCGCTTGCCATTTTTTAATTTAATTTTCCATTTCCAACAATCGTTTTTCGATTATAACGCCATCTATCCATAATTCGAAAAAATGTTTCGAATAAAAGTTACTTATTTTTACGTAAGGAATCCAAATCTGCAATAAAAAATGAGAGGTCCTATTTAAGATTTTAAAGTAACCCCCCACCCCACGTCCATGGGGGGTCGTGTTTGGTGCCATTCGATAGATTTTTCAAAAATATTGAATAAGTGTATTTTACAGTTTTTCGATCTGATGTTCATTTCGTAAAATATCGCGGGATTCGTTTTTAAAATATTAAATTTACCCCCCACCCCTCTCCGTGGGAAGTCGTGTTTGGTATCATTCGATAGATTTTCAAAAAATATTGAGCACATATTTTTTAGTTTTTCGATCTGTCAACCATTTCGCGAATTATTCGCTTTTTTCTTGTGAAACTTTGGGACTCACCCATTTCCTTACGCCCGGCTCAAATCGTCAGATTTTTGAAATATACACTCTTTTGCATGTACTTAACTTACCGTATCTTAATCTGACAATTTCGAGTTTTTTCAAGGATACATTTTTTTTTTCGGGCCCCCCTTAACGAACTCCCCTGTGTTAAGAGCCAATATATGGTAGAGGTACATCTGCAGAGTACCAGGTTTCTCCCCATATGCTAATCTAACGCGCTCGAGTAACTGCAAAAATCCCCGCTTGGGCTCCCCTACCATTATGTATGGATTGCAAAACTTCAAATCTGTATTTATTTTGATATGCATCGGTATCTATTTACAAATAGATGGAATTGTTAACAACTAAACGACACAAACTTTGGTATTAACTTTTACAATTAGGCTAACTATTTTTAAAATGATATGATATCATGAAATTATGAATTAGGATGATATTATGAAATGTAAATAAAAAATGGTCAAAAAATGGGGCCTTAAATTACATTTTTTGGCGCATTTTTTTGCTAATGCAAATTTGTCTAGATATTTTACAGTTAGGTATAGCCTCCCCTATTGTAAAAATCACGAGCTGCCACTGGTTAAACAATACTTTTCCCAATCGTCTATTTTCAAATTGGCGTGTTCACGGGCGAATGCAAGTTGGCGTCTCTTGTGAGCAGCAATAAGTAATGGACTTTACTGGATTTCAAGCTGTCAGACCCTGTTCTCAACCTTCGTCGAATACTAGAAACGCTGATTACTGGTCGATGGGCAGGCTAAAATATATGCCTTTGGATTATTCTAGCAGTTTGGGCCTGGTTTAGCATTGCAGCAATAGTGAGAACGCGATGTTTTCTGACTGTTTTCTTCCTTTGGCACTCGTACCTGCTCGCTGTATATGAGATCGGGTCTCAAGAAATCGTTGGTAAGTTCTCCGCACAGTTGAACGATTAACATTCAATTGTCTTGCCACATCCCTTTGGCTTGCTCCATTTTCCAGCAATGCAAACAATCTGAATAGACGTTCGATATTTTTCCATCGTTATTAAGAAATACACTTCACTTAAGGAATCCAGTGTAACATTAAAATATCTCAGAAACTCTTTAGAACACTACAATAGTTTACACAGTTCTCAAAACCATCAATTCCGCGAAGCTTCGTTGATTCGTAAATAATGAGTTCTGATCATTTTATGGTTTAATAGGTTTTGCGAATTTGTTTATTCTCTTCTCAGGCTCAATCTAGCTTCTGAGTACACATGATAATTCATTTATTTTAATTAGCTTAAAACAAATTAAAAAAAATTAAAACACTCAAGGGAGTGCCGACAGAAGTGAAAACTTCTTATAGTATATAAATTACGAGCTCAATGCTTTTTCCCCATCAAAAAAGAAGTACTATACCTATATTATATACGCGTTTCGTACATTATATGCTACTTATGTATACATACACACGATACTATAAATATGAAGATAATATATTGCGCATCCTGAAGGGAGGGGGAGTCGTGACGCAACTGGAGACCGGCACGTTCGTAATGGTTCGTAACGTCCGATTAGTTTGAATCGTTCGCGGTTGTAAGATAAGTGTATTTTATATTTTATTTTTGTAAAAGTGAGATGTCTTTTATAAACAAATAACATAAAAAAGTCGTTTAGTATTATTTTGCTAACTGGTCTCCAGTTACTTGATCATGCGCGAACTCGGACGTATTTGGGCTACGGGAAGATACTATCTGGTTATTTTTAGTATCATGTACGTACACATAATATAATATATACGTACGAAATTTAGTTCGGCAAAGTGATGACGGTCACAAACTCAATACTTTTCCCCATCTAAAAAGTGCACAACGTCCCTAAAAAAGTTTTCACTTCAAAAATTTATTTCGCCGAAGCGATGACGGTCGCTAATTCAATACTTCTTCCCTATTCAAAAAGTGCACAACGTTCCTCAAAAAATTTTCATTTCAAACATTTATTTCGCCGAAGCGATGACGGTGGCTAATTCATACGGTATAACGTCCATACAAAAGTTTCGCTTCAAAAATTTATTTCGTCGAAGCAATGACGGTCGCGATGACGGTCACAAACTCAATACTTTTCCCCATCTAAAAAATGCACAACGTCCCTAAAAAAGTTTTCACTTCAAAAATTTATTTCGTCGAAGCAACGGGATATAATGTTCTTGAACTCCGAAGTGGAGCATAGGGCTTCAGTGAAAACGCGCCATCGGGTTCTATTTTGCGCTAGGGCTCTCACCTCATTCCAAGACTTTCCTTGACTTCTTATCTCGTCCATGATGGATCTTCTCCAAGTTTGTGCTGGGCGACCTCTTTTTCTCTTTCCTTGGGGATTCCACTCTAGGGTAGTTTTTGCAATACTGGAACTATCTTTTCGGAGTGTGTGACCTATCCACCCCCACTTTCTGGAGTTTATTTCATTTTCTACCCTCTTTTGTTGGGTCAGGTGTAGCAGATCTTCGTTTCTGATAGTGTTTGGCCAGAAAATACGGACAATTATTCGTAGACATTTGTTAACAAAGACCTGCAATTTGTCTGTAAGGGATTTTGTCACTTTCCAGGTTTCACGTCCATAGAGTAGACGGTCGGGATGACGGTCGCTAATTCAATACTTTTTCGCTATTTAAAACGGCCACAACGTTTATACAGAAGTTGTTACTTCAAAAATTTGTTTCGTCGAAGCAATGACGGTCGGGATGACGGTCGCTAATTCAATACTTTTTCGCCATTTAAAAGCGCCACAACGTTTCTAAAGAAGTTGTTACTTCAAAAATTTATTTCGTCGAAGCAATGACGGTCGCGATAACGGTCGCTAGTTCATTACTTTTTCCCCATTTAAAAAGTGCACAACGTCCATAAAGAAGTTTTCACTTCAATAATATTACTATTCTTATACGTACATTATAATAATATACGTACAAAATTTATTTCGTCGAAGCGATGACGGTCATGATGACAGTCGTGATGACAGTCGTGATGACAGTCTCGAAATCAATCCTTTTTCCCCATTCCAAAATAGATTTTACATTAATTTTAAATTTAAATACTCCTACACAATTTATATATACATACACATAATAAATATATGTACAAAATTTATTTCGCCGAAGAGATGACGGTCGCGAAATAAATCCTTTTTCTCATCCAAAAATAGGTTTTAAATTTATATTAAATTTAAATACTTCTATACAATTTATCTATACATACACATAATACAGATACGTACAAAATTTATTTCGCCGAAGAGATGACGGTTGCGATGACGGTCGCGAAATAAATCCTTTTTCCCCATCCTAAAATAGGTTTTACATTTATTTTAAATTTTAATACTTCTATACAATTTATGTCTACATACACACAATATAACTGTATATGTACAAAATTTATTTCTCCGAAGCGATGACGGTCGCGATGATGGTCGCGAAATCAATCCTTTTTCCCCATCCTAAAATAAGTTTTACATTTATTTTAAATTTAAATACCTCTCCACAATTTATATATACGTACACATAATATATAGCATAAGCGATGACGGTCGTGAGTTCAATGCTATTTCCCCTATCTAAAAATCGCACAACGTCCCTAAAGAAGTTTTCACTTCAAAAATGCAGAAATATATAAAAAATTTATAAAATTTCTCGAATTTGCTAGGTTGCCCGTTTTCTCTGACGCGCAGTAAGAAAAAATATTTCTACATGTTTTTTTTTAGAAATTGGTTTAGTACCGAAGTCGAGAAACTATGGTAAATTGGTGCTGCGTTGGTCGGAGGTAATGCTCCGAATAATTTTGATGTGGCCTGGTACAGATAACTATACACTTTTACTCTTCTCCTGCGTTACTTCAAGTTTATTATCTATATACACACTCTGCGGAATGATTGCGTACATATTACAAAACTCAGATGAATTTGAAAACGTTATTTACGCCTTATTTATGATTGCTATACCATTGACGGTAAGTATGCCAGTATACATTTTAACAGTAATTATCTCGGTTATTTTTTTTATCGCAGTAGTCATATTTAGAGAAAAGATTCCAAAGGGCGTTAAAAAATAACATATATAACAGAATAAACGAAATATTTGTAAAAAAATTATTATTAATTTACCAACGTAAAAAACGAATGCTGCTCAAAGAAACAATGTTAAGCATCGGAACCAGATTGATACTATGAAGACGACAACTGCAAGAAATAACGATAAGAGAAAAAATATACAAAATCCAGATGAGAACAATCACTTGGAACATCAGCTCAACACTAGAGACCAAGAAAGAAACCAACTGCTGAAAGAGAAACAAATAGACATATGCAGGAACAAAAGAGAAAGGAAAAAGGACAATCAAAATTAGGTAAATACATACTAATCTACAGTGGAGTGGCAAAAGGAAACATTCAGCCTTAAGAATACACCAAAGTGACCAAAGACACCAAAATCAGATCCAAGAGTGTCAATATGTATCAGAAAAGATTTTAACAACAGAGATAGTAATGATGAAGGAAGATCTTAACATCATCGGAGTATTTGGCACAGAAAATAATAAGCCTCAAAAAACAAGAAAAAGTTTTTTACGAATTGCAACAAGTAGTAGATCAATAACACCCGTGGACAAAGATATTAAACACGTATAGATATGCACTATACAGCTCGCGGAGCGACGTCCATCAAGTTAGCAGAACAAAGTCAGCAGAACACAGTTATTCTTATACCATAATTAAGTGTAAATTAACTGCAAATTTAATGTTCCAAGAAAAATTTATTGCTTTTCTTCTTTAAAAGTCATCACATGTTCTGCTAACTTGATAATCAAGCTAGCAGAACAGTAGTTCAAAAATTGATAAATCATTTATAATTGAATGCCAAAGTATTCTCTGAATTAAATGCTAATTTAATGTTCTAAGTAAAAATTTATTGCCCTTCTTCTTTATAAGGTATCGCATGTTCTGCTAACTTGATAATCAAGCTAGCAGTACACTAGTTCAAAAATTTGATAAATCATTTATAATTGAATGCCAAAGTATTCTCTGAATTAAATGCTAATTTAATGTTCCAAAAAAAAATGTATTGCTCTTCTTCTTTAAAAATTATCGCATGTTCTGCTACCTTGATAATCAAGCTAGCAGAACAGTAGTTCAAAAATTGATAAATCATTTATAATTAATTGCCAAAGTATTTTCTGAATTAAATGCTAATTTAATGTTCCAAGAAAAAAATTATTGCTCTTCTTCTTTAAAAGTTATCGCATATTCTGCTAACTTGATAATCAAGCTAGCGGAACGCTAGTTCAAAAATTTGATATATTTATAATTGAATGCCAAAGTATTCTCTGAATTAAATGCTAATTTAATGTTCAAAGAAAAAATATTATTGCTCTTCTTCTTTAAAAGTTATCGCATGTTCGGCTACCTTGATTATCAAGTTTTGTGGCTAAGAAAAAATTTATTGCTCTTCTTCTTTAAAAGTTATCGCATGTTCTGCTACCTTGATAATCAAGCTAGCAGAACAGTAGTTCAAAAATTGATAAATCACTTATAATTGAATGCCAAAGTATTATCTGAATTAAATGCAAATTTAATATTCCAAGAAAAAACTTATTGCTCTTCTTCTTTAAAAGTTATCGCATGTTCTGCTAACTTGATAATCAAGCTAGCAGAACAGTAGTTCAAAAATTGATAAATAATTTATAATTGAATGCCAAAGTATTATCTGAATTAAATGCAAATTTAATATTCCAAGAAAAAACTGATTTCTCTTCTTCTTTAAAAGTTATCGCATGTTCTGCTAACTTGATAATCAAGCTAGCAGAACACTAGTTCAAAAATTGATAAATCATTTATAATTGAATGCCAAAGTATTCTCTGAATTAAATGCAGACATGTTTTAATAAAAAAATTATTAACCCTTTAACTCTTTAATGTACACCCTCGACTGGGACATGAGTGACCATTAAATTTTCATCCTTAAATTTTTTAAGCACATGGAAGGTGGTATTTGTATAGAATCATACAAATTCTTAACAGAGGTACCGAAATACTTTTTTTTATTGCTCAGTCGGTGTAAGTCATTGTAAAATAATATTTTTTATTATTATCGAAAACGTTACAGTCCGAACCGTTGAGAATTGCTAAGAATTGAATTTTGTTGAATTGTCAGAAAGGCGACCTTTACACGGTCAATATTATTGAATCAATATTGACGAATAATAATGGTAAAAAACTTCAATTGTGCATTGAAGGAGAATAGATCTAGAATTTCTAATCGCATCTGATTTTTGTAATTATTGTTAAAATTCCCACGGTTTAGCTTTGTGCAGCCAAACGCGAATGGTTATCATCTGTTTCTTGAAATGTGAGGGTAAGATAATTTTGTACATACAATTGATTGTTTCCGTGCAGCAAGTGTCTAGAAAATCTATAAAATCTCATTCCGTAAAGAGTTAAGCAAAACTGTAAACGAATTTGTACAATACAGCCCCGGTAACGTTTGACCCCTTCAAAGAATAACAACGTAACTCTAGGTATTAGATTTAGATAGCACCACTGGAATTAAAATTGTTTTCCGAAAAAAAGAGAATTAAATTTATTGTTGGAACATTTCATTTGCATTTAATCCAGAGAATACTGTGGTATTCAATTCAATAATTATTGAACTACTGTTCAATGTTAAAGTTGAACTACTGTTAGCTTTAATTCAAGTTGGCAGAATATGCGACAACTTTTTAAAAAAGAGCAATACATTTTTTCTTGGAACATTAAATTTGCATTTAATTCAGAGAATACTCTGGTCTTCTTCTTTACGTGCCATATCCGCGACAGAGGTTGACAATAATCATCACGGCTAATCTGATCTTAGATGCTGCTGCTCTGAATAGTTCGGTTGATGCGCATCCGTACCATTCCCTCAAGTTACGCAACAATGGGATTCTTCTCTTGCCTACGTTTCTCTTGCCCTGTATTTTTCCTTGTACAATTAGTTGAAGTATGTTGTATCTCTCATTACGCATAACATGCCCCAGGTATTGCAGCTTTCATGTCTTAATGGTTTCCAATATTTCCATTCCGTTGTTGACTCTTCCCATGGCTTCGTTATTTGTTACATGCTCGGTCCATGATATCTTCAGAATTCTTTTAGACACCCACAGTTCAAATGCTTTCAAACTTTTAGTAGTCGACGCGTTAAGTGTCCATGCTTCTATCCCGTAAAGCAGAGTCGAGAAAATATAACACCTTGCCAGCCTAACCAGCCTATATACAGGGTGTCCAGAAACTCTCCCCACAAACGAAGACTGGATATTCTTCATATAATTTTTAAAAAACAGAGCAGTAAATTTTTCTTGGAATACTAAATTTGCATTTAATTCAGAGAATACTCTAGTATTCAATTATAAATGATTTATCAATTTTTGAGCTACTGTTCTACTAGCTGGATTATCAAGTTAGCATAACATGTGATAACTTTTAAAGAAGAAGAGCAATACATTTTTTCTTGGAACATTAAATTTGCATTTAATTCAGAGAATACTTTAGCATTCAATTATAAAGTATTTATCAAATTTTTGAACTACTGTTCTGCTAGCTTGAATATCAAGTTAGAAGAACATGGGATAACTTTTAAAGAAGAAGAGCAATCAATTTTTTCTTGGAACATTAAATTTGCATTTAATTCAGAGAATACTTTGGCATTCCACTATAAATGATTTATCAATTTTTGAACTACTGTTCTGCTAGCTTAGCTTGATTATCAAGTTAGCAGAACATTCGATAACTTTTAAAGAAGAAGAGCAATAAATTTTTTCTTGGAACATTAAATTTGCATTTTATTCAGAGAATACTTTGGCATTCAATTATAAATGATTTATCAAAATTTTTAACTAGTGTTCTGCTAGCTTGATTATCAAGTTAGCAGAACATGCGATAACTTTTAAAGAAGAAGAGCAATACATTTTTTCTTAGAACATTAAATTTGCATTTAATTTACGCTTAATTATGGTATAAGAATAATTGTCTTCTGCTGACTTTGTTCTGCTAACTTGATGGACGTCGTGGAGCGAACGATGACCGATAAGAGAAAAATCCTCTCTGCATGCTCTGCATAGAGTTTAAGGTGGATGTAATATCACCGACGACGGCGTTTCTCATCGGCCACCGTTCACTCCGGAAGCTGTATACATCCATTAAAAATAATCGATGTAAGATGGCTTCAACGCACTATAGGTGCAATTTAGGAATCACGGTTCCAGTATTCATTCAAACTTTTTTAAAAGTTCTTCTTCTTCTTCTTCTTCTTCTTCTTCTTCTTCTTCTTCTTCCTCTTTATAAGCAATTTTGCTTGTTCATTGGCGGATTGATAACTCTTTTGCGGTGGTCCGCCGATACTTCTACCGGTTGGTGATTTATCTCTTGCTATTTTGACCACACGTGTCCCCATTCTGGTTATGTGGTTATTCAATTCTTTTTCTATTTAATGTCCATTCGTTTATTACATTATCTTCACTCATCTTTCGATCTTTCAGCGTATTACCTGTAATTCTTCTCAGTAGGTACTCTCATCTCTGCTCTCAAAAGTTCTTTGAATTGTTGAATTATTGTAATTGGTCTATGGTCTATTGGGATATCTTACGCTAAATAAAGAAATGACAGTCCTCAACTGAGTATATTTTATTAACCTTATTATTTTTTAAACTATAAATCATGAAATAAAAATATTATTATTCTCATTTCAAATATTGTTAATATCTAACTTCATTGTGACCAAACGCAATCAGTTATACACATATAGTCCATTCTTTCACGGTTTTTGCTCTAAATTTTAAAGAACCGCTTGGATTGACATGAAATTTGGCATACACATAGGTAACAAGTCAAAGAAAAAAAGTGATATTGTGCCGATGTGTGCTTTTGCCCTGGGGGTGACTTTCACCCCCTCTTGGGGGTGAAAAAATATATGTCCAAAATAAGTCCGGAAATGAGTAAACTGACTAATTTTAAGTAACTTTTGTTAGATAGAGCTTTTTCGCCAAATCAACACTTTTCGAGTTATTTGCGAGTGAATATGTTCATTTTTCAACAAAATAACCACATTTTTAGACGGTTTTTCGCAAATAACTCAAAAAGTAAGTATTTTGTCGAAAAAACATTCTTAGCAAAAATATAGCCTATAAAAAAGTAAAAAAAAATGGTGTACACGTTAGGTCTCTGAGGAGGTCTCTGAGGTCTCTTAGGAAATAGATTCATATTCACCAAATTTCAAATAGAATATTTCGACGTGAAATATCCAAAAAATTAAGCACTTTTTGGGAAAAACCCATTATAACTTTTTTAAAGTGTTTAAAAAAAGCTTTATTTCTGTTTTTACAAAAAGTTTCTAGCATTATAGGTCTGAATCTCGCGTATGAAAAAAAAGTTGATTAATAGCAAGCTAAAAATTGGTTAATAGCTTAAGGTTGTCTAGTCGGACAAACTTTGATATATGAGAACACTGGAACAGGGGAAGTCTTAATTGTGGAACAGGTTAAAAATTTGGAACGGTGAGACCACGAAAGCGGCACATGTATTTTGTCCGACAGAACAGACTTAAACTCTCCGAACAGAGATTTAACTCTCATGCAAAAATCAGACTGCTATTTATCACCAAATGGGCGTTTTAATAAGTGGAACATGTGGAATACCTATGTCAAATGACAGGAATTATGACAGGTGATAAATAGCAGTCTGATTTTTGCATGAGAGTTTAATCTCTGTTCGGAGAGTTTAAGTCTGTTCTGTCGGACAAAATAAATGTGCTGTTTTCGTGGTCTGACCGTTCCAAATTTTTAACCTGTTCCACAATTAAAACTGCCCCTGTTCCAGTGTTCCCATATATCAAAGTTTATCCGACTAGACATCCTTAAGCTATTAACAAATTTTCAGCTTGCTATTAATTAACTTTTTTTTCATACGCGGGATCCAGACCTATTAAATTTAAGCAAGTTACGCTCAAAATAAAGTTGGTCCCTTTTGTTTTTGCAAAAAAAAATCGGGAAGGCCACCCCCTAATTAGCAACTTAAATGAAATTAATCGTTAGCGCTCCACAAATTATTTTACTTATGTTGTGTTTATATGATCTGTAAATTTCATCGATTTCAAGTGCTGATTTTTGAAAAAATTTGGTTTCAAAGTAAAATTTTTAAAAATTTAAATTTTGAAAAATATGCTTACAAATAACTTACAAATTGTTAGAGATACCAAAAATCTGGAAAAACAAAAAAAGTCAGATTTGCTTTTCTCAATATCACGTATTTTTTTGTTTTTCTATTAGACAAAAATTGATTGAGATTTGGTGTTTCTAAATTTACACACATTCGTGATCAGTGGCTCGTTCAACCCCTTTTAACTACAGCCGTTTCAATAATAAGGACTTTGAACCCATAAAACTTACACATCATATAAACAATATATACACGAGTCAAGAAACTTGTGAAGTCGTAACGAGTAAGTTCATTTAAGATACTAATTAGGGGGTGATTTTCTCGAATTTTTTACCAAAACCAAAAGGGACTAACTTTATTTTGAGCGTAGCTTGTTTAATTTTGATGCTAGAATTTTTTTTTATAAAACAAAAATGAAGCTTCTTTTAAACGCTTTAAATAAGTTGTAATGAGTTTTCCCCGAAATGTGCTTCATTTTTGGTTATTTTACGTTAAAGTGTTCCATTTGGAATTTGACGAATATGAACCTATTTTTCATTAGCTATAACTCTGCTTCTACTAGGTGTGGAGACTTGATATATTATACACAATTTTTTTAAATTTTTTACAGGCTATATTTTTGCTAAGAATGTTTTTTCGACAAAATACTTATTATTTGAGTTATTTGCGAAAAACCGTCTAAAAGCGTGGTTATTTCGTTGAAAAAATTAACATATTCACTGCCAAATAACTCGAAAAGTATTGACTTAGTGAAAAAACTCTATAGAACAAAAGCTACTTAAAATTAGCCAGTTTATCCATTTCCTGACTTTCTTTGGACGAATATTTTTTCACCCCCAAGAGGGGGTGAAAACCACCCCCAGGGCAAAAGCACATATCGGCACAATATCACTTTTTTTCTTTGACTTGCTAGCTATGTGTATGCCAAATTTCATGTCAATCCAAGCGGTTCTTTAAAATTTAGAGGTTTTGCAATATTTTACCGTTAAAGAACGGACTAATACTGCCCTACGTATGGCCTAACTTTTACAACAGTACTCTGGCAATGTTAGTTGTCATCTGAAGTCCGTCAAGAGAGGTTCTATCCTTTGGACATTGCAACCCACATGGGCAAAATCATTTATGTTGCCAGAAGTTAAATGCAGGAAAATTTTAATCATCTTATCATTTTAACAATATTATCTATATGTAATATTTTTAAAAACTTTATAACATCTAAAGGGTTTTTACCCAATTATCTTCGTGGCTCAGGCATGCGATTTAACCTGAAACACATACTGATAATGGAATTCTAATTCCGAAAACGTTTTGTTTTGATGTAGCCCATTTTAGGGATTTTACAAATATATACGTTTTACAAATAAATCCAACCATTTTTTAATTCTTGTATTAATATTGATTTTAGCTTTAAGTTTCATATATGTAGAAATATATATGAATACTTAATTACTTAATCCAGAACTCGTCTACCTTTCGGTGTGATTTATTGCGGAGTTGGGTTCTCCGTCGTTTTTTTCCACATTTCCTTCCATTTCCTTCTATCCATGGCCAATGCTTTTGTTTCCTCCCATTTTATTCCTCTTTCGTCGGCCGCTTCTCTCACTTCTTCTGTCCACGTCTTTCTTGGTCTTCCTCTCTTCTTTCTTCCCATCTCTTTCGCTTCATACTTACTTACCTACTTAATCCAGAACTCGTCTACCTTTCGGCGTGAGTTATTACGGAGTTAGGTTCTCCGTCGTTTTCTTCTACATTTCCTTCCATTTCCTTCTATCCATGGCCAATGCTTTTGTTTCCTCCCATTTTATTCTTCTTTTGTCGGCCGCTTCCCTTACTTCTTCTGTCCACGTCTTTCTTGGTCTTCCTTTCTTCTTTCTTCCCATATCTCTCGCTTCATATATTTGTCTTACTATTTTTTCTTCTCCTCTTCTCAGTACATGTCCGAGCCATCTAAGTTGTCCTTGTTCGACTATTATTCGTGCTTATTAGTCTATTATTTTGTCTTTTTGTTAATGCCCAAGATTCACATGCATAGGTTAGAGTGGGTTTCACAATCTTTTTTACTATTTTCCATTATTATATTCTTAGGTATTTCTATCTTATTTAAAAAGTTACTCTTGATATTATTGTACAGCTTACCAGTCTTTGCAATTCTTTCATTTATCTCATCTTCTAATTTTCGATCCCGGCTTATGATTACCCCCAAATACTTATATCTGTCTACCTGTTCAAGTTACTTGCCATCTACTTCTATTTTATGTTTTCCTTTTTGTCTTCCAATTATCATTGTTTTTGATTTTTCTTTGTTTATTTTCATGTTTCTGATTTTTAGTTCTTCATACAGTATGTTTATATTTTCTTGTAATTGTTTTTCTGATTCACCAATGATTACCAGGTCGTCTGCGTAGCATAGTTCTGTTATTTGTATCATTCTCAACTTCCATTATCCTACATTATATTTTCTCCATTTGTGTTTGCATTTTTTTTTTACTTTACAAGATATATGAATAATTACTTTTTCTTTGATCATTCAGATAATTAAACAATTATTTTAGCCACTTATAAAAATCCCAGTGTTTGGCTACAAATCAAAACAGCTAAAGAAACTAATTATTCAAATATCAACAGATTTTTGGCCCTACGATATGTTGGACACAATTCATACGAATTCTTTTAATATAATGGAGAAAGTTATGTGTTATCTTCTAGCAGTTCTAATAATGCTGGGTGAGTATGGTTTAAGATGCTTGATAAATCGATTAAAATTATCTGCTGCTAAACGGCTACAGTGGAACCCCGATAAGTCGGCCTCCGATAACCCGGAAGTTTGGCTAACCCGGACCGATTTTCATCAGACAAACATTTCAACAATAAAAATGTATGTAATATAATATTTGAGTGATAATGTGTATTTGTGTGATTTGAACTGTACGATAGTGAAAATGACTCATGGCACGCGGCGGCAGAGCGACGTTCATTGTCTAGCTAGGATTATCGGAAACAGCAGGCACCTGTATTCCTTTATTTATTTCAAACTGTCTTAGCATTGTTTAAAAAAGACTAAAAGAGTATTTAAATTTTTTTTTAAACAATGGTCTTAATAGTCTCCACTGTTCTTAAGTAACATAACATCGTTCCGATTGTGACCGTATTGTGTGTAGTACAGTCGTATTGTTCGCTTCCGTTCTGTAGTCGTGCTTGAGATAAGTTTGTGTTTGCGTGTTTTTTGTCTACGTAATGGCAACAAAACGTAAAAATGTTGTAGTGACAATGGAAACGAGACTAGAAGCATTAGGTAGAATTGATAAAGGCGAATCTTTAAAAACAATTGCAGCATCATATGGTGTCGGTACCTACATCTACAGTATGGGATTGGAAGGAATTAAAAATGATAACAAAATACTGTTTGGACAATTAGTGCAAAGTTAAGAAAGTAAAAAATGTAGACTCTCGACGACGCTTTGTATATGTGGTTTTGTGCGGAACGGAAACGTGGTTTACTAGTGTCTGGACCAATATTATTCAAGAAACAGCACTCAAGCTGAATAAAATGTTACCTGATTGTGAACCAAAATTCACTGCGAGTCAAGGTTGGCTGGATAGATGGAAAAAACGTCATGGAATACGCCAACTATCTATCACTGCTAAGTATACCGTATTTTATTAATTTTTACCATATTCTCCAGCTAACCCATATTTTCGATAACCCGGATCCGACTTATCGAGGTTCCACTGTACTTTCATATGACTTTTTGAAATTCAGTATTTATTACGATATTCTTCAATAATTTAATAAAAACAGGATATTAAAGGATTCTTTGCCTTTACTATGTCCCTGGCTCTTATCAAACTCAAAATTTTGGAAAATAATCACTTTTATTAAGAGGGTAGGCGTAAAATCTTGGTTCAATGTTATTTAAAAGCATTAATTTTTTTCGAATCCTGAGAAAACTAATAAATATTTTTTAAAAATTTAACCGCAGAATGAAAGATTACATTATTGCCGAGGGACGAGGGTCCCTTAGAATAAACAAAAAGTTTATTTTGAATGAAATAATTGAAATTAAAAGTTACACTAAATTTTCTGTTTTTTCCCCTCAGAAATTATTAAAATAAACATTACAGAAGTTTTCAGGAACTTTGGACCCTCGGTAAACGTAATCTTTCATTCTGCGTTTAAATTTTTCAAAAATACTTATTAGTTTTCTCAGGATTCGAAAAAAAATGAATGCATTTAAATAGCGTTTGACTAAGATTTTGCGTCTACCCCCTTAAAACAGTAATGGTTCGTCATTAAAACTGTTGGATAATAATTGATAATACAATCATATTACAAAAATGAATCAGTGTTTTTTATACAAGCAATAATTAGACCTCGATTATAAATATTATTGAATTACATAGTCCATTAAAATGTTACATTTTTTAAGCCCTACCTTGCATTTGTTAGAGGAGTCAATTTTATTTCTTAAATGTGTAGCGCGGATCAGTAGAAGCTTAAGTTCAAGTTTTTGGGGTCGCCACCCTTGTCTCCCGGCCGCCATCTTGAAAATGGGGTGCAAAGGGGTTTCGCGCTATATCTCGTAAACTACCAACCATACGGATAATCTAATTTAACATAAAATGTAGCAAATTAAATTTACTACAATTTTGTTTCTATTACTTTTTATTGTCAAGTGACCAACAAAAAAGATATAAACAAAAATATGTATAACCTTTTTTCAATTCATTTTAAAATAAAATAACATTATAGCAATTTTGTAGAGGGTTTTTCAGCGAACAATTTCCACTGGAAAGTTGTTTAATTCTATTTATTTATATAGGTTTTATAGCGCTCCAAACTTGACCAGATTCTCAAATGCTCATAGGGATACAATAAAAACAAAAGTTAGGCTTACTTTTCTATTTATATATATATTTTATTCATACAATTTATTATGATTTTAACATTCCTATGTTAAAATTTCTTCTTAAGATCCGATGTTACAACACTTGTTTATATAAAGAAATTAGTACTTTAAATTATTTTGATTTAACAAATAAATATTGGGCTCACAAAAATTCGCCACCGTTATGTGACGCATTTCGAAACACTGCGGATAATAATACTGAACTTGCAGTTGCAAATAAAGTGGTAGATTTCGAAGATTTCTTTGAGTTACTAAATCAAGTAGATATTATACAACCCAGTTATCATGAGCACTCTTTATTAAACAGTATTGTTTTAAACAACTACCTTACAAATTGGTCAAAATCTGTTTGTATTTATACAGATGCATCCAAAAGTTCAAATGGTACTGGTTGTGCCTTTTATATTCCAGATAAATTTATAGAAAAAATGTTTAAACTGCCCTCAAATTTCTCCTTTTTTACTGCCGAGGCTGCGGCGGTATATGAGGCTTTAATTTATTTCAAGTTGGCATCCTATAATTCCGCAGTAATTTTATCTGATTCATTATCTGTGCTTACTGCTATTCAAACACCTCACCTACCTTGTAGTACTTCTAATCCATACATTTTTTTAATAAAAAAAATCTTATTTGAAATTAATAAACACACCCCAAAAATAAAACTTATGTGGATCAAAGCACATTCAGGACTTACACATAATGAGCATGTAGACCAATTAGCTAAAAATTCCCTCATCCATGGAACAGTAACCAAATATCAGCCCTGCATTCTAGATGCTTTTGCTTGTTTAAGAACTGAACAGATGAAGAGCTGGAAAACACACTGGGAAAGGTACTGTAACATTTCAACAACACAATACAGTTTGATACAACCGATTATTCCAGAAAAACCTTGGTATAAGAATTTCACCCTCCCTCGCAAATACATATCCACTATAAGTAGAATTAGATTTGGACATGCATGTTATCCTGCACATTTATTTAAAATAAACATATTAGATTCGAATATTTGTCAAGAATGTGAGGTTAAAAGTGACTTGAACCCAACGAACTGTCAACACTGATGGAATCGCCATAAAACGAAGTTAATGGCGCCAGGATGAGATCGAAGATAATCAGGTAAAGGAGGGAAGATAATCGGACAGTGCTAGTCAGATACGTTGTAGTTGTAGCAAATTTTACCTGAAAATTCTCTGTCTCTCTCATGTCTCTCTAGAAGTGCTAGAACCTCTCTCTTGTATGTTGGCGCCTATCTCGCTTCACTGTTGGAATGGGACGGGGCCATTCCATCAGTGTTGACAGTTCATTGCTTGAACCACATATTTTTTGAATGCAAAAAGCATAAACACCTAACCAATCACCTAATTAAAAGAATTATAGACCAGAACATCCCACTCCCTGTAAATATTCTCTTTATTCTGTCACTGAATAAAAAGAAAATTTTTGACTGTTTGGTATCTTTCTTGTCGGATAGTAAAATATTATTGTAATTAGTTATAAGTATTTGTAAAATATGTTTAAAAAAATATAAAAAAAAATAAAAAGAAAAAAAAAATTTAAAAAAAATTAATTAAAAAAAAAATAAAAACATGAAACAAAAAAGAATAAAAAAAAATTAATAATTAAAAAAAATATTAAAGAAAAAATCACTAAGAGGATTTAAACCTCCGCGGGGATGAACCGGGTTGACATCCTATCGTAGTGACAAAAAAAAAAACAAAACAAAAAACAAAACAAAAAAAAAACTAAAATAAAATACAAAAAAGAATGCATTTATTTTAATATTAAGATTAATATTTTTATTTGTAAAATGTATACACTATGTGTTCTTGATAAACATTAAGTAATATAATATATTTATATTTATTAACATAGTATGTACATTAGCTGTAATGAGTAGGTAAATAATAAGTAAAAAATTGTAATAATATTATAATAACCAAGTTTCACTAATTGGCAATATCTTTAATACATTTACTTTTGATTGAGACTGGCTGAATGACCATAGTCCAAGCCAAAAAAGAAAAAAAACATTCCTATGCTATTAATAATCTGTTTTTGACCTTTCTTCTCACTATAAAACTTATAACCCTAAGCATATATAGAAAAGGCCCAAGAAGTTGTTTGCGGACAAATTCGCTGGTTCAGAAGAAGAATGACACAAAATGCAAAATTCTTAAGAAGAGCAAAAAAAACGATTTTGGTATCAAAATCATAAAGTATGATCAAAATTAGCCATTCACCACACCGTAGTCAGGATCTCGAGATATAAGCGTTTTTTGGGGTGTGCCGCTTTCTTATGAAGTAACATAACTTTTTTCCGATTTTATCTTTTGACTTAAAATTTTCCAAAACACTTCTCCATGTATTATATTTTATTGTTGTGTGGGTTAAAATTATAAACTAAAAAGTTTGTCACTCAACTTTTTTAAGTAAACATGAAACTAACGAAATATGATGACAAAATGTCTTAAACATTTTGGACAAATTTCATTGTTATTTACATACTTCAAAGATGACACAGTAAAATTTTCAAAAGGAAATATTTACAGCGACCAAAGATACAGCGAGGTAAATTTGAAAAATCATCAAAATTGATTGATTGAACATATAAAACACGCTGTATTTTCCTGTCACCGTGTCACACAAAAAATTGGCCAGCGCAAGTACATGTAATAATTATTATTACATGTACTTGCGCTGGGCAATTTTCTTTGTGACACGGTGACAGGAAAATACAGCGTGATTTATATGTTCGTTCATGGGTATTCTTTCATTTTTCCGACTGTAGATAAAAATTAACTTCATATTCGGATTCAGCGACATCGAAAACATAAAAATAGATCAAAATTGGTCATTCACCCTAAATTTGACTTTCGTGGTCGGCATAACGGTTGATGCCGCTCGCCTAATATATCAGATAGAAAAGTGTTGTTTTTATTGTATTCCTATGAGAATTCGAGAATCTGATCAAGTTTGGAGCGCTGTTAAACCTAGATAATAAATAAAATTAAACACCTCCATAGTGAAAATTGTTCATTGAAAAATCCTCTACAAAATCACTATAATGTTATTTTATTGTGAAATGAACGGAAAAAAAGTTATAACCTCCAAAAGGAAACTTATTACAAAATTTTCTCTTATTTTTGTTTATAACTTTTTTGTTGGTCACTTGACGATAAAAAGTAATAGATATAAAATTGTAGAAAATTTAATTTGCTACATTTTATGTGTAATTAAATTTTCTGTAGGATTGCTAGTTTAAAAGATACAGCGCGAAAGGCCTTTGCACCCCTTTTTCCAACATAGCGGCCGGGGGACAAGGGTGACAACCCCAAAAACTTGAAATTAGGCTTCTACTGAACCCCCCTACACATTAAAAGAATAAAATTGACTCCTCTAAGAAATGCAACCGTAAATGTAACATTTCAATGGAGTATTGTTTAATTGTAATAAACTTTGTATCTCGGACTTTTCGTTTTCCTCTTTTTACGAGAGATGTCGCTGATTTGCATCTTAAAGGTGAATTATTGCAGTCGCTGTAAGTTCCCTTAAATAAGGCAGCCGGCTAGTGTTTGGTTCAGAGTTGTGACTGCATAGCTCCATTGATGACGCCTGAGAGGCGGAAATAGCTATCTGGAGGTGGTGGTCTAACACTGAATCAAATAGAAGCAAAAACTGCCTTTTCTTTATTTTAAATATAATTCCGAGCAATTAGCACTTCTCCAAAGTTGTTAGCAGCAAAATAATGAATGTGGCCTATTAATAATAATTATGTACATTTTTGTTTCGAGGTAGGTAAGTAACCTGGTAACCTGGAATCTATGCTTTGTTTTAGGTTTTTCATTTTCTGTGCTTATTTCGATATCGCCACTATTTATGCCAGAAAAAACTTTACCCTTTCCATGTGGATTACCTTCTGATGTTTCCAATAAACTTATTTACATATGTTTATACTTTTTACATACAGTATTTATCTCGATAATCGTCCTCATGTCAAACGGAGGAATCAATAGTTTTATAATTACTGTATGTTTGCAAACAGCAAACCAGATCTACATACTACGCAAATGTTTTGAAACCTACAACACAAGTGACATGGGTAAAGTTTTTAAAAAGTTAAAGGCAACGAATAAGGAAGATGTGGCTAATTGCAATAACGTTGAGAAGGAATATTTATTGAGATGCGTGAAACACCATAACATGCTGATAAGGTAAAGCTTTTTAATTTTTTACTTTTGCGTTTTGAATAGGATCGATCATATTATTTTATAAGGTACCTAATTCAACACCAGTGGCGTAGCTGAATATTGTACCCCCCCGCGACAATTTTTGTGGGCCCCCGTATTATAAACATAACACAACTAATAACAGTATAATTACAAAATATGTGTAAATGACAACATTCGGTGTCGGAAAGTTGGTCGAGAACACTTCGTCGGCGGAAAATTAGTCGACAACATTTGGTCGACAAACAGTTGGTCGAATGCACAATTCATCGAATGTACCGGGTGTCCCAATAAGAATGGCTCTCGGCCATATCTCAGGAACCGTTTATAGTAGAGCTTTGAAATAAAAAATTTTATAACAAAAGTTGCCTCAGGAAAAGCCTGGAAATTATTTTCATAATTGTGGGACCACCGCTAGAGGGCGTAATTGAATATCAAAAATTAAAAAATCTAAATTATACAAAATTTTACTAATGAAGGGGCACTGGAAATCCAATCGTCGTATTCTTCATAAAATTCTACGCATATTTGATTTGACAAGTTTAGGTCTACCTTTGGAAATAAGAGGTGGGGGTGAGTGGGAACCTTGTTATGAAAAACTGGCTGTGAGTCCGGTTCTGCTTAATCAAATTTTGCAAACTTGGTCTTGTTGAAGACAGATCTTTTTCGTCAATGTAAAAGTTATGATTTCGAACCAACTTACTGAGTAATATGCCAGCTAGAAGGCGTTATTTAATTTTTTTCAAAAATCTAGTGTTCTTTGGAAAATATTAAATACAAACATGCATTTTTAATACCATATTATAAAATTAGACAAAATTAGTAACAGAATAGCGAAAACTGCATGTTAATACCTTCTTTCTATCTCGAGATATCTTACAAAACGTGTAAATTTAAAAACATAACTGTTACTGTCACCGGTAAACGAAATTCATTAAAAGTAGTGTGCTATGGAAACAACAAAGAAACATTTTCCAGCTGTCAACGTATATTAGGTCTTTTCAACGCTTCTCATTTGTTTCGAGCCTCGTTCATTTATCTCGTATATTAATATTATACACGGATTATACGGCATATGACAGAGGCTCGAAACAAATGAGAAGCGTTGAAAATCCCTATTACAAAGAAATAAAAACAACTATTTAGTGATGACATAAACGTTCAAATTTTTGCCCATCATTTTCGTTGCAAACATTTACTCTTTCAAGAGTAGATTGAACAGCAGTCTCAATTTCGGCTCTCGATATGCTTTGAATGGCGTTTAGTATTCTCTGGATAATGTATTCTAGAGTAGTGTATGATGGGTAACAATTTGAATATTTAGGTCGTCACTAAGTAGTTCTTTTTGTTCTGTGTTATATTTAATTTTAATAGTATTGTTTCTCTTTATATTGTTGTTTTAATTAATTATATTTTTATACGTTGACATCTGGAAAATGTTATTTTGTTTTTTCCACAGCACACTACTTTTCATTAACTTAGTTTACCGGTGATAGTAACAGTTATGTATAAAATTTACACGTTTCTCGAGATATCTTGAGATAGAACAAAGATATCGACATGCGGTTTTCGCTATTCTATTGCTAATTTAATCTAATTTTATAAAGTATGATTAAAAATGCATACTTGTATTTAATATTTTCCAAAGAAAACTAGATTTCTGAAAATAACGCCTCCCAGCTGGCTTATTACTTATTAGGATGGTTCAAAATTATCACGCTTACATTGAAGAAAAAGATCTGTCTTCAACAAGACCCAGTTTTCAAAATTTGATTTAGCAGAACCGGACTTACAGCCATTTTTTCATAACAAGGTTCCCACTCACCCCCACCTCTTATTTGCAAAGGTAGAGTTAAACTTGTTAAATCAAATATGCGCAGAATTTGATGAAGAATACAATAATCGGATTTCCAGTGCCTCTTCATTAGGAAAATTTTGTAAAATTTAGATTTTTTTATTTTTGATATTCAATTACGCCCTCTAGCGGTGGACCCACAATTATGAAAATAATTTCCAGGCTTTTCCTGAGGCAAATTTTGTTAAAAAAATTTTATTTTAAAGCTCTACTATAAACGGTTCCTGAGATATGGCCGAGAGCCATTCTTATTGGGACACCCGGTACAATTCGTCGACGACCATTTGATCGAATGGATTTTTCGTCGACAAAGACCCAAAGGGAAGTTTATTCTCACGATTTCTTTACTTTTTCATTGATATTGACTGATTATTGCAGTCGAAAACATTGTACGGAAATGCCTCGATTCCCTAACGATTTATTTACCTCAGCATCTCGTATATTTCGTCTTGTCCGAAAGTGCCCCCAAAGGACATCGCACACATCTTATGGAAAATATAATGTCACTCAAATTTAATAAAATTTATACGAATAGATTCGTTTTAAATTAACGATCAAATCTTATCATTGCGCCAACTCTTAATTATGATTAATTACGACGCAAATTGCAATTAAAGTTTATCAAAATCATATTTTGGGAGTTCATAAAAATGTCAGATACAATCACTATTACTCAGGGTGCTATTCAAAGCAGCTTAAACCCAGCGGGTCCTAAAAGCGGATTAGTGAAACTATTTATACTTTCTTACTTCTCACCAAATATTTAATTATTACATAGGCGTTCGTTAAAAATTATTAATGGTGAGTGGTTCGCCTGTTTAAATGTTGTGGAATACTAATCAATTTTTTATTATTTATGTATGGTAAGTATACATAAAATCTGTAACTAATTTCGATTAAATAATGCATTCATTAGTGAGTGGTTCGTCTGTGTAAATGTTGTGCAATACTAATCATTTTTTATTATTTATGTATGGTAAGTATACATAAAATCTGTAACTAATTTCGATTAAATAATGCATTTCATTTCCCCACCACCATTGAGGTAAAATGCAAGGCGCGTTTTTTTTTGCATGGTTTCCCCATTAGGCCTAATCCATGTTGTCATTAATTATTAAAAATATATATAAAAAATTGAAAACCAAGTTGTGGTATTCAAAAAGTCAACAATTACTGATTCAAATGCACGTCTCTATTAGGAGCGTCTAAGACAGAATGTAATAACTGTGTTGATGGATACCTTACATTTGCGTCATGCCTTGCATACCCTAGATACCATAGTACACTTGCAACATGAGCACAGCATCCAACAGTTCGTGCACCAGTTTTGCAAGTGCAGTAGTAGCCGTCGATTGGTATATTGTCACCGTCATTTTCTAGATGGAGTGGTTAAAAAGCTATCCATAATTGATGTTTAGTCGCCTGACAAAATCTGGAGTAAACACGAGCTCTAAGAAGACCCTGTTCTTCTAAAAGTGCTTGAAATGTAAAATGTTCAATGTTTTCTCTCTGTAATTTATCTTGAATGTAACTGGGTGCAAGCAAGTTTTACTTGGTAGATTTCAATAGTCAAATATTTAATCTGTTGTAACGACAAAATGGGAAATTCTGGTAAAATAAGTTCATCTAAATTCACCCATGCATCGTCTTGAATATGTTGTAAGTCCAAACGGTCAACTTCAACACGAGCTTTTACGACATTTTCATATGCAGCCAATTCCTGCATTATTTCTGCCAATTCTGCAGTTGCACCTTGCATTTGAATGGGTGGAAAATATTTATTAATTAAACTGCACCCAATTTTTAAAAACATTCTAATATTAGGCACATGATGGACCGGTATTAATCCACAAAACAATTTAAAAATACTTTTTAAATGTCCATTCCGAGCTTCAACTATCCATCTTGTTTTAGTAATTAATCGCGCTTTATTAGCATCTTCAGTAGACAACTGTCTTTGTCCTCTTGGTAGAAGTGGTGGCATATGACATTCTAGGCCTAAATAATTTAATAAATGAATAGAATCACGATAGCCTCTATCTACAATTACAATATCATTTGGTTGCAGCCAGTTACGCAAGTTATTTACTTCGTCTTGTTCCTCATCTTCAAGGTGATGTTGTAAAATTGCAGCATCGTTATTTCTTGAATCAGAAAAATAGGGGCCTTGTACGTCCAAAATATATCCGTCAGGTCCGACTATTAAAACAGGTTTGATTAAATGATAACCCTTATGTAGACAGTAAGTTTGGCGAAGACTTCGAAAATTAGACGATTTGGGAATTTTGAGATAGGTTCCATCTATGTAAATAATAGCTTGATGATTGTCAGGATTCGGATTGTACAAAGAGTTAGCAAAATCTGTAACATGGGTTCTAATAAATTCTTGGCGACCAATTGCTTCTAAACCCAGATTTTCTCTAACAAATCGTTGACAAAGACTTGTACGTACTGCAGTTATTGTCAGACTAACGTTGGATCTGCTAGAATATGAGCACAAAATTTTTAATAAATCGTCACTTAAATTGTATTTTAATTTCATAAGAAATGTAATTAAATCCTTTTTAGTAATAACTCTAGTTCTATCATAAACTACGACCTCATCGCAATCAGTATAAAGATCTTGAAAATTATTTTTGCTTAAGTTTGTCAATGCTTTGAAGTCGTCCTCTTGAATACCCGTGTCTGTCTCGAAACGATTAGTAGTATTTTCAATTGCTGTCAGACGTAACGCTTGAAACCACTCTGAACCTTCTTTCGGACTTAAGTTAACATTACGTATATTACCACGCAAATTCTCTATTATTATGATCTAGCATACTGTCATTATTTATGTGATCACTGCAACATAAAGTACCCTTTCCTACAAAAATCTCTCGTTTCATGTAGATATCTACTCTAGCTTCTAATGACAAACGTTCAAGATTTCTAGCTCTATCACATACAAAACATAAATTATTTCTTTGTAATACACACTTGAATCTACAAGCATTCACATTATCATCATTACCTTGTTCAATTTCTTCAATGATGTATCTGTAGCAGTTTATGTGAATCACAATCCCAATATCAAAATTGGCTTCCGGTAGATTGTTGTTCATGCGGCGACCCAATGCAATCTCCTGAAATCTTGGTGGAAGATTATCTAAGTTCTCAACTCGACGAAAACCTCTAGCACGAACTCGAACATCACAAATATAACACTGCATTTTCACTAATTAAAATAGTTAATAGTAGAACAACAGTTCGACAAAAACTAACCATTTGGCGGAACGTAACGACCCTTTATAATAATTACTAGTTTACAATAATTACCAGATAACGTTGACTAGTGACAAAAACTTTTGATTCTTTCTAAAGCAAACGATTTGCCTAATTTTCTTTTAATTGATCGATAATGTTAAAACACAGTAGAATCCAATTTAAGTCGTAATTCAATAGTGTTAATTAAATAAAATTCTGTTAAATTCTCATTAGTGCGTTAAATACCCTTGTTTTACGGTGCGTCACTGGAAGTGCGTTGTCATTTATGATTTACAAGGTAAGAGGCTTAATAATCTTAGAAGATTTATGAACTCCCGATAATTTGCATATCTTAATATATTTTTTCTCTCTCTAACTTATGTACCTACCCATTTGATTTCAGATTAATTTATATCAATTCCTGCTCTTATTACTGAAAATTCAGAGTTGGCGCAATGATAATAAGTGACCGTTACATTGAAACGAATCTATTCATGTAAGTTTTATTGAATTTGAGTGACATTATATTTTTCATAAGATGTCTGGAAATGCTCCGTTCGCAAGTGCGCCGACACCAAAAAGAAGAACGGTATAACATCACTAATTAAAATATCGGTTTATATTTGCCGTCTACTCTCCCACCGCAGCCAATTTTTTCATTAAATTTAAAAATAATTAAGATTTAGAAAAAAATTAACAAAACCCCAAAAAAAAAATAAATTCAGATATGTATAATACAATATTCCAGTTAACAAAATAAAACCAATAATCCGTCGTTTGTCACCATTAATCCCTTTATCCTAAAGATAAATAACAGTTTGTCGACGAAAAATCCATTCGATCAAATGTTCGTCGACGAATTGTACATTCGATGAATTGTGCATTCGACCA
The DNA here is from genome assembly GCF_917563875.1 of Diabrotica virgifera virgifera. Lineage (NCBI taxonomy): Eukaryota > Metazoa > Arthropoda > Insecta > Coleoptera > Chrysomelidae > Diabrotica > Diabrotica virgifera. The sequence goes on along the minus strand of NC_065443.1, from coordinate 209,290,192 downwards.
ACTGTATGTAGTCCTGTCGCCAGGGGGGTACAACGGCCTCATTAATTCAGATGGACTTACCCAAGTCTTTTTTATGTATTTTGATCCGTAGAACACGAATTTTTTGGGTAACAGTCGATCCGGATGTCGATAAGATTGTTATAGACAAAGAAGTTGAGGAATCAAAAAACAGCGATTTTTCCCAAAACAAAATAATATTTTGTATTTTTTGGGTAATTTTAAGCAAAAAATGTGTTTACAAGTTTTTTCGTATGATGCATAGTTTTTGAGATAAACGCCGTTGAACTTTCCAAAATTCGAAAATTTTGAATTTTTGAACCCGAATAACTTTTGAATAAAAAATAAAATAACAATTCTGCTTGCAGAATTGGAAAGCTCAAGTTAAATTACACCGGTTTTGATTATTTTCATTGCTGCAAATAAATTATTTTATTGTTAAACAAAGCTCTAAACACATAGTGTTTCAGCGTTTCGACGCGTGTCCGCTATGAATTCTACGTAGAAACTGCCTGTTTGCAAGTGCTTGACTTGTTCTCTACGTGGTCGCGTTAAGTAGAACACGAATTTTTTGGGTAACAGTTGATTCGGATGTAGATAAGATTGTTATAGACAAAGAACTTGAGGAATTACATAACAGCGATATTTCGCAAAACCAAACAATTTTTTGTATTTTTTGAGTCATTCGAAGCAAAAAATGTTCTTACAAGTTTTTTCGTTGGATGCATAGTCTTCGAGATAAACGCGGTTGGACTTTCAAAAAATCGAAAAATTGCAATTTTTGAACCCGAATAATTTTTGACTAAAAAATAAAACAGAAATTCTCCTGGCAGAATTGAAAATTTCAAGTCAAATTATACTGGTTTTGATTATTTGCATTGCTAGGAAATAATTTTTTTATTGTTAAACGAAGCTATAAACAAATAGTGTTTTAGCGTTTTACGTGTGCCCACTATGCAAGCTACGAAGAAATTGCCTGTTTTCAGGTACTTTTAAATTGGAGATGCATTGAAAACATCAGTGAATTCAATTGTCGAGTAAGTAATTTTTATTTGTTAATAAAAAACAAAAAACAAAAATAATTACTGTTTATTTGTGCAAGTATTTTTTTTCATGCAAGCACAAAAGGTGCAGCAAAGTATTTTCAACCTGCGGCAGTTTACATCTTGGACCGCAAACTGAACAGTTACAACCAGCTGGTAACTTTTCAGCTGGAGGAATCAAAATATGTACTTTCTGTGGCATTAATAAATTATCGTCCATAAAAAATCCATATGATGTCGGATCTAATTCATCCATAGCTGAATTTAAAACATTTGTCTGAATGTGTACAACATAAAAAGCTCTTAAAATGTGAAGTTTAATTGAATTGGAAGTGGGTGGCAAATTTTCTATTACTGAATTTTTGTGTTTATAAATCCAAACTCTTAATTCATCGAATGAGGTACAATTGCAGTCTACAGTCTTGGTAATGTTAACTAAAAATTTTTCTGCATTCTTCGTGCATTTTTCTATACTAAATGGAGAACAGTTTGTAAAATAATTGATAAATTAAATATATGAAAGAATCATTTGTAACATAATTGGTAAAAAGTATATCTACATAGTACATATATATACCTCTTGCAAAATTTTGTAAATATTGGGTGGGATTTTCTTTTAAAGCTCTAGCTTTTGTGCCCACTTTACTAGTATAATCACCTCCTGTGAGGTGATGCGGGGCAGGCAAAATACTGCAAACTTGTTTTCCATGAAGGCGTGCTAAAGAATGTATGGCTATATTTCTTGTGCATTTGCCAGACCCACATTGAATCCATAGAGTCTGTAACAACATTTTAGTAGATGTACTCAACTTTAAATTGATATTAAATTAATATTTACCTTTAAACCTAGATTTTTGAATGACTCAAAAAAGAATAAAGCTAATACCATAACATCTGTATCTGACGAAATTAAATATATGTTTTCAAATCCATTTAAAACGGCATGATTTATATGAATTATGATTTTCACGTCAGCTTCTTCGACGTCGCTGCGTTGTAACTGAGAATCAATTAAATTAATGATATTGGAAGTACTTGGGTCTTCATTAATGGTACTAAATACAATGTCATAGTTATTTAATACTGTCTGTTTTTCAATATGCCTTTTCAAAAATTGTTGCAATAAAATTTTATTTCTAGATGAACCCCAAAATTTGTTCTCTTGTTTAGGTAATTTCGTATGATCATCAATAGAGTGAAGAATAATACATTATGTTTTAGATCTTCTTAAGTGCTCTGTTGATTTCACTGACTGCTCGAAATAAGAGTCAAAAATGAAGTCGATTCTTTGCGTTTTTTGTGCAGAAGCCTTTTGTATTACATAAAAACAAAATTTGTTAGCTAAATCGGTAAAAGTTTCACAAGATTTCCAAGTAACTTTTCTGATAGAAAGCATTACATCAAAAACTAAGCAAGTAGCTATATCAGTATTAAAAATTTCATTTCTATCGTAATTTTCAATTTTCTCCAATTCGAGTACTATCTTACTTTTAGCAGTTTCTTTTTTAAATAAATCATCTTCATCAAATAATTTATTTTGAGAAGTAAGTTCATATGACAGGAGTTCTTCCAAAGGAAAATTACGTTCTTGAGCTAAAGCTAAAACACGTTGAGTGTCAGATGCAGTCATCTTTTTTACTTTTGATTTAACTTTTTCTGAATTTGGAATGGATTTAAAGTCAGGTAAATTATTTTTTTGACTGTTTCAGTAAGTGGCTTAATCTTAGTTACAAATCGTTCTTCAAAAAAATTACTGTAAAGATTGATACCTTTTTCAAATATATTTAAAATTTCTGGACGAATTGATTCATGTACAAGTTCTTCAGTAATTAAATTTCTTAAAGGTTGATCGCCTTCATAAAATGGGTTGACGTTTTTACAGTGTAAATAATCTAATATTTTCTGCACAGCTAGTTCTGAATTAATGGATATAGTTTCGGATGATTCGTGATGGGGAAAATATCTCTTGGTTATTTTTTAAATTACTAATCTCTTTAAAAAAATTGTTTGTAGCAATAAATTCGTGATAAGTTAAATTCCACAAAGCAACAGATTCCTTTTTACGCGTAGTACCAATAACACCACCAGGTGCTTTGGCAGTACGATTAATTGACTGCTCCAAAGCTTGATCCGTGGCAACAGATGTATAAGGAACATCTGATTTTTTAACGGTAAATCTACCACTTAAGAATTCCTCGTATACTTCTTTAGCTATGGTTGGCAAAGAAAGCATTTCTTCGAGATAAACTGCACACCATTTTAAATAGTTGGTTCTATCCATTACATGAAATACAGGTTGAAGCTTTTCAACACAAGTCAAATGCAATAGCCAGTTTCCTGTCCGGTCTGCTCTAATTAAATCGAACATTATATTTATTAAAATTAGTACATTATTCCAATATTTGAACATTTCCGATTTTTCACATCTTTCAATTACAAAATCATTAAAATCTTTCAATAAATCTATACTTTTAGGCTGTAACCCATTAAAAAAATGTGTAGACATTCATTGCTGTCCTTACTTTGAAAGCTTTCTTGAAGTGTTATCAAATAATTTATAGTATTATTGTATTTCAAATATCTGTCTTCGGTGAAAAATTCTTTTAGCTGCAATCTTCTTAGAGCCTCAGCTAAATACGTGAATGCTTTAACAGACCTGGCATAGTTACTTCCCTCAAGCAATTTTTCAGTTACATAAGCTCCAAACAAATTAGTCTCAATAAAAACATTTTCAACACCGCTATTTTTCAAATATTTGCCAATGCATGCCAATACAACTTTGATCAAATGAAAACCACCAAGGCATATCACTAAATTTTCGAATTCTTTTTCATTTTCAAATTTAATTTGTCTAGTTATTTTATAAACACCTTCGTCACAAAATATCGGTAAATATTTTTGTTTCAATTGAAGGGATATGTTTACAAAAGTTTTCATGCACGTATATATTGTGCTAGGATCTGTTGCAGGAGATGGAATGACCGGAAAGTAGCCAATTTTTTGATTGCAACGATTATCTTCTGTAACGACTGAATTAAAAGCACTCCATGAAGGTATACATTGGCACGTTTGCTTGTCAGATGTACCATTACGATTTTTTGAAAAATCCATTCGCAACAAATACCATATTAAATCAGTAGCATTTAAAGTTTAAAGGAAATCATTAATCGATAATGCCTTTTTGTCTGCATGAAGAGAAAAATCATTGGGTATTGTAATTTTTTCATTCCTCTTGATGTAGTTAATAATTTCTTGACATTTAAGTGTCGAATTTAAAGCTCTTAGGCGTTTTTCCACTGCTACTTCTGAGACCCTTGGTTTTCTATCTTGTAAATTAGAATTTTCATTTTGAAAAAGAACGATAACGGTATCGTGAGAGCTGTCTAACCCTGAAATTGTCGATTCATTATGATCGAAATTGTCGAAAGCAATAGTAGTATATGTATTTCGATCAAAATGATTTGGTATTGGCGTATCATCTATACAATTCAGCATTGTTAATGATGCTAGTCGCACTCTTATTCTTTGAATTTCATCGTAAGAAATAGAAAGACCGAGACGGTTCAAAATAGTTAAAGCATTTTTACTTTTAGTCGTACTATATACATATAAACCTAAAAGAACGTTCTGAGTAGTTTTTCTATTACCATGTATCATAGTAACCATAATCTGATATAAACTTTTAATCTTCAACAATTTTAACCAATTCTTGTTGTATGAATCATCTCTATCTAAATAGTCAATAAATAAATCTGCATATGGATTGTATTTTTCTTCTGCTAAGAGATTTTCTATATTTGTATCAAACAATATGGAATAAAATTTCTTAAAACATACCGGTATACTTAATTTATTCCAAGAAAATCTCAAATCTGTCTCGTCGCAGAAAGAATCTTCTAGCTCAAAATTAACCTCTTTTAAATTTTTTCGAAAATCTGTTGCACATTCAGTTCACAGTCGTGATAATAAGCTGCTTCAATCACTTTATTAATATTGTCACAATGAAATAATGTGCCTTTTTTATGTGTGGGCACAACAAATTTTATTCTTTCCCCAAAGTAATCTATTAAACAAGATTTAATTTTTGATGATTTTATTGGGTCACTCTGTTTTTGCTTTAACAGTTTTGCAATATCCTCTAAGGAAAAAATTTTTCCTAATAAAAACTGAGGTTCGATCGACTTAATAACTTCAATTATGAGAAAGCGGGAATCATTCGATGTATTTAAATCAGAACAATGATAATTTGATGGTTTCTCTTCATAAGAAAAATTGTCTTCATTTTCGCAATTTGAAATTTGTAATTCGTAATTTATAATTTTTTGTTTGAAAGTCTTATACTTATATTGATATGTTAATATGCAATTTTTGTGGTAGAATAAGTTACTTTCAAAAAATGACTTAGCAGAAAGTAAATCAGCAGTGTTAACGAAAGCTTCATCTAGAAGATGACGAGTTGCTTCAAACATGAAGTTTGATAAATCACGATCAGACAATAGATGTAGATGTTCATCGTTAGTTTTTCTTTTGCAACTGCATATGAAACATTTATTATTACCGTTACCTAGTGAATAATCTAATTTTATTCGCTTAAATAGTTTTTGCGTAGAATTCGGTTCATCGTCTTCAGGTTCTAGTCGAGTCTACGTCTACAGTTATTATGGAATCTGGTGTTTGAATCCGCTGCAAAACTTGCGCATTCGTGTATTTCTTATAACAGTTAGCCAAATGATAGTTGAACGTAAACGTATCTACAACAAAACAGTAGTGTCACATATTTTAAGAAAATATCTTATTATCATCATATATTATGTTGTCACTTAAAAAACAATAATAAGTGATTAGATCTTAGATTAGATCTTAGAATCTACAGTAAAAATTAAATATACTTACTTTTATCTAATAAAACTTGAAGTCTGTTATATACTTCATCTTTGCGAACTTGTGCCGCCTGAATAATTTTATTTCTACCGTTTTCCGTACTAGTCACTTTAATGTTTATATTCTTTTCACAAATGATACAAAGATCTGAATTAATTAAATTATTCATCTTATTAAACTATCTATATTCTATTTCATGGGCAATTTTATCTTCTAATATTACAACTTTCAAACTACCAACAATGCAATGCCTGGTAATGCATGTACCTATAAACGAGTTTAAACAAGTGAAAATTGTTTACATTTAGGTTTGTTCTAGTATGTAATTTTGTATGGTTTTACACGAGATGCTTTCAGTACATCTCATATTTAAAATCAAACGTAGCGCGACCACGTAGAGAACAAGTCAAGAACTTGCAAAACTACAGGCAGTTTCTGGGTAGCATGCATAGCGGACACGCGTCGAAACGCTGAAACACTATGTGTTTAGAGCTTTGTTTAACAATAAAATAATTTATTTGCAGCAATGAAAATAATCAAAACCGGTGTAATTTAACTTGAACTTTCCAATTCTGCAAGCAGAATTGTTATTTTATTTTTTATTCAAAAGTTATTTCAACGGCGTTTATCTCAAAAACTATGCATCCTACAAAAAAACTTGTAAACACATTTTTTGCTTAAAATTACCCAAAAAATACAAAATATCGTTTTGTTTTGGGAAAAATCGCTGTTATTTGATTCCTCAACTTCTTTGTCTATAACAATCTTATCGACATCCGGATCGACTGTTACCCAAAAAATTCGTGTTCTACGGGTCAAAATACATAAAAAAAACTTGGGTAAGTCCATCTGAATTAACGAGGCCGTTGTACCCCCCCTGGCGACAGGACTAATGTCGACCAAATGTTGTCGACTAATTTTCCGTCGACGAAGTGTTCTCGACCAACTTTCCTAGACCCGACAACATTTGGCCTTTCTTTAATAAGTCTTCATTAGTTTATGAAGAGACATGAAAACCTATTACCTATACATGTATCTTAATCCGACAAACCTATTAGTAAGTTGTTGCAATATTATATCTAAATTTACATTGAACACATTAACTACAAAACTTTCTTGCTAAAAGTTATTTTTTCGTCGGAGCTGAGCTCATCGTAAAATTTTTTATACGTTTTATCCGTTTATTTTTAAATTCCGGTGTAATACCCCACTATTCTGCTATTCCTGCTGCTAATGTTAATAATAATAGCAATGTTAACGACAAATTCAAAATTATTCATATGCTCTTAATGCATTAACTTATAATTTTTCATCGTTTTTTTAGATAGCAATGAAATTTTCCTTAAAGATTTCATTACTTGTCGAAAAGCTCGACACAAAGCCATAACAGCATCATGTCTGGATGACCACCGGGTTTCACATAACCTTTTAAGTGCTGGCAAACGCGATGGATCCAAAGTCATAATAGTACATAGTACATCCTATCTTTCAATACTTGCACTAAAAAAACATAATATTTTTAATTAGATTCGAAAAAAAAAAACAACTCCTGTACACCAACAACGGCATCATTCAACACTAGGTTCAAATTATGGGATGCACAATGAACATAGGAAGCTGTTTTTTCAATGTCAGTTATACGCCTTTGTACGCCTGAATACACACCACTCATAACCCTTGCCCCATCATACCCCTTTCTTTTGCAGTTTTGTACGGAAAGGTGCTTTGATTGTATAAATTATAAAATTTCATTTACAAGACCTTCTGCACTTTGGTCTAACATGCGAATAAATCCCAAAAAACTTTCAACAACTTCTGCTTTAGAAGATACATTATTTTCATCGCAAGTTACATACCGGAAAATAAAATTAAGCTGATCGTGTTTCGAAATATCTTGAGTGGTATCCAGAATTATTGAATAAAATCAATTTTTTTTGATTAAATTAATCAATTTGTTTTCAGTTTCTTGAGCCAGCAAATTTATAACTTCGTTTTGTATTTGGGGGCTCAAGTAATTTGTTTTTTTAAGTTATTGTTTTTTTATCGATTAATTTAGCCAAAACAGGATCATTTTTATCTAATAAAAGAACCCCGACAAAAAATTACTTTTTGGGATTCACTTTCATCTAAACTACCAAAATGTCTACGAAAGTATGAAATGCTAAATTGCACCCGAAAATAGTAAGAGTTACGTCAATTACCCGCTTCATTATTTCCTTCCAAATTCCCTATTTTGATGCTTATTAGGAAAATATGTTTTGGTCCCCAATTTAAAGAAAGTAGAAGTATTACCACATTGAACGCCACGTGAGTTGTATTTAACTCACGCCTTGTTTGGTCCGGGCGCTCAGTTAGTTAAATATTATTCACATTAACATTGAGATTCTGAACTTGGAGCCTGAAGGCACAAACAAAAAATTTTAATATGGCAGTTAATGTGTTAAGCTTGAAGGCTTTAAGGGGCCCCTTCTAACGTCGGGGCCCCCCGCCTTGCGGGCCATGCGGGCCTGTCAGCTATGCCACTGTTCAACACACAAGGTAAAGGTGTAATTGTACCGTGCCCAGGCCTGCATGGCAGTTGTGTGTCTAAATTGAACTGTCTCAAACGATCGACTGTGGGAACAAGGCCACACCCCCTTTCATTTAAGGCCTTATACCGGCACAGGGAGCGCTGCTGGTATGGACAGTTTATTTCTCCATACTCGTGGGATCAATATGGAACCATGCAAAGATTTAAAAGATTTAACCCTAGAGGTCTCGCAGGAGGACCCAACAAACAATCAAACTACCACTGAGACTGTTCGGCAGAATCTGGAAGAAAATAAACCTACCACATAGGGTAATAAAAATACTGAGGACGCAATGCGGACTCCTTTAAAAGATGCCTAGAAGGATGAGGTTTCTCGGCCAAAAATATCTGGGGCATAGGGAAAGAAGCTTCAGAAAATGAGAGAATAGGAATTGACACTTCTAAGCTCAAATTACCTCCTAGACCTCACAATAAGACTCCTGGGAATGCCGAAATCACACAAGCTGTCAAGCGGGGACTGTGTCTTATAGAAGCACTCCTGAGGAGAAATTAACAAAAAAGAGCAGAACTGCTGCTGCCTCTTTCAAAGAGCTCAGCAGCAACTACAAAGCTGCTCTTACGGGAATAAAAACGGCAATAATTCCTAAAGAATACCCAGACATATCTGTAACGGAAAAAGACGTTGAGGCAATAAAAGAAGCCCTAATTAAACTTATCGATGAGGCTCCTTGCGAACCTAATTACGAAGGTAATCGGCTCATGGATGGATACTATTGGTTGATATATGCTGACGAGGAGTCCTTTCATACAAAGCATACAAAGGATTTCTTGGAAGAAAAGACGGAGTCGAAGGTCATTAAGGCTGAGGAACTCTCAAAATCGATGCGTGTACTGATGTACCTTCCAGAGACTAAAAATGAGGATCTGAAAGTGCCACTGGCACGAATTGGAAAACAAAATCCTGAACTAAGGACCAGTCGTTGGGCAATTCTGAGTTCCAAACCAGCAGCTGACGGAAGAATGCATGTGAGTCTCCAAATTGATAAGGAGTCAGAGGCACAGCTCGAAAGGCTTCAATGGAAGCCTTATTACCTTCTCCAGCGAGCAAGTATTATACCGTTGGAAGAGGGTAAAGCAAGACAGGCAGGGAACATTGGGGAACCAAAACCTGCAACAATTACTTCCAAACTGCAGGAGGCCGAAGGAGAATCTATGCAGGTGGAAGAAATTACAAGAGGACCTGTTAGAGACCCAAAAAATGAATAAACTGCAAAATTAAGATCATACAGATCAATTTGTAATACGAAAAAACAGCTTCGGCACTTTTGTGCCAGGAAGTAGCTGAGAAGAACATTGATATGGTGCTTATTCAAGAACCGTGGATAAATCAAGGTAAGATACGGGGATTAAATGTTAAGGGATGGGAACTAATTTTGGGAGTACCTGACAATAAAATCAGAACTTGTATCTTTTGTAGATCTGACCTTAATCTGGTACCAGTTATGGAGCTCTGTAGGGGAGACATGACAGCTGCCAGAATTAAACTAAATTGCAATGGGTTGGTTACAGAGTTGATAGTTGTATCTCTTTACCTTCCTATTGAGACTAAAGAACAACTTCCAGGGACTAACCTAGAGAACCTTCTAGAATACACCAATAATAAACATAAAGAACTTATCATTGGAGTCGACTTCAACGCTCACCACATCATTTGGGAGAGCAGAAATGCAAACAATAGAGGTAAGTTACTTTTTGAGTACCATTGCACTATTGAACTTGATCTTCTGAACAGGGGCAATAGGCCCGCCTTCAGGACATCAATAGCAGAATCACTAATCGACCTAAGCCTATGCTCTATGGGAATTCGGAACATAATATCTGACTGGTATGAGTCGGATGCGTTATCCTTATCGGATCATGCATACATATGCTTTGAGATAAACTCAGTCAAACCGGAACCAAGGTTCTATAGAGATCCTAAGGTGACCCACTGGGAATCCTTTAAGAGGGATCTTGGAACAAGGGTACGGAATTATCCTAAAAAGCCAAAAAACAACGTTGAGGTTGAGATTGCAGTAGACTGGTTGCAGCATGCAATAGTCGTCTCATATGAGGAAAATTGTCCGTTAAAAGAAAGTCGCCCTCGCAGGCAAGTAACTTGATAGAATAAGGAGCTGTCTGATCTCAAAAGAGAAACAAGACGGCTCTTTAATAGGGCGAAGAAATTAGGTGATTGGGAAGCATATAAGGCTAAACTGAAAACCTATAATAAGAAAATCCAATCCGCTAAGGAAAGATCCTGGAAAGAATTCTGTGAAAACATTGAAAGTGTACCTGAAAGCGCCGGGATTATCAGAATCCTCAAAAGAGATAATATTAACAAACCCAAGTCAATGAAATTGCCCAATGGGAAGTATACGGACACAGAGAAAGAGGCTGTAGAGCATCTTTTAAGTGTTCACTTTCCAGGGTCGACGCAATTGACTGGTAATAACAATCATCAAGCAAACAATAGCCCAACCAAAAGGGACTGGCTGACCTCTGACGAGATCTTTGGTTCTCACAAGGTCAGATGGGCTATTGAAACTTTTGAACCTTATAAAACTGCGGGACCGGATGGTATATTTCCTAAGCTTCTCCAGGAGGGTCTGGAAATAATCATGGGTCCCCTGATCACAATATTTAGAGCTAGCCATGCTCTGGGATACATTCGCAAAGCTTGGAGAAGGGCAAGGGTGGCGTTTATTCCCAAACCAGGAAACAGAGATTACACCTTAGCAAAATCCTACAGGCCTATAAGTCTGACCTCATTCATGTTAAAAACCATGGAAAAAATCTTGAATGAACACATCAAGAAAAACAATTTAAACGAAAATCCACTGCACCAACGGCAATGGGCGTATCAGGCAGGGAAATCAGGTGAAGCCGCCCTGCACAATCTAGTGTCGGAACTCGAAAGGAGTCTGCATCAGAAAAAAGGCGCCCTTGCTGCATTTTTAGATATAGAAGGTGCATTTGATAATACTTCAATTGAGTCTATACAAAGCGCACTGGTGAGGAAGAAAATCAACAACACAACATGCAAGTGGATTATTCAGATGCTTCAGAGCAGAATAATATCCACAGATACGTATGAAGTTACCATAAATCTAAGGGCAACTAAGGGATGCCCTCAAGGCGGTGTATTGTCATCGTCGTTATGGAACATAGTTGTTGATGATCTGATTCATGGGCTGAGCGCCCAAGGAATCTGGGTCTAGGGTTTCGCAGATGATATTGTAATAGTAACTAGGGGAAAATTTCCCAGCACTGTTGCGTATCAGATGCGATATGCCCTTCACTACATAGAGAACTGGTGTCTGAAAGAGAACCTCTCCGTGAACCCTTCTAAAACTAAACTGGTAGCCTTTACAAATAAGAGGAAGCTTACTTGACTGAGTGAGCTGAAATTATTTGGAGAGGTACTGGAAAGAACCAATGAGGTTAAGTATCTAGGGGTAACCCTGGATTCAAAACTCAATTGGGATACTCATATTACCAATATATCCAATAGGGCTAAGCGACTCTTCTGGAACTGCAGACGAGTTGTAGGTAAAACCTGGGGATTGAAACCAAAGGTGATCTGTTGGTTGTACACATCAGTGATACGACCGACAGTCACTTATGGGTCAGTACTCTGGTGGAGAAAGACGGCTTTGCAATCTTGTGTGACCACTCTCACCACCCTACAAAGGCAAGCGCTTCTAAATATAACAGGAGCCTTGAATAGTACAGGAACGGCTTCATTAGAGGCTATCACAGGTCTCCCTCCGCTGGAATTATATATTTCCACGGTAGCCTGGGCTACATTGAATAGCCACACAAACATTACTGGGACTATACTTGAGGAATCCATCTTTATTATGAACTCAGATATGATGACACCAGAACTAATCATCACTGAGAAAATTAATACAATTATACCATCTAGAGAACAAAAAGTCACAAATATTAATGGGGACTTAATATGGTTCACTGATGGATCTAAATGGTACTGGATCAGGAGTCTTTGGGCAAACACGTAACTATAATAAATCTTACAGCCTAGGTCAACTTACAACGGTGTTCCAGACGCAAGTTTTTGCTTTGGTGGCCTGCATTGATGAAATCATTGATGAAGACCCTAAAGCTAAGAGAATCAACATTTACACAGATAGCCAATCGGCTATTCTGGCTGTAAATAACCCTCTCACCAAATCAAAACTGGTGAGAAACTTCAAAGATCTCCTCAATAATCTGGCAAAAGACAATAAAGTGTCATTAATATGGGTGCCGGGTCATGAAGGGGTGCATGGGAAAGAACGAGCAGATATGTTAGCGAAACAAGGCTCGAGAGAAACTTTTGAAGGCCCAGAACCTTTCTGTGGCATCACTAAAGATGCTTTGAAAAACGAGGTTCAGAAATGGCTGATAAAGAATCATCAAAATAAATGGAGAACCACTCAAGGGCAAATCCAGACTAAAAAAATAATCAAGAATATTGATAAAAAACTCTCGAACAGTTTGATGAACCTCAATAAACGAGAGATCAAAACGGTCACTGAAATAGTGACTGGACATTGACGTTTAAGAAATCTCCTATACAAACGAGGTAAGGTGAATGAACCATGGTGCAGAAAGTGCGAAATGGAAGAAAAAACTGCCATACACATACTAGGTATGCCATTGCAGTGTGCTATGTGATGTAAGGCAGGACTTCGCTGGTCAAATGAGGTTTGAACCAGAAGAGATCCTAAAACTACTAATAAGAAAACTGTTGGCCTTCGTTGAGGCCACAAGACTTATTAAAGTTTAAGGAGAAGAACAGAGTTTGGTACAAAGTGCCAAGAGACCAAGTGCCAGACCAAGTGCCAGAGACTAACGAGCCTCGTCTGAGTTAAGAAGAAGAAGAAGAAGGTACCTAATTACCGCAACCGGTGACGTAACTGTCGCAGCGACATATATCTAAAATATGACTAAAAGGATCCTGATCGACAGGCGAGTAAAACCGCGGTTTTATGGCTCGTCAGTAAAGCGAAATTACACGGTTCACTTTTGCCTCAATTTGTATGAAGCAATCAAATTGATCCATGTAAACAGTAAACATAGAAGTGAATCATTCAATGTCATTGAATGTTGTCTTTCGTCTTTCAATCGCATTGATAGAATTGAACATGCTCAATATTTTCAATTCTGACGTTCAATCTTCATCGCTGTTGAACGAGAAATATACGTGTAAATACGTTTCTAAAAAGAGCCGTATTTGAACAAGAAGTATAATTTAAGATTTAAAATTTACCTGTCTACACTATTTTCATAAACAAATACAAAATGGTTTTCAAATTTATGGAATTACAAGACGGACGGATATAAAAACCGAGAGTGTCGTGGAAATGCTATTAAATCGCTAATTGAAGACTTGAACATTAGTGATATAACCGAAGAAGGCATAGAATTGAAAATCAAAAGTATGCGTACCTACTCGTTGTACTTGCACGTTAACAAAGATAAAACAATTGACCAAAAGTGGCTCCTAGGCTTGTCGTCTTACTTAACACTCTAGCCGCTAAGTGTAACATTAATGTACACTCTGTATTGACAAGCGTGTAACATTAGTATACACTTGCAGGGTTTCACTTAACAAAATAATATAATTTTGACTCACGACGAAATAATTTAAAATATTGTTGGCTGCGAGAGTGTTAATAGGGGAGTGCAATTAGAACGAAAACATGCATTTTTCGGAAAAATTCAAACAAGCTTATATTTTTCTAAAACTTTTTTTGTTAGTTTATATACATGTTAAAGTAAAAAGTTCTACTCGCAGATTTGGCCGCTAATTGTTTATTAATTATTTAAACAATAACAATTGTTTTGTATAAATAATTTTAAAAATATAGTTGAATTCATCATTTTACTTTGATCAAATATGTTTCTATTTTGTTTTTGATTATGCTGAATCCGAATATGGCATTACAATTTGAAAATTCTTATACAGAAGCTCTTATACAGTTTTTCTTTTTTCTCATCAATTTTACGAAAAAAAGTTATTCTTCATAAAATGCTCTGGATAGTCAAAAATCTAAAACTCAACCTTCAGATATCAAATTTTATCAATTTTATAAGAGTTATGACTTATCAAAAATATGAATTCTGTTAAAGAGTAAAGTACCTTTATATTCCAGAATATTAAAAAAATGCTATTAGGAAAAGTTGTTTGAAATTATAAACGATGTTTTAATATACAATTACATTATTCTAATAAAAAAAATTTCAATTTTTTCTCAAATTACGGATACCCATCATCATTTTATTACAATTAGGTATGATAACTATTTTATTATCAATTTTACGAAAAACAGTTATTTTTCATAAAATGCTCTACCTGGCCTAAAATCTAAGATACAACCATCACATATCAAACTTTTTCAATTTTATACGAGGTATGCAAAAAATATGAATTTTTCTTAAGAGTTAAGTGCCTTTATTATTCACAATATTTTAATTAGAAGGATGTAATTAAACAGTGAAACATATTTTTTAATTAGAAATAACTTTCCTTAATAACAATTTTCGATATTGTGAAATATAAAGGTACATTACTCTTGAGTGAAATTTATATTTTTTGACATACCTCGTATAAAATTAATAAAATTTGATATTTGATGGTTGCATCTTAGATTATATAAGACGGAGAGTATTTTATAAAGAATAGCTTTTTTTTCGTAAAACTGATAATAAAAAAGTTATCAATAGGTTCCAAGTTACGCAGACATACAGTATGAGCTAAAAAATTTTTTTTTAACATTTATTATTGTTGAAGCTTATTATTAAATGTATTTTAGGTAAGTTTTGCAGAAAAAAGTTTTGATCACTTTGTATAAACATTTTTTTAGCTGGTAATTTTCGGTTTTTGCATTACATTTTTGTTATATTTCTTAATTTTTTCAATAAGAAATAGTTTATTTCATTTTTAAAGTAAAGTAATTTAGTGCATTTTAAATATTACATCTTAAGCTTTAAAAAAGCATCTATAAAATTGTAATAAATCTGTTCAAACTTGAGTAATACCGTCTTAAAGTGGTGGTAATTCTGTAAAACTACGAAGTTTTCAAAAATTACATTTTTTGAGACGTCCTATCATTTGAATTAATTTTATTAGATTTTTTTTAATAAATCATCGTTTAGTAAGATGTTTGAAATGTAAGTTGTGCAAAATTGAGAGTTTTATAAGAAAAATTGTATTATTTTAACTATTTAGAATGGGAAATAAGCCACAATATTATTAAAAAATGATTTTTATTAACGTTTCTTATTTATAAATAGCTTATTTCCCATTCTAAATAGTTAAAATTGTAAAAATGCCACAAGAAAATAGCTTCAGAACAACATTAAAAATTGTATTAGTTACACATTTTTAAATAATTTTTAAACAAAATTCATGTCAATCTTACTTTCCGCCCACACCGAGAGAAAAAAATTCTTGACATAAAGAAACTTTATTAATATTTAAGAAAGATCGACTTGGCATATTGCCTAAGAAATATATCTTTGTATGTAAGATATAATTTTCTAAAATATTTCAAATAAATTCTACTATAGCCAAAGAAATATATCTTAAACATGATTGAACTATCACTTTCTGCAAACTTCAAACCCATTTATCAGAAAGAAATTACACTTGATGTTAATTAATTTTATTAGTCATAAAAATATATTTTCTACACATTAGAAAACTGTTCTTTTTGAGCAATAATATTTCTTAGTAAGGAATATTATTATTTTACTATTAATAATTTATTTATTTAATGTTAAGAAATATATTTTGCAGAGATAAACGTATATTTAGAGTTAAGTTAATATTTCTTGAAAATTAAGTGATATTACATACGGCGAAATAAATCATTGTGTTAAGGTAAAATCATTATTTATTAATAAAACAAGATATAAAACGTTATTATTACATACAAATATTTTCTCCACCCTTAAACCACTGGCTTCTACACAACAATAAAAGGATGGAGAGGCAAATCAAACTTCCTCAAATTTTCCTTCTTTTGTTAATAGCACTTTGTATATCAGCAATTCACTAAAACAAAATCGTTATGTAGAAAGAGTAAACTCACTTTAATAAAAAAATTTTTATAAAGATATATATATATATATATATATATTTATTTTAACAAATTTAGGAAATACAAAAAAAAACAAATACACGGCCCCACGTAAGAACTATTAATACTAATAATAATCAATCATATTTAGTTCAAACATATGGCATTATTTAACCTACATATATTTGTTTATTTTTTCTTTTTGTTAATGAAATATTAATTATTTATCTGTATAATATTAAGTCACACAATAAACATTGTTAGCTAAAACAAGAGGGAAAATACAACCAATGTAAAGCATTGAAGCAGACATAATAATATGTAATTTTCTTAATTTTTATAATCTAAAAGAGACAGCATCCCTAATCATTAAGAAATTTTATTACGGGAAAGTATTATTAGTTTAAATCTAAGTCATTTAATACATATTAACTAATTCACGGTTTTCGGCAAATACATTTCTTAACCATAAACATATATTTCTTTTAGACTAACTGATTTCTTTATCTCAAATAAATTAACAGAAAAAATCCTCAGCGTTGCACCCGCCATGTTTGATATAGCATTATATTGTATATTTTTATAGAAGACGATACATTCAAGAAACCTATTATAGTTGATACATAAGTATACACATTTTTAAAAAGGTACTTACATGTATGAAGTTCTGGAAGGTCCCGCAGTTGGTTAATAACTCCTTTCTTAATATTGTTCTGAAGCTATATATATTATATCATTCTGTCCCAGCTTTAAATTGTGGCATATTTCCCAGTTAGAATAATAAGCTCCTTTATTTCATAGTCGTCCATCATTATACCTAAAAAGCATATAAAGATACTATTATATTTCTTTTTTAACCATTCGGATACGCAACATTATTATTATTACATCTTAAATTACTCAATTTACTTTTATTTAATACCTATATATGTACGTACCTTCAAAATATCCGTTAATTTTTAAAGTACACCAATAAATCCAACATCCATCTATGTGAACATGAACATATCACGCCATGTTGACAAACACTGACGACTAAATCATAAATAGTTAATCTGCGCAATTCTTTTGTGGAAGAAAATCTCTTTGCAAGTAACATTTCGGCATTAATAACAAAGTTTTTATTTTATAACCACAGTTACTACAGAGGGTATTTCTGAAGAAATATTTCTTGTGGTTTAAAATATTTATTTAATTGCAAGAAAATTTCTTGTTCACAAATATAAATATGCATTAACTTAACATTATATTTCTTATACTGCAAAATATTTGTAGTTTTCAATTTAAGAAATAAAAACTTTAGGATAAGAAAATTAAATGTAGCCATTAATGCATTTCTTAGTATTGAAGAAATTATCTGTAAGAAATTATTGAGTTGTGTTTAAAAAACTCGTTTCTTTATATGTGAACTGGTATGTTTAAGTTAATAGGATATGTTAACTTTTAAGAAATATTGCTCAAAGAAATCGGTGTTTTAGGAGAAAAGAAATTGTTCTCTCGGTGCACACCGTACTTATGCCCATAAATTTTATTTCTTTTTATTATAACCATAAGATAACTTAATTAATCTTCTTTCATGTCCAATTTGTAAAATTTCATTTGATCCATTAGTTGAAGAATTACATTAAAATAACTCAATTGTGCACTTCTCCGAACGCTAGTTTACAGTGCGCCAATGTTTGTGAGAAGGGTGACTTTAGCATTATAAATAAAAAATTATAGAAGCTACAGATTTAATTTAGAAAAAATCTTTATATAAGGTTTTTTTTGTAAAATTTTCTGAATTTTTTAATGGTTATGTCTGTTTTTTCTAAAGTTTATATTTTCGGAGTTATTTAAAAAAACATCTAATTTCGCAGTTCATTTAATTAATAAAAAATGAAGCAACCACTTCTCGAGCAGAACTTTTTGATATGTTGTTTATTAAACATTTCTTAATGAATTTACAAAAAGTTCTATCTTGTTTTATTTTTTCCGAAGTGAAAATCTATATGCACTCCCCTATAATAGGTACCCATAATCTCACCCAACAATGACGGTATTTCCTTAGCTTTTTTGAAGTGAAAACTTCTTTAGGGACGTTGTGCACTTTTTGGATGGGGAAAAGCATTGAATCCACGACCGTCATTGCTACCGTCATCGCGACCGTCATCGCGACCGTCATCGCTTCGGTAAAATAAATTTTGTACGTATATATTATATGCATATTATGTAAATTTAAAATAAATGTACATAAAACCTATTTTTTGATGGGGAAAAAGGATTGACTTAGCGACCGTCATCGCTTCGGCGAAATAAATTTTGTATATATATACAGGGTGTCCCGAAAAGATTGGTCATAAATTATACCACAGATTCTGGGGTCAAAAATAGGTTGATTGAACCTCACTTACCTATATACAATAGTGCACACAAAAAAAAGTTACAGCCCTTTGAAGTTAAAAAATGAAAATCGATTTTTTTTCATATATCGAAAACTCTTAAAGATTTTTTATTGAAAATGGACATGTGGCATTATTATGGCAGCAACATCTTAAAAAAAAATTAAAGTGAAATTTGTGCACCCCATAAAAATTTTATGGGGGTTTTGTTCCCTTAAACCCGCCAAACTTTTGTGTACGTTCGAATTAAATTAATATTGTATTACCATTAGTTGAAAATAATGTTTTTAAAACTTTTTTGCCTCTTAGTACTTTTTCGATAAGCTAGTGTTTATCGAGATATTTTGAATATTTGTCGAATCCACCACATATTTGTATATGGTTAAGTACGATTATAGAGACTTGTTAATAATCTGAAAATTTATTTTTTATAATTTACATTTTTATGTATATTTTGAAAAAGAAGCCACATCTCGATAAAAGGTGACATCAAAAAAAGACTAAGAGACAAAAAAGTTTTAAAAACACTGTGTTTAACTAATGGTACCACAATAATAGTTTAATTGGAACGTACACAAACAAACATTTGGGGGGTTTAAAGGAGCAAAACCCACAGAAAATTTTTATGTAAATATATTAAAAAAGAAGCCGCATCTCGATAAAAACTGGTTTAACGAAAAAATACTAAGAGACAAAAAAGTTTTAAACACGATGTGTTTAACTAATGGTACCACAATAATGAATTAATTGGGACGTACACAAAAGTTTGGGGGAGGGGGGTTTAAGGGAACAAAACTACCATAAAATTTTTATAAGGTGGACAAATTTCACTATAATTTTGTTTTAAGATGTTTCTGACATAAGAATCATACATGTCCGTTTTCAATAAAAAATCTCTAATAGTTTTCGATATATTGAAAAAAATCGATTTTCATTTTGTAACTTCAAAGGGCTGTAACTTTTTTTATGAGCGCATTTGTACTAAGGTAAGTTAGGTTCAATCGAACTATTTTTGACCCCAGAATGTGCGGTATAATTTATGACCCATCTTTTCGGGACACCCTGTATATTATGTGTATTTACATATAAATAATATATGTAGAACCTCGTATATAATATAGGTATCGCACCTATTTTTTGATGGGGAAAAAGAATTAATTTCGCCACAGTCATCGTTTAGTCAAAATAAATTTTGTATGTATATATATTAGCAGTGCCGGTTTAACCTAACTTCGGGCCCTGGGCGCTGAATATTTAGGGGCCCCCTTAATTGCTATTCGTTGTCAGATTTTTTTACAAAAAAACACATTCATGTATTTATACCCGTAAAATCCATTCACAATTTTTAGCAAACAAGAAGAATAGCAAACGTAAAAATATTCCAAAAAATACATCTAAAAATGTATAAAAAAACAGAAAGTTACACAAAACAACACATGACAAACAAAAACATATATTCTAAAAAATACATATGACAAAAATTAGATCACTTTTTTGCTTGACTGCTTGATTAGCAATCTGTCATAATACTATCACAATTCAGTTGCTCCAGGTCTTCATTTTCTATAATACAATAGTGATATGCGTCTAGATTTTCTTGACCCAAATTTGGCGTTAAATATATTTTTGTTCTTTTTAAAGCCGAAAAAGACCGCTCACCTGATGCATTAGAAGTTGGTATTGTGAAATAAACATGCAATAAAGGTAAAATATTGGGAAATGTTACCTTTAGGTACTACAATCTTTATATCCTGGATGATACCAAATTTTATAAATGTTTATTTAACTTTTGGCATAATGTTATAGAATGGGTAATTTCATTATGCAAGTTCTCTTTGGTTTCATCAACATATTTTTTATATTTCACATATAAAGTATTAATTGACGTCTTGACTGCTTCTTTATCTAGCGTAGAAAATCATCTAACAGCTGATGTAACATCTTTGTAGCATATATCCTCGTCTTCGCAAAAAAATAGTTTTGGTTCTAGTTCAATTTCGCTTGACATATTTTTTACGTCTTCAACAAATGTCAAAATAGATGTCATTATTTCTACTCCACTTGAGACGTTTAAGTCCACAGTTTCTTCACGTTCACGTATTGCTTTTGCATTAACTTGTTCCAAAGTTTTTGTCCAAATCAGTATCAATACAGCTGTCTCAAAGATTTTATTCTGCAGTGTCTTGGCTTCATTATTAATTGCTAATTTTTCGTCTCTGTTATTGCTTAACTGAAAAAAAAACTAGGTTTGATGGATCCCTAGTTTTGAACTAAAGCATTTACAGCGTCAAAAGTTTCTACAAGCTTTGATTTCATTACTTCCAAAAATTCATTGCAAATTTGGTGAGACAGATAGCTAACTGAATCTTTTCATTTATTCGCATTCCGTTGTAAATGCTCAGCTAAGAAGTAGTCAAATTTAGCGAAGTATACAAGACAACTGTAGTTTCCTTTATGGCGACTCGTTAAATCCTCATTGCATCAACGGAAAGCTAGTCCTTGAGAAGCAAGTCATTTAGTAGTGACAATAACTCTTCTTAGGACGTTTATTCAATAGTTAGCTTAGCATTTTACTTGCTCTTTCAAGACAGCGTCTATAACTCCAATCAATGATGATCTTGTTATTAATGTAACCATAGAGTTCAGAGGAAATTTACTTTCTTCGTGAGATTTGAGCTAAATATTCAAATGTTTCCAGTGGATCCATCCAAACTCAGTTAAACTATATTTTCAATTGAAAATAATTTGCACGGGTAACAATAAACAGCTTTAACACTTGCGCCGTATATTAGCCAATCTCTCTTTTCTTTAAATCCATTGGGTTTTCCTCTATAAAAGTTGCTTTTATTTAATCTTCTATAATAAGCTTTTTTGGTACTTGAGCCCCCCCTGATTTATAATGGTTGGAGGAGGGATAGAGTACCAGAAGGAGCTTGCGAAGCAAGCGCATGAGAGGCCACACTATCCCTACTCCAATCATTATAACTGATTAGTGTTTAAAGTATTTTTGAAGTAAAAACTTCTCTAGCGATGTTATGCACTTTTTGGATGGGGAAAAAGCATTGAATTCGCGACCGTCATCGCTAAGGCGAGATATTAGTAATGTGTTATATAGTTCACTATTCAGCTACCGTGTAAATAGCATTGCTTTCACTTCTGCTACATTCAACCAAACTGAATACAATTCGGTTGAACTGTGTAATTTCCATAGACATATTAACCATTGTGATATATATATATATATATATATATATATATATATATATGTGTGTTTTGTTGATTACCAGAAAGCGTTCGATAGAATAAGACATGACGAACTGATGAAAATATTAAATTCAATTGGTCTAGACAGCAGAGATCGCCGTATAATAAACAATATCTATTACGAACAAACTGCAACTGTTAGAGTAGGGGATCAGTTAACAAACGACATAAAGATAAAAAGAGGTGTGCGACAGGGATGTATATTGTCCCCATTATTGTTCAATACATATTCAGAGCACATTATGAACCTAGTGCTAACGGACATAGACGAGGGAATACTTATAAACGGAGAACGATTGAACAACATAAGATAGGCTGATGATACTGTCATTTTTGCAGACAGTCTTGAAGGTCTGCAGATACTTGTCTCCAGGGTGGCAGAAGTAAGTAGCAGGTTTGGGCTTGATTTTAACATAAAAAAACCAAATACATGGTTATAAGGAAAAATAGGATACCACCTGGTCAATTACTAGTTAACCAGCAACCTGTAACAAAAATCACCAACTTTTGTTATTTGGGTGCAAACATAAATGAACAGTGGGACCAATCGACGGAAATTAAGATAAGTATCGAGAAGGCAAGATCAGCTTTCGTCAAAATGAAAAAAATCTTTAACAGTCACGATATAAAATTGGAAATAAAAGTTCGTTTACTAAAATGCTACGTATTCTCCGTTATTTTATATGGCGTGGAGTCATGGACCTTAACTGAAGCATCACTGAAGAGACTCGAAGCATTTGAGATGTGGTGCTATAGACGCATGCTGAGGCTTTCCTGGATAGACAGAGTTACCAACGAAGAAGTTCTACATAGAATGGGTGAAGAGCGCGAACTAGTCGTAACCATAAAACGTCGCAAACTGGAATAGCTGGGCCATGTAATGCGCAATGAACAACGATATGACCTACTTCGGACCATACTTCAAGGTAAAGTGCATGGGAAAAGAGGTCCAGGACGAAGAAGAATATCCTGGCTGCATAACCTGCGAAAATGGTTTAACTTAACCACTACTGGACTTTTCAGGGCAGCAGTCAACAAAGTCAGAATAGCCATGTTAGTGTCCAACATCCGTAACGGATAGGCACCATAAGAAGAAGATATTAACCATATACCAGGCTAGATATATGCCGCTCAATGCATCGGGGTGTAACGCCAATCAGCCCTGTGATGGATGACTGAAGTTATCTTTAACGTTTGCGTTAAAGTTAAGATAACTATGACGGATAACTATCTCCATACCTATTTACGTAAATTTCGTGTGACGTATCCGTCACCGTTATAAGTTATTTCTTAAACGTTATAAGTAATATTTGAGTAACAGAGTTTGAAGTAACAAAGAGAACCTTATCTAGAAATAGTACAAGTTGGAGTGAGTGCGAGAGACTGATCGGAACATGGCGCAGGATGAGAAGATAACCATAAAAGCAGCGTTGCCAGAGTTGGTACAATTGTACCACTTTGATACAATTAACAACCAAACTTTTGATACTAAAGTATCCTAAAGTAAAAACTAAAATTTTGTGATGTAAGAAATTTGTTTCAAATAACATTTAACGAGGTTTTTTAAAGTTTTTGTACAAAATGCGTTGGTTTTGTACATTTTGTGTCACTATTCCAGTCATTCCAGTGCTTCTACAACAATTCTATGTTTATTAATTTCAACATATTCAACAATTATATCTTGATTTGATTTTTGTATGATTTTTAAAGTTGTATTACCCTTCTATTAATTCTTAAATTATTAGCTTTACTTTTCATTTTTAATAATTATTTTAATCTTATTATTACCTACGTGCTTTTAGTTGTTATTTAAGGTCTATAAAGTGACAGTTGATATACTAGATAACTCAAGAACTGTCAAGAAATATTCGATATTAAACAATCTTTTTATCACCCCGTATATCGCATGAACGCAATTTATTATTATATTTACACATGTGCGGGATACTAATTTAGTTAACTAATTGCAAATCGTAAATAATAATTTGGGCAATTGCCTATTAAGTTTGCTGACTAAATAAAATCCTTTGTTTGTCAGACGCGTGGGTTGACCCCAATACTAGTGCCACCGAGAATAGGATACATTTTAGAATCATTCCTTCGAGTCAATTCAAACAGTCAATATGTGGCTTTAAAAATATTCATTCGAGACACCTCATACAGTCAACACGTAATCTCCTCATGATTATCAATTTACCCGTCAAACCAGTCGGGCAGTAAAGCTACGTCAATCAGTAGGTGTTTAAGGAATCCCGGGTATAGTGTATAGTTAGAGAAATAAAGTGTCAACTTTAATTTGGTGTTTCACTATCGGCGATCGAATGTAGAGCTGAGCCGATATTATACACAAGTAGTTAAGTTAAATATGATACATCACACCAATTCGAGGATTATAACTTTAACTAGGGATTAACTACAGGATAACTTACGTTATATTTAACGTGAGTGATTCATCACAGGGCTAAATATCAAGTGCAGTGGTCTACCAAGTGTATCTACCAAGAGGTGGGAGTAATGGAACGATACAGACACAGAGTAACAGCGACAGCGGCCATCATATGCTAGAGAGACAAAGCTAAGCGCCGGTAGAAAGAGATGGATAGACCACCGATAAACTGTTCCGCTTTACGCTATTTTTTGTACCTTGCCTAATCTATGTGTTATTATATCTATGGCAATTTCGCCTTTACCGTTGTATCATTGTAATACCGCGGTTGTATGTAAGGTTTGTTCAACAGTAAATGGTTTGAGTTCAATTAGTGCGGTCGTAAATATTATTAAATTTATCTGACCTGGCCCATTGTTAAGACCCACCCGGAGCGATAAGCCTCCGAGGTAGACAGAGTTGGTCTTTTGCAATTAACACTGACTAGACGGTACTCCCATAATAAAGCCTAAAATAAATTTTACCTGAAACCGGGCCTTTTATACTATTATCGGTTAATCCGGGCTGTTTATAGTGGTAACTAATTGAACTTAACCATTTACTGTTTAACATACCATACCAGCTAGCCGAGCTCATGGGCCGCCAGTTTGTTTTGTTTTTAATCGTCTCGTCGTTCAAAATCGCGCGTCGATCACGTCTGGCGAGCCGAGCCCGCAGTTTTAGACCAACAATGCAGTGGAAGGACGTGCACGCCAGTTTTTAATAATGGATATTCGAACTCTCAGTCGCTATTTTGAATTTAATTGGAATTTAAAATATGGCTTACGGGACTGTCCTTGTTTATGGAAATGTACATCACTAGAGGACAAAAATATAGAAATTCGGCTGACCGCATATGCTTAACTCCTGGAAATCGTTAAAAGATATGAACCGAACGCAACTATAGTCGATGCCAAGAAAAAAATTTAGTCATTGCGAGCTTCCTACAAGAAAATAACGTAATAAAGTTACAGCAAGCATGAGAATAGGCTCCGAAATTGAAGATTTGTATCTGCCAAAATTATGTTATGATAAGGAGCTTGAATTTCTCAATGATCAGGCTCGCAATCGATCAGCACGAACGAGCCGCAAGTAAAACCGTTGTTGTTAAAATCGCGGTATTATGGCTCGTACGTCGATCACCCACTTAAGGAACGGGCAACAGGAAATTGTGTTGATTATTTCATTCGTAGAGATTTGACCAATAGAAATCTATAAAAATTAAAATTTCGGCGATTATTTCATTCATAGGAGATTCTGTTTTTTTGATATTGAGATTCATAGAAATCTGATAACTTTTTTGATTATTTCATTCATAGGAGATTCTGACCAATAGAAAGCTACAGAAATCTGAGTTAAATCGATAATTTTTGATAATCTCCCGTCGTTAAGTATATTACGTCAGATGTCCTTCGTTGCTACGAAAAAATACATTCAGTGACATTAATGACAATTAATGTTTTAAAAATTATAAAAGTGATGACTTTCAATCGTCAAATATTTATAAAAACTGTGTGTTTAATGGTACTTACATAAATAAATTACAATAAAATTTTGATTTTGAACAGTTTTATTCATGAAATAATCGCAACAAATTGCACTCGACCTCTGAAATTAATATAGAATTTTTGCTCTCGTGACACTTTGACATAATTTCACTCGCCTTCGGCTCGTGAAATTAAAACTGTCAAAGTGTCACTCGGGAAAAATTCAATAATTTCAGAGCTCTTGTGCAATTACTACTGATAATTGCCCGTCGTCAAGCAGATTACGTCAGATGCTCTTCGTTGCTACGAAAAAATACATTCAGTGACATTAATGACAAAAGTTTTAAAAATTTATAAAAGTGATAACTTTCAACCGTCAAATACATATTTATAACAACTGTGTGTTTAATTGTACTAATTTGTACTTACATAAATAAATTACAATAAAATTTTGGTTTTGAACAGTTTTATTCATGAAATAATCGCAACAAATTGCACTTGATCCTTAAAATTAATATAGAATTTTTGCCCTCGTGACACTTTGACATAATTTCACTCGCCTACGGTTCGTGAAATTAAAACTGTCAAAGTGTCACCCGGGAAAAATTCAATAATTTTAGAGCTCTTGTGCAATTACTACTGATTATTTCGTTCATAGAGATTTTAACCAATAGGAACCTGCAAAAATAAAAAATTCAGCGATAATAATTTTTGATAATTCCCATCGTAAAGTAGCGGGGCATATGTCCTTATTGGGCAGTCAATGAGGGTATTTGGCTCCGAATTCCATCCTACTACATCGATTTACTTAATATTTTCACAGTAAGTATGGAATAGCTCAAGAAACAAAGTCTACCCTATGCCGATGTGCGCTTTTATCTTGGGGGTGGTTCCCACCTCTTCTCGAGGGTGAAAAATTTTTTGGTTAAAATAGCCACGGAAGAGGCTAGAGAACCCAATTTTAAGCAAAAACTGTTCAATAATTATTTTTTGAAAACTCAATACGTTTTGAGTTAATCGTGGTTGAAAATTGGCCATTTTAATTGAAAAATGACACCTTTTCGGACGGATTTTTGCGAATACCTTAAAAACTATGCATCTAACAAAAAAACTATATAAAATATTTCTGTAGGTTATAAAAAAACAAAGCGATTCGTTCCTTCATAAATCTTCTAGTTAAAATACAAAGAGAGATATGGTAGGTAAGAAGAGTTTGTTTTTTTTGCTGCATGCTCAAATCGGTGTATTCAACTTGAAATTACAGAGAAACTGTCTTTTAGGTGTATAATGATACTAATAACTTTTGTAGTGCTTGAAAAGACCTTTAAAATGAGCAATACTAAATGTCGATTACTTTCAAACTAAGCGAGATATTCTGCAAAAAGTTGATGACTTATGTATTTTAAGAAGAAATGAGAGAAGTATATTTAACCCCTCATCCATCAGAATTGAAATACATTGTTTTCCTTCTACAATAATTTTTATTATAGTGTTATTTCTATGTTCAAAAAGTTGAACTGAATTAAAATGAATGGTTTTTGAAAAAAAAATAAGATCAAATTATAGAGCGCATTTTTTATTTTTCGTGAAAATCTTCCTTTTCCTCCATGTAACTCGAAAAAATAAGAGATACGAAAAAAGATACCACACAAAAATGTAGGGCTTTTTCAGATAAAAAAAGAATGTGTGTGTACTTTGTACGCACGTAAGAAGTTATACTTCTATTACATATTATGTGATTTTAACGAAATTGATATAATGTACTTTAAACAGTTTATTTATATTTTATTTAAATATTAAACTAATTTTAATACTTACTACTTTAAAAAAAATTTATTAAGGCAATACCAAAAATTAAAAAAAAAAGAATAAAACGCACACACACACACATTGAAAAATGCCACAAAGAAAAAATTATTTCTGAACGATAATAATTGTTGGAAAAAATTTTAAATACGCATTTTCTGAAAAAAAAATTATATAATAAATATACTTACAATCATAAAATGCATAAAAAAATAAAAAAAATAAAATCATGCATCGGGATTCGAACCCGCGAATTTGTGGACGCTTTGATTCGTAATCGAAGCCTAGAATTTAAATCAAATTATGTAGTTTGATTTTTGTGGAAGAAAATATTAAAATATAACAAAACAGTAAGAAAACAATATATTAGATGAAGATTGGTAGAACTTTTGTTGGCAATCAAATTAAGCATGTAAATCAAAGCATTACGTACCTACTAGATAAATAAATCTACGCCAAAAAATCATAATTTAAAAATAAAAATCGGACCTATTTTCGGATTTCTCTCTAAAATCCCCATTCTTGAGAAAATAAATTTATTCCAACCTAATCCAAATGTATAATTACAATATGATTATAATAAAAACTACTTACCAAATTAGAATGAGTCCTTGTCCAAAATAGTCAAACAGTCCAAAAATATATATGAAAACTATTTAAAAAGGCAGTATAACTATTAACTAACTTTTGTTTGTTGTTTCTTTTCACACAAATTTCAAAACGCAACCACCATAAATAATCAAACCACAGCTTTGCCACAGCCGACATATTGAATAATTTTTGACATGTCATTTGAACATCCAATCAGAACAAAGTTATAATGCGCATGCGCCGGGATTGTAGGTTTTAACATATAAAAATTCACCCTCATATCGAGCGTAAAGAAGTATAACTTCAAAAATTTCTTTTATTTTTCATTACTGTATCTCTTATCATTTTCAAGTTACATGGAGAAAAAGAAGGTTTTTAAGAAAATTTAAAAATGCGCTCTATAATTTAATCTTTTTTTTCAAAAACCATTCATTTTAAACCCGTACAACATTTTAAACATAGAAATAACACTATAATAAAAGGTATTGTAAAAGGAAAACGATGCATTTACATTTTGGTGGATGGGGGTTAAAATTACTTCTCATTTTTTCTTAAAATACATTAGTTATCAATTTTGTTTGCAGCATATCTCGCTTAGTTTTAATGTAATGGACCTTTAATATAGCTCATTTTAAAGGGCTTTTCAAGCACTACAAAAGGTATTGATAGTGTTATACACCTAAAATCGACCATTTCTCTGTTATTCACCAATTTGAGAATTATTACCTGTGGGAGTTTTTTGTCTGTTCTTCTATCAGGCGCGGCCCCCTGCGAATGGGGGATGCTTTCTGGGTATTCGTAGCGCCAATACCCAGAGAGTAGCAGGAATACTTGCCGTGGACCAAAAACTGACACCTGGCAGTAGGTATAAAATGCACACCCATGAGAATGGAGAATAATAATTTGTGTTTAGGATCGCTGCCTGGGGATCGCCAGGGCACGTCTGGAGCCGGCGCTGGACGTGACAGCATGCGGGACGTCGGTGGCAGGGTGTTGAGGAGGCGGGCCCCTGTCATACAATTGATAGTGTAGATACTATTGATAGTGTTATACACCTAAAATCGACCATTTCTCTGTTATTCACCAATTTGAGAATTATTATTATTATTATTATTATTATTACATGGAAATAAGAGCATAAGCCCATTTACAAGAAAAATGAAATAGTACCTACATTACAAAAATTAGCTTCGCAAATAAACTATAGACTAATAGATTGTGCACAACACTGATCAGTTTACAAACAAATAACTGTCTAGTTGGTTTTTGAAAACATTAATAGATGGAGAATTTATAATTTCCGTTGGGAGACTGTTCCATATACTAAAAATGCGATTACACAGAAAATGTTGGCGCTTTATCGACGAAAATGGTTCCTTCTTCACTTTCAAACTATGTCCACGTAGTCTGCTGTGATCGTCTAAAATAAACAAGTGTTGCAAATCTCCATATCCATACTTTAAAATTCGGAAGGTGATAATTAAGTCACCACGGAGTCGACGAGCTTCAAAAGTTGATAACCCGGCTAAAGAAAGTCTTTGTTGGTAATCTGGCCTTCTTCGTTTGAAACATAGTCTGGTGGCCTTCTTTTGAATATTTTCGAGAAGAGTTCTATCGCGCACTAATTCTGGGCACCAAACCGTTCCACAGTACTCCAGTAGGGGTCGGACATAAGTTTTATACAAACGAATAGAACCCGAAAATGATATTTTTGTAAAAGTCTTACTAAGTAGCTTTGCTATAACTTACTATTCGCTTTTTTAGTAACGTTTGAAATATGCTCCGACCAACTCAAATTTTCAGTAATTGTTACACCAAGGTCACTATATGATTCCACAGTATCCAGTAAATGCCCGTCTATCGAGTAAGACAAACGAGGGTTATTTTTTCCCAAATGTAAAACCACACACTTATCTCTATTTAGAGGTAACATCCAATCCGAACACCACTTGAAGATCGAATCTAAGTCACTTTGTAAGTCTTGCCCATTCAAGAGTGGGTCAGCAAATATTTTTGTATCGTCTGCGTAGAAAGCTTTCCTAGATTTGGTATGAGATTCAAGATCACTAGCATACAACACAAATAGAAGTGGACCCAAAACAGATCCTTGTGGAACACCACTTAAAACCGTTTTTTAGATGACAGCGACTTGCCAACTCTAACACAAAACTCCCGATTTGTTAAAAAATCATTAATCCACTCAAGAAGTTGTCCGCGAATGCCAAAATGTTCTAGTTTATACATCAATTTTCTTCTTGGTACTCGATCAAATGCTTTTGCAAAGTCTAAATATATTATATCCACAGGTCGTTTTTTATCTAATGCTGCTGTCCACTCATTAACACACCACAGTAAATTAGTCATGGTTGATCGACTTTTCACAAAGCCATGTTGTTGTAGAGGAATAATTTTTTCTCGAAGTAAAAATTCTGAAAGACACTCTGTAATAATTGATTCCATAACTTTACAAATAACAGGTGTAAGACTTATTGGTCTGTAATTATTAGGATCTAACTCATTCCCTTTTTTAAATATAGGTGTCACCGAAGCACTTTTCCAAATTAAAGGCAAAGAGTGTGCATTAAAAGATGAACGCATCATTAGTGATAGTGGAACAGAGAGGACATCTGAACATTTTTTCAAAAATAATGTAGAAATTTTATCGGGCCCTGGAGATGAGTTGTTTTTTAAATTGTCAATATGGCGCTGAATGATTTCAGGTGAAAAATCAATATAATTAATTTTAGGAATAACTCGTGGATTACTGATTATAGGAAACTGATTTTGAGACGGTTCAGTAGCAAAAACTTTGGGAAAATGTATCTGCGAGAATATTAGCGACCTCACACGTGTTCTGACAAATCGTTTCATCATGCTTTTTTAACAGTGGAATGGACACTTTAGAAGACATAGCAGACCTAACATATTTATACAGTTTTTTAGAGTCGTTGCAGCTTACAATAGATTCTTCATATGCCATTCTGGCTTCGTTGATATACTTTTTTAGTATTCCTGAGTAGTTTTTGTGAGTTTGCAAGTCACGTGTATCACCTGTACGTTTGTATTTTCGCCATAATTTTCTTTTGTGTCTTATAAGTGATATCAATTCACCGTTAATCCATGGCTTAAGTTTGTTCCCATAGTAAGTTTTTTTTGTAGTGTTGAGTCTTTTGTAGTTGTCAATGATGTTCATGAAATTATTCCAAACTTCTTCCGGATGTTCTAGACTTCCCAGTAGTAACGGCCAATCAACATCACGCAATTGAAGAGAGAGGTTTTCAAAATTTGTTATTTCATGTATAACTGTATTTTCAGAAAGATGATTATATTCCATAAGAAACTGTATGTTTGTCGTGATAACTACATGATCAGAATTGCCCACTGGAGTGCGAATCACCGGTTCTGTAAGCAACTGGTCATCATTTGTAAAAATCAAATCTAACGTTGATGGCAAATTGTTTATTCTGAAACGAGTTGGATTGGTAATCAATTGGTGTAGATTAGAACTTTGAACAAAATTTGTAAAAATGTTTTTCGAATTTGTTAGTTCATTGCTTACAATAGTCAAAGGCCAAGAGATATCGGCAAAATTAAAATCACCAAATAAGACAAGGTTTTCAAGGTTTGAAAGGAGTTCCATTTTTTCAATCAAGATTAGGTCATCTTCTAGGACAGTACTACCCGGACGATATATGCACGCCAAGTGAATAACAAGTGAATTAAGAGAAATTTTTAAACATAAAAGTTCAATGTTAGGTACAACAACATCCAGATTATGAACAACATCCAGAATGTACCAAAAAAACAAACTATTTTCACCTACCATATCTCTTTTTGTATTATAACTAGAAGATTTGTGAAGGCAAGTGTCTCTTTGTTTTTTTATAACCTACAAAAATGTTTAATATAGTTTTTTAGTTAGATGCATAGTTTTTAACGTATTCGCAAAAAACCGTTCGAAAAGATATTATGTTTCAATGAAAATGGCCAATTTTCAACCACGAATATCTCAAAAGGTATTGAGTTTTCAAAAAAATATATACAACAGTTTTTGCTTAGAATTAGGTTCTCTAGCGAATTACGTGGTAATTTTAACAAAAAAATGTTCCAACCCTAAGAAGGGGTGGGAACCACCCCCAAGATAAAAGCACACATCGGCATAGGGTAGACTTTGAATTAGGAGATAAGTAGAGGCTAGGCTCAAAATTTCATTAAAATTCATGCAGTAGGATAGAATTCGGAGGTAATATCCTCTTTTTGCTCCAATTGACTGGCGTATTAGCTGTTACGAAAATGTAAAATTCACAAAATCACAAATGTTTTACAACTTGTCAAAGTGAACACCATGAGCAGGTTTAGCAAATATTCAGACATAGATATTAATAGAATTTAAAGATGAAGTTTTATTCATGAAATAATCTCACCGAATTACACTCGAGCTCTTGAAATTACTGATTTGTATTAATTGCCCTCGTAACAATTTGACATACTTTACATTTCAAAATGTCACTCGGGATACAAATCGGTAATTTTGGAGCCCTTGTGTAATTACAGCTGATAATTTCCATTATATTATTTTTAGATTTATCAAAGATCTTAACGATGCTTTTAGCGCTTTTGAACTTGGTCATCTATTTATGACAATTTATGGTGTCAGCATAGGAGCATATGTTGCGTCGAGGGTGAGTAAATGTAATGCTGGGGCCACACTAGTGTCTAATACCGTCAATTATCGCATTATTTGCTATCTGTGTAATGCAAATAATGCGATAATTAACGGCATTAGACGCTAGTGTGGCCCTAGCATAAGAGTTTATTTAATGTTGTTCTGAAGCTATTTCCTTGTGGCATTTTTATAATTAAGTATTTTCTATGGGAAATAAGCCACAATTTTACTAAAAAATGAATTTATTAACGTTTCGAAGCCCAAATCGGGTTTCGTTGTCAAAATACAAAATACTAATAAAATAAACAAAAATGTTGTTGCTAAGTAAAAAAATTCTTCTAATAATTTATTTAATCTGACTCATTTATACTGGCAATTCAGACGTATATTATACATTTTAAAGTAGAAGACTTTAAAATGATATAGCCAATATTTATGCGTTGCATTCCTGGGACGACTTTAATAAAAGATAGTTCATTCGATTACATGAAATCAATCCCAACTCAAGAATATCCGTCGCAAAAAAATCATAGCATGTGATCGGTCTTTAAAAAGACAACCAAATGCAACGATGACAGTACAATTTTCGCGTTAGAGATTCCATAGTAAATCACGAGGGAAAACCAGGAAAAAACCTCGTGATACTATCCCGACATCGTAAGTATTTGGTCATACATTTAATTTACCTTCAAAAAACTAATACCAAATTCTGAGTTTAATATGTTTAAATTATAAATAATATTAATAATACATAGATATACAATAAGTAATACTAAAATATAAAATTTGTACTAACTCGATATGTTATTGACTTACTAATCGTGGTATTTTCTTTCGAACATTTGTACTTATGGTAGGCTGTTGAAAGATTAAACAATATTGTGTAAAATATAAAATAAATTCAACATTTCAACAACATCAAAACAACAAACACATTGAGATCTATTCTATCTAAAACTAAACCTAACAATGAACAAAAAAGAACAAAGAATTGCATTTATAAAATACATTGTGAATGCGAACAATTTTATTTAGGTGAAACATCAAGACCATTAAACGTTAGAATAAGTGAACATCAGTCTTATATTAAAAATAGAGAATTTGATAGATCTCAAATATGTCAACACGCATGGGATAATGAACATAGAGTTCAGTGGAGAGATTCAAGTATAGTCCTGAAAGAATCAGATAGTAAAAAGAGAAAAATCAAAGAAGCGGCTCTAATTATGCTAAATGAAACCAATTTGTCGCAAATTACTCGGTAGAATGCAGTAGGATGTGGTTACCCATACTAAAAGAGGAAGTCATTAGAAAGAAAATACCACGATTAGTAAGTCAATAACATATCGAGTTAGTACAAATTTTATATTTTAGTATTACTTATTGTATATATATGTATTATTAATATTATTTATAATTTAAACATAATAAAGTCAGAATTTGGTATTAGTTTTTTAAAGGCAAATTAAATGTATGACCAAATACTTACGATGTCGGGATAGTATCACATTTTTTCCTGGTTTTCCCTCGTGATTTACTATGGAATCTCTAACGCGAGAATTTTACTGTCATCGTTGCATTTGGTTGTATTTTTAAAGACCGATCACATGCTATGATTTTTTTGCGACGGATATTCTTGAGTTGGGATTGATTTCATGTAATCGAATGAACTATCTTTTATTAAAGTCGTCCCAGGAACGCAACTCATAAATATTGGCGATATCATTTTAAAGTCTTCTACTTTAAAATGTGTAATATACGTCTGAATTGCCAATATAAATGAGTCAGATTAAATAAATTATTAGAAGAATTTTTTTACTTTTTTTTTAGCAACAACATTTTTGTTTATTTTAATAGTATTTTGTATTTTGACAACGAAACCCGATTTGGGCTTCGAAACGTTAATAAATTCATTTTTTAGTAAAATTGTGGCTTATTTCCCATAGAAAATAAGAGTTTATTTATTAATACTTGTTTCCCAGCTAGTGAGTCATTTTGAATATACAGAGATTATTATTTCTCAGTAATGCTGGGGCCACATTAACATCTAATGCCGTTAATTATCGCATTATTTGACATTAAAGAGAGGTGTAGCCACGACTTAGCGCGCTTATTTGTTATTGCGATTATTAATCACATTAAACGTTAAATATTAGCTTGAGTGTTAAATTCTCTCGACACATCAAAGGAATTATTCCATCACTTATCGCGTTGTTTTGGCTACACTACCGCTGTTTTAGTTATACGCAGTTCTAGCTTGCAGTGCAGCAGTTGTAACGATCCCGTTGCTTCGTAACATGACAATTGAGGCGTTCTTTGCAAAAACCCCATATGTCACTTTTTACAATATCGGAGATATTTAAAAAAAAAGTTATTTAATTGAACCCTATTAAGTTTACGGAAATTCTCAAATTAGTGATTTATTATTTTGATGATTACACACAGTTTACAATATAAATAACATTATTTTTTCCTTTTGTTTATTTATGAAGGACATTTATTCATTTGACATATGGGGTTTTTGCAGGAATTTTTCATTAATTTATAGGAAAAACGATATTTATAGTAATAAACCAAAATAAAAAATGAACGAAAAATGGTGTTTACTTATAAAATCACGCAACACAACTATTCGAAGGATATTTAACCTATAAAAACCTACTGACAGCCCACGGTTCTGACAGCCAAGCGATAAAGTTTCCCGCAAAAACACCAATAACAACTATGGTTTTGAAGGGAATTGCGCTTGACATATGGGGTTTAGGCGGAATCGCCTATATTTTTGTCGCTTATATTTTGGACTACTGTAATTTTAATGCAAGTTTCTTACGCAAGGAAAGTAGGTAATTAGTCTTTCAATCCATAGAAGCCATAAGTCCATTTCCGAAAAAAAAAAGGACAACTGGGGTTTTTGCAAAGAACGCCTCAATTGTTATTTTAACTTAATGCATGCCTAGTGACGGTCATGTTCGCTTTTAAAGCTTAATCTTCTTTTGAGTCATGGTTTTTGTCCTATACATAATTAATAAGTTCTTTTAAGCTCCTTAATGCTTCCTTAATATAAGTGCCTTATAATTCCTTTTTTCTACAACCACTATTCAAAGTGCACTTTTCTGCACGGTTTTATGTTAGCAAACTTGATATTTTCTCACAGTATAAGATATTTGACATTAGTGTGCAGAAAAGTGACGTTTCTGTGCCGCAATAGTATATTGTGCAACAAGTGCAGAAAGGTACTAATTTCTCACGAGTTTGAAAAGTTGCGGTACGAGCGCAAGCGAGTGCCGCAATTCAAACGAGTGAGAAATTACCTTTCTGCACGTGTTTCACACTATACTTTTTCTACAAGCACAGTTTTTCCTAAAAATAAAAATCACAATTTCCAAACGACGATTAATTATAATAGGTACATACCTATGTGATAAATTTTAAACTGTATTTAATTAATACCTACTAATCAATTTAAATTCCTTATACCTAAATAAATTGCACAGAAATCAGTTAAAAAATTAATGCACTGCCTTAATTTGTTTAAATTTAAACAATTATTACACATTATTGACATTATATTTATGCAGTCACGGATTTACACAAAACCTACTTCATTCGACGTCTCTTGCACAGGTTGCTAAATCCTTATTGGTTATTTGATAATTATAAAATGTTTAATAAGAATAAAATTGTAAAATAAAACAGTTGTAACATCCATAATTTAGTTTCTATGCTATAGTTAAATATAATAATTGTCTTATAGGTTATATATTTGTCTAAAATTTAACCACGGATGTGAACAGAATATAACGTTACTCAGAATGCGGTAGTCCACGGATGTAAACAGAATATAACGTTACTCAGAATGAGGTAGTCAACTGTGCAGAAAAGAACTTTGCGGCACAGAAACGTCACTTTGCGGCACAGAAACGTCACTTTTCTGCACACTAATGTCAAATATCTTATACTGTGAGAAAATATCAAGTTTGCTAACATAAAACCGTGCAAAAAAGTGCACTTTGAATAGTGGTTGTAGAAAAAGTTCTTTTCTGCACAGTTGACTACCTCATTCTGAGTAACGTTATATTCTGTTTACATCCTTGGACTACCGCATTCTGAGTAACGTTATATTCTGTTTACATCGGTGGTTAAACTTTAGACAAATATATATATATATATATATATATATATATAACAGGTATATAATATTTGCTGAACAGTTAGGAAACAAGGCTGAAATATTGGGGTAGCAGCAATCTCAAAGAAAACTCTTTATAATAGTTCCAAGCTTTCGAAAATGTTTATTTTCATCATCAGGGAAACTACAATCATAAATAGACAGTATTCAACAAATAGGCTAACTGAAATCAATAATAATTGCTATCTTTGTGTTACCAAAAATCCAGAACACCATAGTTTCCTCTCACTAAACCAGGTGTCGAGGATCCCCAAAAACACAAAAACAACAAAAAATTGTTTTGAGAAATGCAGAGTCAATACTTTCACTAAAAACACTGCACATCACAAAACAATCTTACTAAAGAGTTACTTATATGTTTGTACTTACATTATTTGAGGATGTTGAGCCTAGTTGTTAAACACTGACATATAAAACGAAATTTTGTCCTGGTACAAATCGTATATAAAAATTAAAATTAAAAACTATATATAAAAAATTGTTCTAAAAATCGAGTATAAATTGAAAAATGGTAAAATATTTTAAAAAATGATGTATGTCAAATGGCATTTTTGAAAATGTCTAACAAATGTTATATCGATTTTTATTAAATTTTGTTTGAATTCATACGGAAACGTCACTACCACTGAACCAATTATAATTATTTAATAAATGTTTTTTAAATTTTGAAATAGAAAAATTCCGAAATGAGAATAAAACAGTTTTTTTGATTAAAACTGTTTTATTCTCATTTCGGAATTTTTCTATTTCAAAATTTAAAAAACATTTATTAAATAATTATAATTGGTTCAGTGGTAGTGACGTTTCCGTATGAATTCAAACAAAATTTAATAAAAATCGATATAACATTTGTTAGACATTTTCAAAAATGCCATTTGACATACATCATTTTTTAAAATATTTTACCATTTTTCAATTTATACTCGATTTTTAGAACAATTTTTTATATATAGTTTTTAATTTTAATTTTTATATACGATTTGTACCAGGACAAAATTTCGTTTTATATGTCAGTGTTTATACAACTAGGCTCAACATCCTCAAATAATGTAAGTACAAACATATAAGTAACTCTTTAGTAAGATTGTTTTGTGATGTGCAGTGTTTTTAGTGAAAGTATTGACTCTGCATTTCTCAAAACAATTTTTTGTTGTTTTTGTGTTTTTGGGGATCCTCGACACCTGGTTTAGTGAGAGGAAACTATGGTGTTCTGGATTTTTGGTAACACAAAGATAGCAATTATTATTGATTTCAGTTAGCCTATTTGTTGAATACTGTCTATTTATGATTGTAGTTTCCCTGATGATGAAAATAAACATTTTCGAAAGCTTGGAACTATTATAAAGAGTTTTCTTTGAGATTGCTGCTACCCCAATATTTCAGCCTTGTTATATATATATATATATATATATATATATATATATATATATATATATATATATATATATATATATATATATATATAGACTTTAGTTTTTTATTGAGGTTGCAGTCATTTATTTCTAAGGGGCAGGGTAAGAGAAACTCTGTGTTATAATCAAGCTTTCGCAAAATTTATTTGCTTCGTCAGGATTAGAACGTGAGATTTGTTCCTTAATTTGACATTTCTACAAAACATAAAATATCTAAAAAAATCTTTATCCTAATGGTTTTCAAGTTTCAATGTTTTAATTTTTACAATTCATGATAAAAAATATGATTTAATAATTTAGTTCTAAATTTGACTAATGCCAGAAAGACACTTAAAAAAAAAAAGTGTCTTTCTGGCATTAGTCAAATTTAGAACTAAATTATTAAATCATATTTTTTATCATGAATTGTAAAAATTAAAACATTGAAACTTGAAGGATAAAGATTTTTTTAGATATTTTATGTTTTGTAGAAATGTCAAATTAAGGAACAAATCTCACGTTCTAATCCTGACGAAGCAAATAAATTTTGCGAAAGCTTGATTATAACACAGAGTTTCTCTTACCCTGCCCCTTAGAAATAAATGACTGCAACCTCAATAAAAAACTAAAGTCTACATATTGTCAGTCAATAATACCAAACTTCTTTATATATATATATATATATATATATATATATATATATATATATATATATATATATATATATATATATATATATATATATATATAAAACAGATGAAATAGAGAATGTGGAAAAATCCCCTTACGAACAATTCACACATCCACCATTTCGGGTTGGGAAAAATTTTTCGAATAGAATCAAAGATCCAAACACCAGTTCTTAGAAATGTGTTTCGCCCTCTTCAACCTCTCTGGGCTTATCAATAAAGATGAGAGGTTGAATATCTTTAGACACATTCCAATCAAAAAACAACATTCGAGACCTAGACATAGAAGGTGCGTAAATCTACGGCAAGTCCGACAATGACAGTCTCAAGTTTTAATTCCCTAATTACTTAAAGTAAGTAAAATCTATGTTTAAAAACATGAGATGTAGATCCTTGAAACACACTCAGTGATCAAAGGATCCAAGGTTAATGGTTTGACGACCACTCGTACGAAATCAAACAGATGAAATAGAGAATGTGGAAAAATCCCCTTACGAACAATTCACACATCCACCATTTCGGGTTGGGAAAAATTTTTCGAATAGAATCAAAGATTTTTCCCAACCCGAAATGGTGGATGTGTGAATTGTTCGTAAGGGGATTTTTCCACATTCTCTATTTCATCTGTTTGATTTCGTACGAGTGGTCGTCAAACCATTAACCTTGGATCCTTTGATCACTGAGTGTGTTTCAAGGATCTACATCTCATGTTTTTAAACATAGATTTTACTTACTTTAAGTAATTAGGGAATTAAAACTTGAGACTGTCATTGTCGGACTTGCCGTAGATTTACGCACCTTCTATGTCTAGGTCTCGAATGTTGTTTTTTGATTGGAATGTGTCTAAAGATATTCAACCTCTCATCTTTATTGATAAGCCCAGAGAGGTTGAAGAGGGCGAAACACATTTCTAAGAACTGGTGTTTGGATCTTTGATTCTATTCGAAAAATTTTTCCCAACCCGAAATGGTGGATGTGTGAATTGTTCGTAAGGGGATTTTTCCACATTCTCTATTTCATCTGTTTGATTTCGTACGAGTGGTCGTCAAACCATTAACCTTGGATCCTTTGATCACTGAGTGTGTTTCAAGGATCTACATCTCATGTTTTTATATATATATATATATATATATATATATATATATATATATATATATATATATATATATATATATATATATATATATATATATAAGACAATTATTATATTTAACTGTAGCATAGAAACTAAATTATGGAAACTAAAACTGTTTTATTTTACAATTTTAGTCTTATTAAACATTTTATAATTATCAAATAACCAATAAGGATTTAGCAACCTGTGCAAGAGACGTCGAATGAAGTAGGTTTTGTGTAAATCCGTGACTGCATAAATATAATGTCAATAATGTGTAATAATTGTTTAAATTTAAACAAATTAAGGCAGTGCATTAATTTTTTAACTGATTTCTGTGCAATTTATTTAGGTATAAGGAATTTAAATTGATTAGTCCGATCAGACTCGGATGAATGGACGGATCACTCGGCAACGAAAAAGCGACGAAAAAGGACAATGAATTGTGGAACGTGGAACGTTCAAAGCCTCTCAAATAAAATGGATGAAGTTATATTAGAGCTAAAATACATGAAAATGGACATCGCAGTAGTGACAGAAACTAAGAGGAAAGGCCAAGGATCACAGAAATGGGGCTACTATGATCATTTTTATAGTGGAGTTCCAAAACACATAAGAGCTCAACAAGGAATATCGATCTTCATACGCAGAACATTAAGAAAGCACATAACATCGTGGGAAGGAATAAATGAAAGAATGATAAAGGTCAACATGAACATATATGGCTATAGAATAACTATTTTGGGAGTATATGGTGTAAACGAGGACGCACTGGTAGCTAACAAAGATGAGATCTATGAACAGCTCAACGATGAAATCGTCAAAATAGGAAATGTCAGAGAAATTATATTATTAGGAGACCTAAATGGCAGAACAGGCCATAAAAAACAGGATGACGTAGTAGGCAGATACGGCGAGGAAGTACTCAACAATAATGGAACAAGAATAATTAACATCTGTAAACAGAAAAATTTAAGAATTATGAACGGCTTCTTCCAGCATAGATGCATTCATAAATATACTCGGACCCAACCTACTATGAACCAGAAAAGTATAATTGATTATCTTTTGATAAAACAACGGAGTCGAATGAAAATTAACGATGTAAGGGTTTATAGAGGAGCAACATGCGGCAGTGACCATCATCTTCTAAAAGCGGAAGTACTGTTCCCCGGAATGAAATCTCAAAAAATCTAAATCCACGAGAACAAGGAGGAAACAAATTGGAACCAAAAAAGAAATACAACCTAGAAAGCTTACAACAAACAAGCATAAGAACGTTATACGAAAAGCGACTGGACGAGAAACTGAAAGGACAATATACATTTATAAATACGGAACATCTTCATACACATATAACACAATGTATACACGAAGCTGCATATGAGGCATTGGGGGAGTACAAAGACAACATAAGAAATAAACCATACTGGTGGGACTTAGAAATAGCCACCGAAATAGACGATAAGAGAGAAAAGTACCGGAAATATATGAGTACACACAAAGACTCCGATAAGGTTTTATACAAAGAAGCACAAGCAAGAGTGCGGAAAAAAATCACACAGAAGAAAAACGAAACGTGGACAAAAAAATGCAATCAACTTAACGCCTATATAGGGGGGACAAGAAACACAGAGAGCTGGAAATTCCTTAAAACGTTGAGAACAGATACCAAAAGGGATATAATAACACCGATTACTCTGGAAAAGTGGGATGGCTATTTCAAGCAGTTACTAGTAGAAAATAGAGAAGATTTTATTAAAAATGAAGATCACGAAAGTTTCAATGTAATTGTCAGTGGCTCACCGATTCGGTTAAGACTGGAAGAAGTACGAAATGCATGCAAATCCCTAAAAAATAGAAAAGCGTCAGGGCCTGGCGACATAGCACCAGAACTGCTCAAATACGGTAGCAACACCCTGTATGAATACCTAAGAGATCTATTTAATAGATGTATGAATGGCGAAGTCATACCAAAAGAATGGCAATTGTCTGTAATTTCTACAATACACAAGAAAGGCAGTAAAAATATATGCGATAATTACCGGGGAATATCTGTCATAAGCACCATCAGCAGAGTTTACGGAAAAATTATCAAAAATAAAATAGAAGAAGAATACAAGGACTTAGAGGCCGAAGAGCAAGCCGGTTTCCGCGCTGGCAGATCCACCACTGACCACCTATATTGTGTAACACAGTTAATAGACAAACAAATAGCCTACAATCAAGAACTGCATTTAGTTTACATAGACTTAAAAAAAGCATACGATACTGTACCACAAACTAAACTTTGGGAAGCCCTCGAAAAAACTAACATCAGTCTGAACCTCATTAAAGCTGTGAAAAATCTATACCAACATAATATAGCAAAAGTTAAGCTAGGCAAGGAAATCTCGTCAGGATTTGAAGTGAATAAGAGTCTTAAACAGGGCTGCTGTCTATCGCCGACACTATTTAAAATATATTTAGAGCAAGTTTTGAAATCCTGGAAAAGGAAATGTAAGAATATGGGTATACCGCTAAATGATGATAACATGCTATACACTCTATGTTTTGCGGATGATCAGATTCTTATGGGCCAGGATTATCACGATATTGAATATATGACCCGAAAAATCATAGAAGAGTACCGGAACTGGGGTTTAGAAGTGAATACCAAGAAAACGGAATATATGTGCGTTGGAGGTATACAGCAGGATCTAGAGTTGGAAAATGAAATAACTATTAATCACTGTCAGGAATATAAATACTTGGGTCTTAAAATTACACAAGATGGAACGTTGGACAAGAATATCCAAGAAAGGTGCACACAAGGAAGGAAAGCTATCGCATTATTGAACAAAATCCTATGGGACCAAAGTATCTCCAAAGAAAATAAACGTAACATCTATAACAGCATTGTTAAGAGCATTATAACATACAGCAGCGAAGTTTGGCCACTTAAAGAAAAATCCGAAAATATGCTCAGAACAACTGAAATGGACTTCTGGAGAAGATCTGCTGGTATATCAAGAATACAAAAAATCAGAAATACAAGAATATTGGAGATAATGGATGTAAAGCATACAATAATGGACGATATAAAAACAAAGCAACTAAGATGGTTTGGCCACGTACAACGTATGGAAGAAGACAGATTACCCAAGCAAGTGCTACGATGGGCACCAAAAGGACGGCGGAAAAGAGGAAGACCTAGGAAAAGCTGGATAGAAGGAATCCATAGGGAAATCAGAGAAAGAGGCTTGAACGAAGACATGTGCTACGATCGAGAGCAATGGCGATTGGGAATCGGAAGACGTCGTAGAACGTTATGAACCGATTATATATATATATATATATATATATATATATATATATATATATATATATAAATTGATTAGTAGGTATTAATTAAATACAGTTTAAAATTTATCACATAGGTACCTATTATAATTAATCGTCGTTTGGAAATTGTGATTTTTATTTTTAGGAAAAACTGTGCTTGTAGAAAAAGTATAGTGTGAAACACGTGCAGAAAGGTAATTTCTCACTCGTTTGAATTGCGGCATTCGCTTAAATTAGTACCTTTACTCCTTTACACGAGAGAAACTCGTGAGAAATTAGTACCTTTCTGCACTTGTTGCACAATATACTATTTTCTACGAGCGTGCAAAAATGTCTACTTTCGCGCACGCATTTTAGTTTAGAAAGTTTCACTTTTCCGCACGCGTGTTACTTTTCCAGACGCGTGTTACTTTTTCGCACGCGTGTTACT
The DNA here is from genome assembly GCF_917563875.1 of Diabrotica virgifera virgifera. Taxonomy (NCBI): domain Eukaryota; kingdom Metazoa; phylum Arthropoda; class Insecta; order Coleoptera; family Chrysomelidae; genus Diabrotica; species Diabrotica virgifera. The sequence continues at coordinate 209,245,852 of NC_065443.1, read as the reverse complement.
TTTCCGCACGCGGTTTTTACTTTTCCGCACGCGCGTTAATTTAGATATGTTAATATGGCCTTAAAGTAATTATAATACATGCAATAAACTAATATTTAGATATTATTTACTAATTTATTTCAAATATATCTTATTGTGTTCCTGTTTTAATAAAATTAAACTGAGTTAACGGAGTCAACTGTGTATTACTCTCACGGTGGTTAAAACGAATAGGTACTGACTCATGTGAATGCAGGGCGCATAAACTTCTTATATTATACATATTCTTATATTATTATAAGTATGATAAAATGTGTGGAGAGACGGAACAGTGTAGGGTGGTAAAGTTAAAAACGATAGAAATGAGACACTAGAAATAGAAAAGAATTATCTATAAGTTCTTATTCTATATTCTATAATCTACATTCGATATAAAATATAAATCATTTTGATGTACAATTTATTGTGTTCTCATCATTATATAAATTTTTTAGGATGACGTAAGCAATTTTCAACGGTTCCTGGGTTTTATGTATATTATGTTGTTCAATTTTCAGCTTGGATATGATTGCATTACGAGCAATGAATTATCTTACCAGGTAAAATCTTAAAATCTTATTACGTTCGTTTTGCGAATTTGGTGTTAGCAATTTTGTAAATGTCTGCAACAAATGCTGACCCCTTTTCGATATAAATTATATCAAGTTGAATATTTTGGATGTTATTTTAGGTTTTGTACAAAGCTTTACAACAAATTATAGCGAAAAAACGGCCAGAAATTTACCACTTAATTTAGTGTTAGATGACCTAAAGAAGGCCCGTCATACAATACCCTTAAAAAGATTGTTTGAAAATTGACGAAAGCTGGCCATTTGGCATTTGGCCAAGTAATGCATGATTAAGTAACGCTATAGCGAACTTGCACATACATGCAAAAAGTGCCATTAAAATGGAGAATAAAACTTCAAATCTATTTCTTGCAACAAAAGGCTTAAGACAAGAATGTTCTTTATCTACAACGGTATTCAAAATCTATATTCAGAAAGCAATAAACAACTGGAGAAGAAAATGCACGGGGATGCCAATACAACTTTTGGGAACAAGTACATAACAAAGTTCGAAGTAAAATCGCTCTCATTTAAAGTGTAAATTAGTAGGAAATACAAATTCGAAAATTTAAACAACATCATCTCTTAGTTTGTGAGTGGTAAACGCCTTAGGTTATGTGCATTAAAAGTCTATATATTGTAAGTAAGCAACAATTTTGATAATATCAATTTCATATATAAATAAAAGCGCAAAAGAGGGTCTTTTTCTTCCACCGGGTCGACCGGAGAGGGGACCTTATCGCTTGCCAAGTGTAAAAAAAAATTTTAGATAAAAGTAATTAATTTGCGATTAATTTGTAGAAAAAAGTACCTAATTTACGAAGCGGCCAAGAAGAAGTTAGAACTATAGACAAACATTGCTAACCAGATACAGGGTCGGCTTAATAATTAATAATAATAAATTAACAATTAATAAATAAACAAATCTGTTTTTCCATGTTTTAGTATTTTGGCATTTCTTCTCTTCATTTAATTAGGTATTTTACTAGTACATGAAGAGGAGTAGGAACGAGCATAACTCGTCACAAGAAGAGCAGGAATTTCTCAGAGAAAGCAAATTAGTAGCCAGATCACCTCAACATAAAGAAAAGGTAAAACAGCCAGAACCCAGCATGGATGAAATCAAACAAATGCTGCGCGATCTTAAAAAAGACTTACATGAGGATATGGCACAAATAAAGAGAGAAATTCAAAATGACATCAGGGAAATGAGAGAGGACATAAAGGACACCAAAAAAGAGCTGCAGAAGAACCGAGAGGAAATGAAAAGCATGGCGAAGGAAATCACCCAAATGAAGGAAGAATGGACGAGAGAAAAAGAAGAACTACATAACAAAATAAAGGAAGTGGAGGACAAGATGGAAAGGATGGAAAAACAAAAAATTCGAAACAACTTAACAATAACTGGACTTCCAACGAATACCGATAATGAAGATACACTCGAAGAAGCTTTGGAAAAAATGTTTCAGACAGAACTCCTTTTGAAAACAAAGATACGTAGAGCGCAGAAGATAGGACAAGATAGATGCATAGTCGAAATGGTAGAATGGAATGACAAAATAAAGATACTCCAAGGAAAAGCAAAGCTAAAGGGAAAAGACATTTTCATAGACTCGGAACTTACAAGAAATGAACAAAAAATCCAGAAAAATATAAGAGATATAGCCAGAGAAGAAAAGAAAAAAGGTGCTATCGTAAAAGTGGGTTATCAGAAATTAGAAGTGAACGGGAAGAAAATGAAGTGGGATCATAGGTCCCAGAAACTCACAGAGGCAAACAAGTTAAAAAACTGAAGGCCGAAACGAAACCCAGAACTATGATGACGATTAGGCAAAGAAATTGGAAAAACGGGGAAGAAAATGAATTATCAGATATAATGCAAAAAACATACAAAAATAAAACAGATTATTGGCAAAATGAAGAGGACAATCAGGAAACAGAAGAAGAAACGGACTCTCGGGTGCAGAGAGCTGATTACTCACTCACCTTAAACTCTAAAATCAATGAAACTGAAGCGAAGCAAAACAAACCCAATAATACCTTTTATCTCAAAAAACGTTACAGAATCGGAGCTTGGAACGTCAGGACCATGTATGAAGCGTCAAGACTAGCGCAAGTAGTAAAAGAAATGGAAGAATTAAGGATACACATTATGGGGCTATCTGAAATAAGATGGCCTGGGCAAGGAGAGACAACAATATCAATCTACATACAATTGTTTACCTTTTAAGAACATAACCTTAATATTACTTTTTCTTCTTATAATTTTTTTGGGCTATGGCCTTGACAATTGTCCAGTAACCAGGAGCAATATGATTGGCCAATATAATTAAAAATGCGAAAAATGTTGCTGACCTATGAAACCAGGTGTCGCTTTCTTAACTTGCACGGTCCCAATAAAAAAGTGCGAAGAATTTAAATACCTAGAGACAGTGATAGCAAAGGAAAGAACATCGAAATGGGACATTCAAAAGGAAAGACCCGAATTGTGGTAAAAACTCTAAACTCATCACCTTGTTCTCCTAAAATTAGTTTACTAACAAAAATGATAATCTACTGATAAAGTCGGTTGTGGAACCAATTTTGACGTACCTACGGATCTGAATCTGAATGTTGGCACATGACGATGAAAAAGAAGAAAACACTGAAAGTGGTAGAAATGAAATATCTAAGAAGACCGTGTCGTATATCCAGACTTAATCACATCCCAACTGAAGAAATAAGAAGAAGAAGAGGAAAGATTTAAAATACATTCTAGTACGGGCATGAAAAAACACAGTCATATGCAGATGGAAAGCAACCGTAAATACTATTTATGACTATTTGGTCGTTATCAGTAATAGTGCAGTCACGGAAGGTTTTCACCTCCGATTTCGTTGAACCCCCATCGATTTTCATGAAAATTGGTGAGTAATTAGAGGATACCTCAAGGAATAAAGGTGACATAATGACAACTTGCGCTTTTACCCTGGGGGTGGATGCCACCCCTTCTCGGGGGTGAAAATTATTTTATTAAAAATAATACCGTAAGTCGATAGAGGGACAAATTATAAGCAAAATTTGTTATATAAAGTTATTAAAATAAATCAACACTTTTTGAGTTATTAAAGACCAAAGATTTTATTTTTTCGTAAAAAAAATGCATGTTTTAAATCGGGTTTTCACGTATAAATCAAAAACTATAAGCTTTTACAAAAAATTTTTTATTATTGAAATTAAAAATAATAAAAAATTAAATACATTCCTCACATAAAGAACTAAACTAATGTTAGTTCAAAGTGAGTTATTGGCAATTGAATGTGTATTTTTTTCGACGAGTACTCAAATCTAAGTATTTAAGCTTAAATAACGGGAAAACGATGCAATGTATAAAATATTCCTGCTACATATTTGCCAAAGTACTTTGAAATACCTATCAAATGAGCTTCAGAACAAGGTAATAGCGTCAAAATTAAGCAAGTTATAATGAAAATAAAAGAACCGTTTCGAATTTTTTAGGAAAAAGTGAAAAATAAAACATACGCCATTTCCACAAAAATTAAAATTTATAGTAATCCTTACAAGAACTTCTTTATATTAGCATAAGTAATGCTTTTGATAATTTTGACTGGTTTAGAATGCATATTTTTGAAAAAAGATATAATTTTAAAAAATCATAATTTTTAAAATTATTTTAATTCTCATATTCTTTTGATAATAACTCCAAAAATACTCAATATACGTAAAAAATTATATATAACCAAATTTTAGTTTTTTCTGTGCCAAATATTTTACCTGTTTTACTATTTCTATAGGGTAAAAAAGAACCGAGATAGAAACGTTTAAATCTTAAATTTTGCTGTGGGAACCATGCAACCGGGGTCATTTAACCTTTTATTTTTAAAAAAGTAAGGGGTTTAAAAGATTAGGTTCAACGTGCTTAAATAGCACTTAAAATTAATTTTCAAACAGTTTTTAGATCAACCTGATATCGTAAAGACGAACGGAGTTATTAAAAAAAATAATAACATTTTTTGGAAATATTTTTAAAAGATAAATTTTGAAAAAATTTTGGAGCATAAATTTTAACGCTATGAACATGTTCGGGGCTCATTTAATAGATATTTTTAATTACTTTGACAAATGTTTAATAAGTTTATGCTATAAAATGCATCAATTTCCCGTTATTTCAGCTTGAATACTTAGAGTTTTTTACTCGCCGAAAAAAATATACCTTCAATTACCTATAACTCACTTTTGTTTAACATTAAAAGGTTTTTGTAGTAAGGGGTTTATTTCATTTCTTATTAGCTTCAATTTTGATAATAATAATTTTTTTGTAAAACTTACAATTTTTGAGTTATTGATGAAAAATTGGTTAAAAACATACATTTTTCTCGAGAAAAATTAATATCTTTGATCTTTAATAACTCAAAAAGTTTTGATTTCTTTTAATAACTTTATATAACAAATTTTGCTTGAAATTTGTCCCTCTATCGAATTATGAGGTTATTATTAATAAAATAATTTTCACCCCTGAGAAGGGGTGGCATCCACTCCAGGGTAAAAGCACAAGTTAGCGCCATGTCACCTTTGTTCCTTGAGATATCCTCTAACCACTCACCAATTTTCATGCAAATCGATGGAGGTTCAACGAAATCGGAGGTAATAGCTCATATGCACCTTCAGTGACTCCACTATAAGTACTCATGAGTATTGTACAAGCAATAAAAAAGACGAGGTATTGTACAAGCGTACGATATGTTGTCAATGGCTTCATGCTATGTGTACGGGCTAGGATAGTCCAGAATGATATATTTGTGATTTCTGCGATGCTTAGATAAGAGTATTTTTAAATATATTATGTGTAACTTGGTTTCTTATCTTTTTCAGTATATTTGCTTGTCCCTTTAATATTTATGTTCAATAAACTACATTTTCGAAGATCATTTTTAAGTTCTATTATTGCACACTATTCTATTTATCCTACATATGCACACCATTAGCCGAATGGGTCGGGTAATTGTGCGCGTTACATTAGTTGGAAATTCCGCCTGTCACTGTTTTACTGTACAACCATTCAATCAATGCGGTGCCTACCAATATACCAAGGCTACCAAATACCAAGTTTTTGCCTAATTTATACTTAAAGCAGCTTTACATCAAGGCTATGCAAGTCTCATGCTATGCAACTCCGTCTTGCATGGCATATCTCTTGCCTAGCCTGACCTTTTTACATCGGAGCTATTTCTGTGCAATTTTAGATACCACTTTCGTTGTTGCCAATAGAAGAAATATATCAAAATATTAACTTTACATATTTCACTTGAAAATTTCAGTCCATAATTAAATATATTCAAATATAAATCACAAATTATTACATCCAATAAATACCATTTAAACTTACACAATAAGGTTAAGTTTTTTTCTAAACTATAAATTTTGTCATATTGGCAACATGAATTTTGACAGGACTTGCATCAAAATAGCATGAAAAATAGAACATGTTTTAATTTTTCGTCTAGCACAGGAATTGCATGGAAATAGCGCGTGGGCATGCGCAGTAGCGTGATCTGTCTTGCATGGCTCTTGCCTAGCATGAAAATAGCATAATGTAAAACTGTCTTTAGGTGCACACTAATAGCTGACTCTCCCCTACAACAATTTCTTCAATATTAATCAAATGCGTGCATTATTTGTCCCTCCGGAGGTGACCTTATGCAGTGACGCATAGTTTGTTGCTTTATACCTTCAGCTGTACTAGCGGTGACTTAACCTATAAAATAAATCGTATCTTATGCGGTTTTGCAAATTATTTCATCTAAAGTTAAAGTTGATATTATAACAGGAAAAATGAGACCGTGTGCGCTTTTTTACCCTTTCGAGGGGCATATCTCAGACCTATGCCTAGAAGGCTAAAAAGATAGCTATAGGTTACTTTTTTAAGGTACAATAATATACTAAAATTTGGTAAAAATCCGCTGACTACAGACGTGGTCGAAAAGTATTAATGCTTTTAATTTTTATAGGCAAGCTTATTGGCTGAATCCATTTTTCAAAGTAACTGGAATGGTCTTAAAGATGAGAATCTTAAGAAAGATCTATTGTTTGTTTTACACCATTCACAAAGACTTCCGGCATATACTGTGTACGGTCTTTATGACTTAAATACAACTTCATTTATTAAGGTAAGCATTCTACGTAATTTAATTATTATTTATTGATTGATTTACAATCTATAGAGAAACTCTTGAAGTAATAATGTTTTGATGTTTTAGGTTTTAAAAGTGACATTTTCGGCTTATACTTTTCTGTCAAATGCTTCAACTATGTCAAAGGAATATTAAAACTAGGCGGGTATGTTTTTTTCCGACTATTTCACTAGACTGTTTTTAACTGATAAAACGGCATAGCAACGCATCGTTTCCTACTGACAAGACTCCTTAGCGACGTGATTTCTCAGCGACAAAATTATGACAGATCCGTCACGAAAGTGTCTGGTAATAACAAATAAATAAAGAATATATTTTGTTGATATGGTGCATTAATTGTCTCGTGAAATAGTCTTGTCGAATATCATTCGAGAGAAAATTATTTACCGGCAAAATTTTCTCCTGGTTTCACTCAAGTTCGTTGCCTTTTGGTAATTTTCGCTTATGAAATTTTGACAAAATCACTCGACTGACGTCTCGTGATTTAAGTCAAAATTTAATTCGCGAAAATTGCCAGGCAACAAACTTTCGTAACAGTCGAAAATATTGCCGGCAAAATTTTCTCTCTTGTGATATTATATACGACAAAACAATAATAGTCCTGTCGCCAGGGAGCCTCCTTTATTCACAACGGCCTCCTTTATTCAGATGGACTTACCCAAGTTTTTTTTATGTACATACTTTGACCCGAAGAACACGAATTTTTTGGGTAACAGTTGATCCGGATGTCGATAAGATTGTTATAAACAAAGAACTTGAGGAATTACATAACAGCGATCTCTCGCAAAACAAAACTTTTTTTGTATTTTTTGGGTCATTATAAGAAAACAATGTTCTTACAAGTTTTTACAAAAAATCGAAAAATTGCAATTCTTGAACCCGAATAACTTTTGATTAAAAAATAAAATAGCAATTCTGCTTACCGCATTTGAAAGTTCCAGTCAAATTATATCGGTTTTGATTATTTGCATTGCTAAAAATTTATTTTTTTATTGTTAAACAAAGCTATAAACACATAGTGTTTCCCGTTCTCAATACATGCGTTTTAATGCACGCTACCTAGAAATTGCCTCGCTTGCACTTGTACCTACTCTACCTACTCGTTCGATTTTAAATGAGAGATCATTGAAAATATCACTCAAGCACTATGTGTTTATAGCTTTGTTTAACAATAAAAAAAATAAGTTTTTAGCAATGCAAATAATCAAAAGCGATATAATTTGACTTGAAATTTCAAATGCGGTAAGTAGAATTGCTATTTTATTTTTTAATCAAAAGTTATTCGGGTTCAAAAATTGCAATTTTTCGATTTTTTGAAAGTTTAACTGCGTTTATCTCGAAAACTATGCATCCTACGAAAAAACTTGTCAGATCATTCTTTGCTTAGGATGGCCCAATAAATACAAAAACATGTTTTGTTTTATAACAATCCTATCGACATCCGGATCAACTGTTACCCAAAAAAAAATCGTGTTCTACGGGTCAAAATACATAAAAAAACTTGGGTAAGTCCATCTGAGTAAAGGAGGCAGTTGTACCCCCCTGGCGACAGGACTATAAATATTTTCTAATAAAATAAATAATATCAAATGTTTATTGTTGTTGCAAGTTATGTAGTGTCGTAAATAAATAATATGAAGTAAGTTTTTTATTTAAATTAATATAAGTGTTCCTATTTAAAAATAAATAAAGTCGATTCAAAATAAATATTTTTTTTCTCTGATTCAGGCTTTGGTTTAGAACTAGAACCTTTAGCCACGTAATTGTATAACTTATCACTAAGTCAGGGGAGTAATGTGTAGTGTGTGTGTTGAGTAACTGTCTTGTTACTTTGCAAAGTCGACGTCAAAATAAATATTAGTGCCTAAAAATGAAATTAGTAAAATCAGTAGCGTAACAATATATTCCTGAAATATTACTAAGGAACAGGCCAGAAGCAAACATGGAGTTACTACAAATAAAATAGAATCTTTGGATAGTGAAATGATTGTGAAAAGCAATAGTTTTAAGTACGTAGGATCGGTATTACAGAGTAATGGAGAAATAGATGGAGATACATGCAGTAGAATTAGGGCTGGATGGATGAAGTGGAAAGAAGCGAGTGGTGTGTTGTGTGACAGAAAAATTCCAACGAAGCTGAAGGGAAAATTCTATAAAACAGCCATAAGACCGGCTATGATGCACGGAACGGAATGTTGGGCAGTGAAAAAGATAGAGGAACAACGAATGCATGTGGCGGAAATGAGAATGCTTAGATGGATGAGTGGAGTGACAAAGAAGGATAAAATTAGAAATGAGTATATTAGGGGAAGTCTAGGTGTGGCACCAATTGATGCCAAAATGAGAGAGAATAGGTTAAGATGGTTTGGTCATGTTCAACGTCGAGACGTTGATCACCCAATACGAAGAATAGCTGAAGTGCAGATTCCTGGAAGGAGTAGGAGAGGAAGACCAAAGAAGACCTGGGGGGAGACGATAAGGCAGGACATGTTGGTAAAGGGGATTAACATTGCTATGACCCAAGATAGAGTTGTGTGGTGAAATGCAATTTAGGGAAGCCGACCCCGCATAGGGATAAGGCAAAGAGAATAATGATGATAATGAGGCCAGAAGCAAACAATCAGTGGACTCACGCTCACAGGAAGAAAAAGTAAATTAACAACAAAAACAAAGATCAGATTGTATGTAAGGCACATTTTAATTTTTGTCACAAGCAACTGAATCAGCGTAATCATAGTTTAGAGATGCACAATATTCGTTCTTTCCGCATCGTCCCTCGACGATCGACTGGTAGATCGAGAGAGATTCTAGTGCGAACAAATAAGCCACGTCACACAAGCACATCGCACACATCACACACGCACATCAAGCCACGTCGAGTGGCTTGATGAAACCGATATTGATCTTCAACTAAGGACTGTGTCAACAATTGACTTAGAAGATGCTTATTCAGTTATTGGCGTTGAAGAAAGTTTAACAAATTTGATCAAAAATGGTAAATAAATGTTACCTATTTATCATATGAGGGTACACTATATAAGAAGTGAAATGAGTTTGCAAGAAGCAGAAATACAGCTCGAAGGCATGAACGATAAAAGAGAGAAAGAGAACATCCCAAAAGAGGAAGAAGTCATCAAAGCAATACAAAAATTGAAAGAAAACAGAGCTCCTGGATCAGATGCCATACCTTCTGAACTTTTAAAACAGCGCAAAAAACCGGACCTGTAGTATCAGTAGGCTAGTAGAACTGATTTGGAAGCAATTAAAACTACCAGAAGACTTGTAACCTATTCAGAATAATTGTACCTATTCACAAGAAAGGAGACCAAACAGTTTGTGATAACTACAGAGGAATATACCCTGCTAAACGTGAACTACAAAATATTGGCCTACATTGCGACTGTCGGGATATTGTGAAAGGATAATAGGCAAATAATATGGGTAGCGGATAGGAACTCCTTTGGACAGTCCTACCAGGGAAAGTGAATCAATCCCTGCCCTCCGCAGATTCCAGGAGTTTCCTGACCCGGGAAACTAGTACCTGCTTAGGGTCCCTTGTCCAGGGTCACGGATGAAGACCACAACGGTATCCACGGCGGAGAAGAACATCTTCGGTACGGTGTGTATGGCGGAAGTGGCGACCCCCGATTTTAGGGTTCGTATAAAATTAAAGGGCAGGCGATACTCTTAAGCTGCAGTGAAAGCAAACCGCCTAGGAGAAGGAACACTCCAAAATCAAACCCTGGCCCTCCAAGTTGGGGGTTGAGGCATTGGGCTAACCCCTCGGTACTCGTCAAAAATCTTAAAGGTTAAAAAATCCAAAATCCGGCCTCGGAACAGGACTGATATACGACGACGAAAAATGCTACGGAAAAGGAAAATGATTTTTGCGACATGGAACGTCCAAGGGATCTCAAAGAAAACTCAAGAAGTCTTAGAAGAACTGAACAATATGAAGATAGACATAGCTGTTATTACGGAAACCAAACGGAAAGGTCAAGGATCGGAAAATCTAGGTAAATACGACCATTTCTACATCGGAGTAACAAAAGAACGTAGAGCTCAACAAGGAGTCTCAATTATGGTACACCGTCGCTTCAGAAAATACATAACATCATGGGAAGGCATCAATGAAAGAATGCTAAAAATGAATATGTGTATAAAAGGATACAGAATGACGATTCTGGGAGTATATGCAATCAACGACGATGCTATTGTAAATGTGAAAGATAACTTTTTCGAACACCTGAGTGAAGAAATCACAAAGGTGGGAAACACCAGAGAAATAATAATCCTAGGAGACCTCAACAGCAGAGTCGGGAAAAAGAACAACGACAAAGTAGTTGGCAGATATGGCGAAGATAACACAAACAATAACGGAGAAAGGTTAATAGATATCTGCGAACAGAATGGACTTAGAATCTTGAATGGACATTTACAGCATAGAAATATTCATAAATATACGTGGACTCAGGAAACACGCAACTTAAAATCAATTATAGACTATGTCATTCTTAAACAAAAAAGTCGACTGAAAACAACAGATGTGAGAGCATGTAGAGGACCAATTTGCGGCAGTGACCACTATCTCCTACGTTCAGATATTTCATTTCCACCGAAAATAAAAAAAGAAACGCAGCAAGGTAATAATTCAAATGAACAGCTCCAAGAAGTACGATACAATTTGAATAGTTTACACCAAGAAAGTGTTAAAAACCTATATAAACGTAGACTGGAAGAAAAACTAATTGAAACGGAAGATAATACCAGAAATGTGAATCAGTCATACGAAAACATCAAAGAATGTATACACGCCGCTGCCTTAGAAGCACTAGGGCGATATGAAAAAACCGTACATCGAAAACCGTATTGGTGGGATCAAGATATTTCGCAGGAAATAACAAAGAAAAGAGAATTGTATCAAAAATATCTGAACACAAAAAACGTGGAAGACAGAATACATTATAAAAGAATGCAAGCGAGGGTCAGGAGAAAAATATGTCAAAAGAAAAACGAACTCTGGACAAAAAAGTGTACCATGCTAAATACATACATAGGTGGAAGCCAAAGTTCAGAAAGTTGGAAACTATTAAACAATTTAAGAAACGACAGAAAGAAAGACATTATTCAGTCCATATCACCACAAACTTGGGAAAGATACTTTGAAGATTTACTAACAGAGACAAGAGAGCCCTTCAAACAGATACAATCCAACGGTATACAAAGCGTCAGGTTGATAGGATCACCAATCAGAGTAAATGAGAGAGAAGTCGAAACCATATGTAAACAGTTGAAGAATGGCAAATCACCGGGCCCAGGAAATATAGCTCCGGAACTCATGAAATATGGACCTAAAGTTTTAATTAAGCGGCTAAGACAACTTTTCCAGCAATGCTTGAATAACCATGAAATACCTAAAGAATGGAAAGAGTCACATCTGAGCACTATCCACAAAAAGGGAGATAAATCAAAACCTGAAAACTATAGAGGAATTGCAGTCACTAGTAGTATCAGCAGAATATATGGAAAACTTATTAAAAATCGAATAGAAGAAGAATACCAAAATATGGAAGCCGAAGAACAGGCTGGTTTTCGCGCAGGTCGATCTACAATAGATCATGTTTTCTCCATTACTCAGATAATTGAAAAGAAAGTTGCTCGTGGCCAAGAAGTCCATCTGATGTTTGTAGACCTTAGAAAAGCGTATGATAGTGTCCCGCTGGTTAAATTATGGGAGGCACTGGAGAAAACAAATGTAAATATAGAATTGGTTGAAGCCGTAAAAACGTTGTACTACCAACAAACAACAAGAATTAAAACGGGAAATCTCATAACACCTGGATTCACAGTAACTAAAGGACTAAGGCAAGGATGCTGTATCTCACCAACACTATTCAAAATATACCTCGAAGCAGCACTCAACAAATGGAAGAAAAAATGTACGAATATGGGCATACCACTAACGGACTCAACTTTGTACACGCTGTGCTTTGCGGATGACCAGGTGATCATCGCACAGGACTCTGAAGATCTTAGTTACATGATGCGAAAACTATTAGAAGAGTTTACAGAGTGGGGCCTAGAAGTGAATATGGAAAAAACTGAATACATGAGTATCGGAGGAGACCAAAATAGCCTCCGAGTAGAGGAAAATCAAGAAATAAAATTATGTGAAGACTACAAATACCTGGGAGTAAAGATCACTCAAGACGGAAAATTAGATGCAGCTATTAAGGAACGAAATATACAGGGGAGGAAAGGCATATCCTTACTAAACAGCGTACTGTGGGATAAAAATATTTCTAAGGAGAATAAAAAAAGAATATATAACACTATAATAAAAAGCATCACAACATATGGATGCGAAGTTTGGCCCCTAAAAGACAGAACAGAGAAAATGCTTAGAGCAACAGAAATGGACTTCTGGCGCCGTTCAGCGGGAATATCTAGACGCGACAGAATAACAAACGAGAGAGTCCGAGAAATCATGGGGGTTACACATACTATTGTTGATGACATCAGGACGAAACAACTCAGCTGGTACGGACACGTAAGGAGAATGCCGGAGAATAGAATACCAAGACAAATCCTCGAATGGCAACCAAGAGGAAGGCGCAGACCAGGAAGACCTAGAAGAAGTTGGAGAGAAGGAGTTGATAGAGAAATCAGGGACAGAGAACTCGAGGACGATCTATGGAATGACAGAACGAGATGGAGATTGGAAATCGGAAGACGTCGAAGAACGTTGTAAACCGATATTATATATATATATAATATGCAAATAATACCAGTGTGGGTTTCGCAAAGAAAAGTCTACTATAAATCAAATATTCCTTCTAAGACAAGCTTTGAAAAAAAAACATATGAGTATGGAATTGATACTCGCCATATGTTTGTGGATTTTAGATGTGCCTATGAAAGTGTAGACAGACACGCACTATACAAAGCTATGGTAGAATTTAATATCTCAATACACTTAGTGAAACTGGTGAAAGCAACTCTCTCAATAGTCGAGTGTAAGGTTAGAATGCAGAACGGAGTATCAAGAATTTTTCAGACACAAACAGGACTTCGACAGGGAGCCCAGATAGCATGTAAACTTGTGGCAAGTTTGATTCTTCTTTGATTTTTCATTGCTGCGTCAAATATGACGAGGCAAGTTTGTGATAAGTTTGCTGCAATATTGTTATGACAAAGATGATTATTCAAGTTTGTAGCAACTTTGCTTCAAGCTTAGCTTTGCACAGCCCGCTTCGATTCGGTTTTCGTTCGGCGCCCCGACTGATGTCCCGCCCACGACAACGAAAGTGTTGCCACCCGTAGGGAAATTTCTGTGTTTGCGAGAATTTTCAACATACAATTGTAAAAGTTATCTCAAAAGGGAATTTTTGCTCCAGTCCAAATTGCACAATATTTAAAAAAAATCAAAAGATTTGAAAATAATTCAAGATATTTTCGAAGATTTTGTAAATAGGAACGAATTTTTTCATAAAAGTGAGAATTTTTAAGGTAAGTTGAGGGAAAAAGCTTACTCGATGGCTGGCAACACGGGAAAAAAATCTGCTACGCGTATGCGGTGACAGTTTGTTGTTGTGGTTATCCAGTTTTTTACAACTTAAATTTTCCGTACAATTCTCCGAGGCTATTACCTTAATTATTATTACTAAGCTGAAGCCTATTTTCTTCATTGTTAATAGACCAAACTGCATGCTTACTGCATTACAGATTAGTACCTACTCATTTTGCTCTGGCCAACTCTGGTGGCATTGAGGTAGAGGTAAGTCTTTTTATGTTTTTTTGTAGCTTCTAACTGTACTCACATACTATTTAAAATAAATTATATATTATAAAATATGTAGATATAATAAATAAATTTTAGGATTTATTGTAAAATTGTTACTTTAACATATTTTTACATCTTTTAATAACATAGATTAATTCTGTTCACACAGCAAGAGTTTTTAACAATTTCTATTTGTTTCAGGGCTGATAGACAAAACCAAGCATCGGAATCTGAAGCTAGGGTGTTTAATGTAAGTTCCAATGAATAATTTTATACAATAGATTGTATTTTAGTCGAGTGATTAATAAATAGTTATATAAAATGGTATTGTACTTTTTATTCACATTGTTTTATTCAAATTGTGGCTAGTATCTCAAAACAAACCTTAAGCAAGTTTGTATCAAGTTTGAAATAACAAACTTCATGCAACAAAACAAAAACAAACCTTCAGAAAGTTTGTTACATCAAGTTTGTATCAAGTTTGAAAAAACAAACTTCATGCAAGTTTGTCACACACCAACTAGCAAGTTTGATTTAACCTTGCTGCAAGTTTGCAAAGTTGCCATGGCAAACCTGCAGCAAGCTTTCATGTTTGATGTATCAAACTTGTTGCAAGTTTGAAACAAGTTTATATTGTTATCTGGGAGATAGCTTATCGTGCCTTCTAATCAACATTGCTTTAGAAAAACCTATTAGAGAATCTGGAATACAGGTGGGACATTGAAAACAAGAGGGACCACAAACCATACATACTTATAGACGTTTCACGTAAATTGTCAAGGTCAAGACAGCAAATTAGTTACCATTCCAATCCAGAGATGTCGCTGTCAGTCATTTCTCTTGTCATATTTAACAACTGACAGTTGACAATTAAATTAATTTATTATTTACTTTTTATTTTACAGTTTGTGGCTTAATTATTTTATTATAGTGGTGTTACGTTTTTAATTAGATTTAATCACAATTTTAATAAGTGTATTAACCTCCTCTCCATTTTTATGAGTAGAATTTTTAGTTTACATTGATCATCCCGTGTTGTGTTTCTCCACATTAAAAAAAAACAATATAATAGATCCTGAAACATATTATTATTCCAATAGACAAGTGTGTCATCAACATTTCGGACCTATATATTTTTGGAAGTTTGTAAAAGATTATAAGGTAATATTTATCTAAACAGTCATCCTATGTACAAGATTCTTTCAAAAATTTTCATTCAACTCGATACACATCAGTGCTTTCATGTGACACATAGCAGTAGTGTTTATCATTTTGAAAACAAATTGGAATATTTGAAGTTTTCAGTAAAATATGGAATAAAACATTGAATTGTCTTTCTGTTGTTTTAATTTCCTGCGAAATTTCATCAAAAATCCCGCAAAATTTATAATTTGAAATTCTCACGTAACTAAAATTTGTCAATTTAGTTCCCATTCCAATCAAGAGATGGCGTTAATTCGATCCGAAAGATTACCATGGTCGTGAAACGTCTATAAGTATGTATGGTTTGTGAGAGGGACCATTATTAATAGGATATTAAAATTAATATTACAAATACTGGCTTATGCAGACGCCATTGATACCATAGCAAGAAGACAGGTGGAGCTGGTTCAATCGTTCACGGCATTGGAAGCAGCAGCAAAAGAATGGGGCTAAGCGTTACTACTAATAAAACTAATTTAATGAAGGTCACAAATAATAATAATCAAGTAGCAAAACCCGAAGATCTAACGCTTGGAACATTTCACACAAAGGAACTTGGAACACAAATCAATCAAAGTAATACAGAACTGCAGAAATTAACAGGCATGTAATATAATATCTAGCAAAATAGTACTATGGATTAAAGAAAATTTAATATCAAATATGTGTAGTCACAAAAAGAACAAAAATATTGATAGACAGAACTCTAATCAAGCCCATCCTCACTTAAGCGTCAGAAACGTGGACAATCACAACAAGTGATGAAGAACGGTTAGTAATAAAGGCAGGAAAACTCATTATAGCGTAGACGCTATGATTTTCAGTTTTACCGCCTTTATAATGATCTTAGTGTTGGTAGGTCTATCAAAATAAACAGGCTGCGGTGGCTAGGCCACTTAAAGGAAATAAATGAGATGGAGCCGTCGAATATTGTAACGACGAAATTCACCCTGTAGAAATAATGGAAAATATAATTTGACAAGATGTTGATCCCAAGTAGCAATTTTACGACCTGCAACCAATTTTGTCTTAATGGGACGTTAAATTTAAGGACAAAATTGGTTCACAATAAGCCTTAACCAAGGACAACGTCTGTTTTTCCTATAGACCAACGTTGCTGCTAATAAGTCATATAATCTGATGACCAACCGACATCGGGAATAACGACGTCAATTATTAGGATCAGGTTTGACGTTAAGCTGACGTCGCTCTTAACCTATCTGTACTATAAGTGCAATTAAGTGGCATACATCAACGACTACTCAACGTCGGGAATTACAACGTATTTTTTAGGATAGATGCCAACGTTCACATGACGTTGGTGTTTTATCGAGTATGGTAGACGTATTTTTCGGGAAGACGACAACGACAATCCAACGTTGAGAATACCAACGTTCATTATTAGGTTAAGGTTTAACGTTAAGCTGACGTCGGGTATAACCTCTATACTACAATGTAATTTACTGGAAGACATTTAACGACTGCTCAACGTCGGGGATTACAGAGTATTTATTAGTATCGAACCCAACGTTCAGAATACGTCGGGTGTTTTCTCAGTAGGTATATGGTAGATTGCTGCGTGTACTTGCGGGAAGGTGAGAACGACAATACAACGTAGGTAATAACAACGTAATACTTAAGTAAAGTTGTATACGTTAACCTGACGTCAAAGTTTTTTTTTTATAAGATACCTGTAATTTACTAAAAAACGTCGTCGACTATCCAACGTCGTAAAGTAAATTTTCGACAATTGGTTGTTTAGTTTCCAACTACAAAACGACGTAAAAATTTGCTGATTAGAGCCTATCTGACTTGACTTGTATGACTATAATATGACCATAGATATATAATACTCTAGATTGCGCCTTACGACCTTAAAATGGGTGACGGTTGCGACAGAGATAAATGAGCCTATTTGGTCGGTAGTCTCTTTCTAATTCAAGGGGAGTATCGACGACGTCACTATCCTACTCTGTCGTCGAGTATTTTAGATGGTTTGACAGTTCGAGCGGATGGCGACGAGAACTGGTCGTTTGTCTTCGGACGTGGATAATCCTGGTTCGAATCCCGTACCAATCTTTACTTTTTTTATTTTTTATTTAATCAATATTGCGTTTATTAGATATTATTACATCTCTAAAGTAAATCTATGCAAAGAAATATATAACAAATAAGAAAAACTGTGTAGGTACCTATAGATTTTAAAAAAATATAAAAGCCAATGTTATTTTTTTAATAAGTTAATTGTAGAATAGTATAAAGTAATTGTTAAAAATATTCGTAAAAAATTACCAATAATTAATATCAACATAATGTACCATCGATTTATTAATTGAATCGGTCATTTCAAAAACAACATGAGTCACATATTCCTAATTTTACAGAAGAGCAAAGAAAACTAACTATATATTCGAAAGATGGATGAAATGGATGACATCAAAATTCAGAGTTATATTGTAGTTTTGTTCCTAATGTTCCTATAATGTTTTTACTGGACTGTTGTCGTTTTTTGCACACAACGTTTATTTTAAAGGAGTCTATTCCTCTCAAAAAGTTAGTTTCTGAAAATTGTGGACTTTGCTGTTTTTGAAATGACCGATTCAATTATAAGTAATTAGACATTATTTTTATTTATGAAACTCTTGTTACAATTTTTTAAAAAAGTAGAAGCAAAACAAACATTCACATCATTCGAATAAGGACGAATTTATATTAATAACGAATGACTTTTATACTATGCAGTTCACAAATTATGTATTCCAATATTAACTTACTATACATACATTTATTATCTGCTAGATTTACTTAGGTCCATTTTTCAGGTGTAAAAATATCTAATAAACGCAATATTGATTAAATAAAAATAAAAAAAGTATAGTTGGTATGGGATTCGAACCACGATTATCCACGTCCGAAGACCAAAGACTATTTCCCGTCACCACCCGCTCCAACTGTCAACACATATTACTCGATAAAGTGGGATATTCACGTCGTCGATATTCCCCTTAAATTAAAAAGAGACTACCGACCAAATAGGCTCATTTATCTCTGTCGCAACCGTCACCCATTTTAAGATCGCAGGGCGCAATCTAGAGTATTATATATCTATGAATATGACAGATATTACATTGCAAACATAACCTTACTTTTTTACACTTGGTTTTTCTAGTTTTTCTATAAACAGTATATTAACAATAACAATTTATTGAATGAAAAACCTATATAGTTAAAAAAATATATAGTTGTTATTTGAGAAAAAGAATGTATCAAAATGAAGGGGAAATGCATCGAAAAAAGAAATCAAAAGCTTTTAGACATTCAACATCCTTTTACAGACAAAAAGCTAAACTTTTGAAAATGGCACATACAGAACCTGAACAGCTAATTACTCAAAATGGGACTGAAGATTTTCATGAGGTAAACATATATGCAACAAATAAAAATAACCAACTATAAGTAGATTAATAAATGCATTCATAAAACCCTTTGGTTTAAGCTGCCTGATGTACATACACAAGCATCTACCACCAGATTAAGGCGTGTTCACGACGACGACCGGTCGTCGGGAGTCTGTCGTCAAGACCAGGTTGTTTACACTTACTTTAGGACGTATTAGGTATACCAATAGGTAAATTCGAGGTGTGCAACGTAAAAATAGGTTATACTAAAGGTCGGCAGGGGGTGTCCTTGTCCAAATCAGTTAAAATGTAGTGCAATTTAGGTCGCGAGTCAAATCCGCCATTAATGAAAGATCGTCATGGTTCAGCCATTTTTTGAAACATAATGTTTGGCAATTTTTTTGCTAGATTTTAATGAATATTTGATTTTAATTAACGAATTTTGTTTATATATAAATCAAGGATAATTTTGTATGGGTCTAGACATAATAATATGTTTTTTTAATTACGATGGTTATTTCTATTTTTACCGTTTTGTTCGATTTAACCTGTAAATTTCTGAGGCGCTTTCATTTTTTAGCAATTTTTATACCTAGTTTAACAGTACACTTCCTTGCGTTTGTAAATTTTCGACCGCATTATGCAATGAGGCAGATGATTAATAAAATAATTATACAAGTCACTTAGGTTATATTCTGAATAGAGTAGGAACTAGGAACCTACTTAAATAAGTATCAACAGGCCGTCATGAATCTTAGTTTCTGATGATTTAATATCCTCCAAGATTATTAACCTATTTGGTAGAAATTAAGTGTGTCGGCCGTACTTCTGTGGTAGAGAATATTACACTATTACTTTACAAGACCAAAGTCCTAAAAAACAAACGTAATTTGACGATAAAATATCTCGAGCTGAGAAGTCGAGAGGGGGACGTCGAGGCAACCCGTATTTCTATTCCCCACTTAGGTGCAAATAGCGGTTTTCTGACCGTCGTCGCAACGTCGCGTATTAACGTTGGGGCATTTAATCCAACGTTAAGACGTCGTAATATTACGTCCAATTGCTTCTTGGGATATGTCACATAAGGGGATGTAATCGTGTTACACAATTTGAAGAACATGTCCTCGGTTGCTCAGTAACGGAAGAGATATGGGGGTGGTTCTTAACGGGATGTTATTAATATGCTCTTATTAGCTTAGAAACAAAGAAACAGAAAAATCAAATAAGAATATGAAATAAAAAGAAATAAAATATTGGGCGCCACTGGTTTCCTTGTGGGAACCATAAAT
Source organism: Diabrotica virgifera virgifera (assembly GCF_917563875.1). Lineage (NCBI taxonomy): Eukaryota > Metazoa > Arthropoda > Insecta > Coleoptera > Chrysomelidae > Diabrotica > Diabrotica virgifera. The sequence continues at coordinate 209,225,401 of NC_065443.1, read as the reverse complement.
ATACAAAAATAGAAACGTAAAAGAAAAGATAGCTAAATCAAAAATTAAACAAAAATCTAGTCAATACAAAATATATAAAATACTTACGACGTGACTTACTTTATCTATGTCTTTACTCAGAAAATTATTTGTTGTACTTTCGAAACCAGAGAAAGGGAAAAGACAATAATAAATAATATTTTGCAATGGACCAAACTTTTTAAGATTGATACATTAAACCAGATACATTAAAAGTACCTACATCAATGAATGGTTGATTCCATAGTTTATAGAAAAATTCAACATTTATTTCTTAAAACAAATCGGCACTACTCGAACAAAAATATTGAAGAACTCATTAGTCCTTTCGTATATTAAACGGAATAAAAAAATATATAACCAACTCCATGCTTTAACTATGATGTTAGAAACTGCTAACACAAATAAAAACTACCATCTTCTGAATAATTCCTGGATAGATTCTGACTGCATCTAAGAAAAAATTATACCAATAGTGGTATGATGATGTCGACATCCGCCTAAAAGTAGCGAAAATGCCGGAGTACACGTTGTATGCCGGGCTGAGCTAAGCTACAAGCATTAGCCAGCCGGCCAAAGGAACTCAAATTCAACTACATCTTAATCTTCGACTAGCCTTCTCTACAGCTCAAACGTAACTGAATTTTCGATCTCCCAAACTCAATCTTCAGAAACCAAACGCCCCTTCCAAAATCATTTGATTTCCCCATCAATAATCCCCACAACCAATTACAGACTTAAGGCACTCACTCAGGCGCAGATCCAAGGGGGGTCAATGGGATCAATTGCCCCCTTCTTGAGACCTCCTGGTGTCAGCATTTTTTAAGAAAGAGATAATTACGATTGAAAATAAATAGTGAGTTTTGTGTCCTGTTGACAACTGAATAACGGAATGAAACATAAAACAGAATTCCTTCTCCAAAGTACGTGTTCTCGGTCCAACTGTACCTATGGTGTCGAGTCTTGGACTGTGAATAAAATCGATCTACTTACCTAAAACACCTTGAGGCTTTTGAAATGTGGTTCTATAGAAGAATTTTAAAAGTATCTTGGGTGAAGAAGATTCGAAACTCCACAATACTAAACCACTATTCAAATAGCAAATTCCCAACTATAAGCAAACGCACGTGTTACTATTCGCCCTGTCATTCGTCAAGAGGCTGTTAAATGTAATTTATTGCCCTAAACGAGGCGGATTCTCATTTTACAGGTCCAAACTGGTCAGTCTGCAAATTCAAATTGTAGGTAGCGTGTTGGTTTTTAAGATACACTTCAGGACGACCCTGTTTAGCTTCCATGCACGTTTGTTTACAGTTGGGAATCTGTAAAATTAATGGACTTTAGAACGTCTCAGCAAGACTACTGAGATTATAGAAGGTATCAAGAAGAGAAAAGTGGAGTATTTTGGACATGTAATGAGAAGTTTCAAATATAGGTTGCTACGAAATATTATGCAAGTGAAAATAGAAGGCAAACGCAGTGCAGGACGAAAAAGCACTTCGTGGTTGATTTGGGGTGGCAGTAAATAAAATTAAGATAGCTATGATAGTAACCAACTTTCTAAAAGGACATGGTTCATGAAGAAAAATAAAGTAACAGACCATACCGAAAAAGAATCCTGCGTACGCGAGTGACGAGGAAATTTTTATTTCATTGCCCCCAGCTTGCAAGGTTGCTGGATCCGCCGTTGCACTCACTTAATCAAAATCTTAACCAATGGGATAATGCAAAATACTCTCTGGGTTAAACCCTCTGGCGTAAACCAAAAACAGCTCATCCAATCACCAAGATGATAAACAAAACCGATTTTAGTAGTTCCTACGACCTTCTTCCCACGAAAAATGCCAAATCAACGAAAAATACACTTGGGCTCTTAACTAAACTTAGAACTACTTTATCTCGATAAGATAAATATTTTCCAGTTTCACAGTCGCCAAAAACCATTAGTGAAAGATCTAAAGATCACTTTGGCGGTTTGAAATAAGGTAAACACGTGGAGAAATAAAAATTTATCTATCCACGAGAAACAAAACCTCTGCTTATCACTGATCCAATATCGTGACTATCGTGAGAACGAAAGAACCAAACATTTCCACGCATGAGAATCGAGAACGAATTACGTAATACCACAGATTTGCGAGAACCCGACAATATCTCTAAAACACAAGATCGATCTAATATTACGAGGAACGAAAAAGAGTCACAGATGACCTAATTTTACGCAATAATCTAGCATATAAGGTGGAACGATAATATTAGGGATTCGAAAACGTTAGTGATTTTTGTACCCGTTACAATATCATTTATAACCAAAGGCAGGATGGAGTGAGGAGAACAGCTCAGAGCACGATTTAAGGACCAGGTGGAAGACCAAGGCCTTGGTCTTCCAAGGCCTTCCAAGGTCTTCCTTGGAAGACCAAGGCGAAGGATAGGAAGGGATGGAAGCTGATTCTGGAAGCATAATTTCTGTCCTTTGACATGTTCTGCGTGTCGGACTTATAACTTATTAAATAAAATGTCCAGTTGGTGATAAATAGCAGTCTGATTTTCGCAAATGTGTGAGTGTTTAATGAAAGGGTAACAAATAAATCGGAAGTTCTGCCTGACAAAATATATGGGACATTTTCGTAGTCTGACGTTCCAAATTTTTAACCTGTTCCCCAATTAAAACTTCCCCTCTTCCAGTGTTCCCATATATCAAAGTTTGTCCGACTAGACACCCTTAAGCTATTAACAAATTTTCAACTTGATATTAATCAACTTTTTTTCTATATATACTTTTAGAGCGCTCACTTCCGCCTTTATCTTAATTGTAAGATTTTTATACCTTTTTTGTCTTGGAGTTATATATGACTCTACCAGATGTAATACGTTCGTATTAGTAGGGGAGGCAGGTGTGCTAAATTTGCAGTTACTCGAGCGTTATGGAGACCTATTGTATTGTGAAAATTAAGTCTGAAAACCAAAAAAACTTAAGTCAAGTTTTCCATTTTACTGGAGACTTTCCATTTTTTTATTTTAAATTCCAAAAACCATTTTTTTCGATTACAGTGCCATTTATCCATAATTTGAAAAAATGTCTCGAATAAAAGTTACTTATTTTTACCTAAGAAATCCAAATCTGCAATAAAAAAAATGGGGAATCCTATTTTAATGTTTTAAAGTAACCCCCCACCCCACCACCGTGGTCGTGTATGATGTCATTTGATAGATTTTTAAAAAATATTGAACACGTATTCTTCAGTTTTTTGATCTCATATTCATTTCGCGAATTATCGCGGGGTTCCTATTTAAAATTTTAAAGTTACACTCCACCTCTGTCCGTGGGGTGTCGTGTTTGGTTTCATTTGATAGATTTGTGAAAAATATTGAACACGTAGTTTTCAATTTTTCGATCTGACGTTCATTTCCGACGATCAAAGTTGTGAAACTTTGTGACTCCCATTTCCTTACGGATCCGCTCAAATCGCAAGATTTTTTAAGTATACTGCATGTACTTAACTTACCTTATCTTAATCTGATGATTTCGAGATTTTCTAAGGATAAATTCTTTCGGACCCCCCTTAACGAAATCCCCTGTAGTTAGAGTGCATATATGGTAGGGGTACATTTACAGGGTACAATGTTTCTCCCCATGTGATATTCTGAAGCACTCGAGAAACTGCAGAAATCCCCGCTTGGGCTCCCCTATCTAATATAAAAGTAATTGCTTAAGGTCTAGTTAATTATTATATTTTAATTAATTTTATTAACAGAATTATTAATTTTTTAAAATTTTATAATTATCAAGTTAATGTTAAATATTTTTAATAACACAGAATTAATATTAGACCAATCAAGTTAGTAAAAAATAAGCCGTTTTTCGACATAATCGAAAAGACGAGGTTTGACAGTTGAAATGTGTAGTATGAGATATTACAAAAAGGCTACCATCTTGGGATTCATCAATTTTTTAGTGGAACATTTTTTAAATAAACAATCAAAACGTCAAACTTAGCTTTTTGCTCATAACTTAAAAACTTCTTTATTTAGAAATTTGACGTCCACAGGTAACTTTTTGAGAAAAAAAAGATACATCGAATGAGATGCACCAAATTAAAATCGGTTAATAAACAAAAAAGTTATTGCAAAACGGACGACAAAATCACTGTTTTTGAATATTGTTAATAACAATTTTATTGTTTATTAAAATATGTTTAAATATACCTAAACCTTAGGGCATTATGGTGTTTGAATGGTGTGCAAAAAATGGTTCAGATCTGTTAAATAGTTTTTGCAAAATTTAATTTGTTTATAAAATTTTTTGAAAAACGAGCTAAGTTCTGAGGCTGGTCCAGTTAATATGGTTGAATGTATCTCAATAATCAGGGACTCATTTCCTTCTTTAGGATGTATACTAATACCCTATGAAAAAAAAGTAAAAAAAATTACATGTACGTACACAAAATTATTTGTTAATAAATAGCAGTTTTTAAGCTTATAAACAATTACAATAATTTCGTAGAAATTAGATCAAATTATATGGCAATAAAAAATACTGAAAGCTGGTTAAAATACACAACTTTCAAAAAAAATTTTTAGGTCCTACGACCCTTGGGGTCTGAGATAGCCCCTTTTTTTGAAAAAATCACTGTTACGTTAATTAACAACACTAAGATCTGAAATTAACCAATCTTTTATAAGAAAAGTCAAAGTTTTTAACAAAGTTTTTTGCAAGAAAAAATGTTAAAAATTGTTTAAACAGTATTCTTATAAAAAAAGAGTATTTTGCGTTCCGACTAAAGTAAAAAAAAAATGATAGGCGCAGCCGAATGAGAATAAATTCGCGGACTAGCATTCGCTAGCGCTAGACCGTTGCAGCCCATTTTTAACATTGACAGTATACCGGATTTGAAGCTTAATATTATATTTATATATTTTGGTAGAAACTTTAATTTTATGGATATTACTATGTTGCACATTTATTTAGTAAAATTATATTTTAAATAAATAAATTTAAAAAATAACAATAAAAAGGCCACAAAGTCAAAATATGCAACAGAAAAAAAGTTACGCGACCTTATAGACGAGTGGTACGTGTTACTCCCAAAAAAAAAAACGCTCATTTCTCGAGATATCAACCACGGTGTGGTGAATGGCTAATTTTGGTCTTACTTTATACTTTTTATGGTGCTGAAAACGAAAATGAGTTTTATTTTGAATTAAGTTTCATCACTTTTTTTCCATAATATAAAACATTTTGTTCTCTGTACTCTAGATTTTAACTTAAAATTAATTAAACAGCTAAATTTCAAATTTTGTTACTCAACTTTTGCGATTAAACTTTGCAATTCAAGAATCTGCACCTTTTACTTCAAACAATTTATAACTTTCTTTATGGTAAGACAGAAATATTGAAGCAGGTCCCATTGTCTTCAGAAAGGTGAGAAATATATACTATAAAAATATCAGAAAAAAATATTACAATGGAACAGAGTTGTAGCAAATTAAACTCAAAAAAACGTGATTTTTTTTTTTCATTTTTAGGGTAAAGTCGCGATTTTGATAATGTTCCCCCACGTAAAATTCAAAGCAACCCTAATTTTAGTTTTGAGCACCATCAAGGTGTGTGCCGCTCGTCTATAAAGCCACATAACATTTTTCCTATTGCATATTTTAAATTAAATTTTTTTGAAAAATTTCTTCATAAATTATATTTTATTTCTGTGTTAATTAAGATTATAAACTAAAAAGTTTGTCACTCAACTTTTTTAAGTAAACATGAAACTAACGAAATCTGACGACAAAATGTTTAAAAATTAACAACTTCTCTTTTAACGTGTTGAGTCATTTTGGACAAATCTCATTGTTATCTAAATGCTTCAAAGATAACACAGTAAAATTTTCAAAAGGAAATATTTACAGCGACCAAAAATACAGTGAGTTAAAATTGAAAAATCATCAAAATTGATTTTTCGCATTTTTGCATAAAATTTGATTTTTGAACATGTTCCACTAATTCTAGAAAAAAATTAACTCCATATTCGGATTCAGAGACCTCGAAAACATAAGGAATGACGAAAATTTGTCATTCACCTTAAAGTGGATTTTTGTGGTCGGGATAACGTAATTTTAATAGTTGCTGCCGCATGCCGGTCGCCAAACGCGCCCACTATTCAGTCAGTCGACTACGCCCGCTATTTTTTACATTAGTCGGAACGCAAAATACTCTGTGTTTATAACACTCCTATTTAAACAATTTTTAACATTTTTTCTTACTAAAAACTTTGTTAAAAACTTTGACTTTTCTTATAAAAGATTGGTTAATTTCAGCTCTTAGCGTTATTAATTAACGTAACAGTGATTTTTTCAAAAAAGGGGCTATCTCAGACCCCAAGGGTCGTAGGACCTAAAAATTTTTTTTGAAAGTTGTGTATTTTAACTAGCTTTCCGTATTTTTTATTGCCATTTAATTTGATCTAATTTCTACGAAATTATTGTAATTGTTTATAAGCTTAAAAACTGCTATTTATTAACAAATAATTTTGTGTACGTATGTGTATTTTTTTTACTTTTTTTTTCATAAGCTGTTAGTATACATCTTAACGAAGGAAATGAGCACCGGATTATTGAGATACATTCAGCCATATTAACTGGACCAGCCTCAGAAATTAGCTCGTTTTTCAAAAAATTGTATAAACAAATTCAATTTTACGAAAACTATTTAACAGATCTGGACCATTTTTTGCACACCATTCAAACACCATAGTGCCCTCAATTTTGGGTATATTAAAACGTATTTTAACAAACAATAAAATTGTTATTAACTATATTCAAAAACAGTGATTTTGTCATCCGTTTTGCAATAACTTTTTTTTCTGAGAAAGTTACCTGTGGACGTCAAATTTCTAAATAAACAAGTTTTTAAGTTATGAGTAAAAAACTAAGTTTGACGTTTTGATTGTTTATTTAAAAAATGTTCCACTAAAAAATTGATGAATCCAAAGATGGTAGTCTTTTTGTAATATCTCATACTACACATTTCAACTGTCAAATCTCGTCTTTTCCGTTATGTCTAGTAAAAACCTAACTTGATTGGCCTATATCTACTAAATAAAAATAAAAGAAAAATAATAATATTAACACTGTTTTACTCACAAAATGACGCAAATTGCACTGTAGCTCCCCCTGGTGAGTATGTTTGGTACAAATAGATAAAAAAATGAATTCCTCGTCTCAAAAACTACTAAAATACACTTTTTCGTAAAAAATGTTTAAAATTTGTACACAATCACCCGCAATCTACATCAGTAGTCAGAAAATGACAACTTCTGATGTTCATAAAATTGCATTGTAGCGCCCCCTGGTGAGTAATTTTGGTAAAAATAGATATCAAAAATGGATTCCTCGTTTCAAAAGCTACTAAAATAAACTATTCCGTAATAAAAAAAGTTGAAATTTTGTCCACAGTCAACCTCAATGTACATCAGAAGTCGTAAAATGACGAGTTCTGATGTACCTCAAAACTAAAATGAAAAATGTGGCGCCTCGAAATTCATCAGATACCTGTGGTGTAATGTTTTTTTTTACAGAATTCATTGTAGAATCAGAAACTGATTGTGACCCGATGACTTTTTTTTGTCATATAAATTACTCCGCTCAAATATATATATATATATATATATATATATATATATATATATATATATATATATATATAAAATCAAACAGATGAAATAGAGAATGTGGAAAAATCCCCTTACGAACAATTCACACATCCACCATTTCGGGTTGGGAAAAATTTTTCGAATAGAATCAAAGATCCAAACACCAGTTCTTAGAAATGTGTTTCGCCCTCTTCAACCTCTCTGGGCTTATCAATAAAGATGAGAGGTTGAATATCTTTAGACACATTCCAATCAAAAAACAACATTCGAGACCTAGACATAGAAGGTGCGTAAATCTACGGCAAGTCCGACAATGACAGTCTCAAGTTTTAATTCCCTAATTACTTAAAGTAAGTAAAATATATGTTTAAAAACATGAGATGTAGATCCTTGAAACACACTCAGTGATCAAAAGATCCAAGCTTAATGGTTTGACGACCACTCGTACGAAATCAAACAGATGAAATAGAGAATGTGGAAAAATCTCCTTACGAATTTTTTTTTTATAAATTTACAATTTTTTACAAATTTTTCCCAACCCGAAATGGTGGATGTGTGAATTGTTCGTAAGGGGATTTTTCCACATTCTCTATTTCATCTGTTTGATTTCGTACGAGTGGTCGTCAAACCATTAAGCTTGGATCTTTTGATCACTGAGTGTGTTTCAAGGATCTACATCTCATGTTTTTAATATATAATGATGTTATATATATATATATATATATATATATATATATATATATATATATATATATATATATAATGATGTTGTATAATCGAGTACAAATGTAAAAATAAATAAGAAAAATAATTGGCTAATACTCGTAAAGTGAATGTGAATTTAGTTGGAAATATATAAAATGATGAAGGGTCATCATTCCATACATTTCTGGCAACTATATACACCGGTGTTTCGGCCTATTTGGGCCTCGTCAGTATAGTGTAGCAAGTTAAAAAAGTTGTTTGTTAACTTGTAAAAGGATTACTACAGGAGCAAGGTTACCATTTTTGGTCAGATTGTTAGAAGACCCGCAGTCGCAAGGCTACAACTAACCCGTTGTCCTACGTGAACGACAAACGCGACAACGCGACACGACGCGATGCGACGCGAAAATATCAAGTAATGGTTGTATTTGTGTATGGCCTACGTTTTCGGGATAATCAGTCTACTACAAAACGCGACGAAGTGCGAACTTGATTTGTTCGCGACGAGACACGACACAGTGTGACGCCCCATTGCTTTTTTCAATTAAAATTATGCTACACGATAGTTTATTAAATAAATAAAAACTAATAATAACTATATAGTACCAGTGCTTTTTCATTAACATACCTTAAAGTCAGTAACAGCCTCTCCTCAATAGAATTTGGTTTTTGAAAATTACTTATTGATAGCTCAGTTATTAATACTGAGTTTAACAGCTGCAATGATATAATCGAAAGTGAATAAGCCACAATACTCTTTAAACCAACGTGGATTATTTCATTAATTTCGGATATAAATGATTAAACTCTCCAAATTTACTCGTTCTAAATATATGACATTTGTTGTCTTTCTTTTTCGTTTATGGAATTTTTTAGCTAAATATTTAAAATATGAATTTTCTAGTAACACTGCCGTATACCTCCCCACACTTAAGAATAGGAATGAATAATTGACATCGTCACGTTTGTCCTGGTTTGAGTGATGGAAAGCGACGCGATTCGACGCTACATAAGCCACACGTCGCGTGAATTACTGGTCGCATCGCATCGCAACGCATCGCATCGCGTCGCGTCGTTTTCCGTCGCTCACCTAGGACAACGGGTCACATTGCCAAGGAGGTAAGGCTACCTGAGGAAATGAAAAGCCATAACATTATTAAATAAAATGATGTTGTATAAATGAGTACAAATATAAAAATAAATAAGAAAAAATAAAAAAAAAATCATTGGCTAATACTCGTAAAGTGAATGTGAATTTAGTTGGAAATATATAAAATGATGAAGGGTCATCATTCCATACATTTCTGTGCAACTATATACACCGGTGTTTCGGCCTATTTGACCTTCCAGGGATGAATCAATTTCATCAATTGCGAATTTATAGTACCGGTCATATGCGTCCGTTTTGGGTAGGTCAACGGTTATTTTATCGCATTTTTTTGTCTCCTTAATTTTGAAGCATTTTTGACACTAGATTATTAAATTATGAGGTATTCTAGTACTAAAAGTAATGGTAGGGGAGCCCAGTTAAGGTAAGTTAAGTACATGCAAAATAGTGTATATTTCAAAAATATGACGAATTGAGCGGGGCCTAAGGAAATGGCAGTGTCAAAAAGTTTCACAAAAAAAGCGAATATTTCGTTAAGTGCACGTCATATCGAAAAACTAAAAAATACCTTATATTGTTTTGTTTTTATTTATCTTTTATTTTGTAATAATATTGACGATTTATGTAATTTCGGTAAACTGTATTTGTTATTGTTCTTTCCTAATCCCTGTAAGCTTTGTCCATAAAATTGTAAAACTTTCAGTGACAATAAAGCATATTTCTATTCTATTCTATACAAGCGTTTTGCTCCTTTTGTTGAACATTTTTTTAGCACTACGCCATATCAGTGATGGAAAGGGCCCCGCGACAAACTTTGATATGGGGCCCCTGTGAGGCTAGCTACGGCACTGGTTAGCGTCACGGTTCTTAGACATTACCGACATTACTACGGTTGCCTAAATCGACTAACCAATGAACATTAAGGGTGAGATTACGTCACGAGAGTTTACTGTCATTTGAATCGTAATATGATTTTTTTCGAATCCTGAGAAAACCAAGTATTTTAGAAAAATTTAAACGCAGGATGCAAGATTACATTATTACGGAGGGCGGAAAGCCCCTTAGAATAAACAAGCAGATTCTATTGAATGAAATATTTGAAATTAAATATCACACGTCTCTTTTATTTTCAGCCCTGTAACTTATTAAAATAAACATTATAGAAGTTTTCAGGGTCTTTCAGCCCTCGGTAATAACGTAGTCTTTCATTCTGAGTTTAAATTTTTCAAAAATATTTATTAGTTTCCTCAGGATTCGAAAAAAATGAATACAATTAAAACACATTGAGAATTTTGACATGCGTCAAAATTTTGCATTAACTCAATGTAAAATTCTGAACTGTTGAATTCCAGCTTCCCTAATAATTATTTTACATCAAAAGACATTAGAAACTATTTGTAGAGGATTGAAATCTGTATTGGAAATAACTGTTAAAATTGGTCTACTTATTAAACATATTCCAAAATTTTGTAAAAATGTAATACATTTTAGTTTTCAGCCCAAACTTAGGCCACACACAATGCAATAATGTTCACATTTTTGAACTGTCAATATTTTTATTTTATCATCTATTGTTTAAAAACAATACAGTTGATAAGATACCCTCAATTGCGGAGAAAGGATTAATAATAAAGATTTTTTATTTAGTCAATGGTGTGAGCACTTTCAGTTAAATAGTAATAGTAACGTGTGGCCTTACTTTTACACGCATACCTATTGTGGCAAATGTATCATAGGTATTTTTCAAAATTTTGGAATGCATTTAAATCGTAGAACAATTTTAACTTTTGATTTTAATACAGATTTTAATTCTCTACAATGATCGAAAATCATTTAAAAATATGGGAATGTAGTCTCCCCACCACCGTCGGACAAGACAACCGTAATAAAGTCTAATAACCGTGGGTTAGCGTTGATTCATAGAGAAGTAGTGGTTATGTAAAAAATAATTTATTATAATATTTTTGTATAATAGAACTAAGTTGTTGGACTATTTGAAAAACTAGATTATTATTAATTGTGAGTTTTGTAGGTTGGTATATTTTACGTAAAAATATTTCGAATTATAATGCGAGTATATAAAGTTTTAGGAGGATTTTTTATTCTAGAAATATCATCAGTAGTTTACAATTTAAATTGTTTTTAGACTTTTAATAAAATTTTCACATATTTTGGTTTATTTCTATAAATATTTATTTACTAATAATAAAATTGTTTTCTATTACTTCCATTTAGCGCGCCTATGAGTATTAGATAATGTCAAATATTGCCATTAAAGGGTATGATACTATCTCCCGAAGTATATTGATGACGCGCTACTGTTGCCTCTTAATATTTTTGAGTATTTTTCTGGTTCTCTGTTAATTTTTATTTATTGAATTTTGACACATTTTTCATTTCTAAGGCGGTACGAAATTCGACGGATCAGGTGCGGGAGCACGCCAAATAGAATTCTATTTTAGTGACGTCACGTTGCCTAGCAACCGTCCATTCTCCCATTATAAAATTCTATTTTGTGACGTCAGCAAAATAGAATTCTATTTGGCGTGCTCTGGGCCCAGCTAGTATTGTACAAAAAACTACAGCTATTAAGAGTAAACAGTAGCGATCAACAGGTAGCAACAAAATATAACTTCGGGAGATAGGATCATAAACTTTGGCAACAGTGGTAATCTTTGACTTTATCTAAGATTAATATTTTGACAATATCATAGTCGTGATAATAGAAAACGATTTTATTATTAATAAATAGATATTTATAAAAATAAACCAAAATGGGTGAACATTTTATGTTAAGATAGGTATTTAGAAAGGTATTTGCATGAAATATCTAATAATAAAACAATAATAAATAATCATTTTTTGTTGTGGAGCGAAACAAATTTCGATTTTCGCATAATTTTGGCACGGTTTTTAATGGACTTTTTCTTGGAAGGTTTCACTTTATTTTTCGTTTGTTTTATTTTTTCCATTTTGTTAAACTATTGATAATATTTTTAGAATAAAAAATCCTCCTAAAACTTTATATACTCGCATTAGAATTCGAAATATTTTTACGTAAAATATACTTACCTACCTACATAAAACTAAAACTCACAATTAACAACAATCTATTCTTTCAAAGATGCCAACAACTTATACAACAACAAATATATATTATAATAAATTAACTATCAATAAACACTACTTTCCTATGAAACAACTAAAACGAATTCTTAAATTAACACACTGCTGCACTGAACAGATATCGATAAAGATGACAAAACAAATTAGAGAAAATCTGACGCAGGTTTGTCAAAATTACAGTGATAATGTTGCCTAATTAGTTATTTAGTTATAATATGTTCGATTTCTTGTTAGAAATAAAAAAAATTAGTAGTTCCAAGATTACACAAAATATAGGCATGGGATAAAAAAGTTTATTTGAAGAAAGTTTATTTTTTTTTCTTCTTAATGGCGGTACAGGCTCCTTTTTTCAATATTTTGTTTAGTTATAGAGTAATTTCCACGTACTATCATATTTCTGAAATTGGGTTATGTACCGCCATTCTTTATTATATTACAAATATGTGTGTCAAATATCTCGACAACATATTCAAAATTAGAGCCGCAATCTTGGAACGCGTTTGTTGCTACCTGTTGATCGCTACTGTAGCCTCTTAAGGTATTTTTTTAAGTCAAAATGTTCGTTTAATAAAGTAGTCAGAGCAACCTCTATGAAGCTCAGAAAAGACCAAAAATAGTCCAGCGAGCAGCGCATACGTAGCGCAAAAATAGATGTAGGGTTTACACAAAAGGTCTTCCGATCACAGTGAGGAAACGTTTACAAGATCCATCTTAAGAAAACTATGCCTTTTTCATTGTCATGGTTTTCCGAATATGGAACCTACATCCTAATGTTAGAAAAAACTAAACATAATAATTGTAAAAATATGTAATTTATTACAATTCCTATTAACAACCCACTCTATAGCATAAAAATCTAAAAATATAACGAAAATACATGGAAGAATCGCATATGCATTTGAGCGTAAACGTATAAAAAAAAAACTAAAACAAACGTTTAAATATCTGCCAAATTCCTTTTGCAAACAAAATTAGGGTATACTTTTTTCACATTTATTTGTCCTGTAAATATGTGAAATATTCTTAACATACTTTCGTAAAGGTTCCATGAGAACTAAGAATTTTAAACTGCTAAGTAACAACAAGCTGAAAATGCGAGCATTATCATAACGAAAACTTTGTTTATATACGTATTTAAATTCATAATATAGAAAATTGCTATTACGAAAAGCTGTTTAGAACTAAAAATTGTGTTTTAATGTGCAAGTATATCATTATAATTTAAATGTTGTGAACTATAAAGATACTTTACTCGAAATTCATATTCTTTTACATACCTCGTATAAAATTAATAAAATTTGATTCATGATGGTTGCATCATAAATCTTAGACCAAGAAGAGATTTTTATGAAGAATAACTTTTCTTCGTCAACTTAAAAATACAAGAGTTATAAATGAAAATGATGTTGGTATCCATAATTTGAGAAAATTCGTCAAATATTTTTTTCCATTAGAAGGATGTAATTTCATATATCAGAACATACTTTTTTATTCCAAACCACATTTTAAATAACAATTTTCCAATATTGTAAAATAAATAATACATACATCATGATAAAGATACTTTTTACTGATGAACTTTACTTGGATTTACAGACCGAGCGAGTCTCGTAAATTCCACGGCTTTGCGCCACGCTTCACCCAACCGTATTTGCGTACTTGTGTTTCGAGTTGTGTGGTCGTGCGCTGGTCGAGTGGAGTTATAATTTACCAAATTTAAATATAATCGTTTCTACTGATTCATTATTAATATAGTATAATATGTATTATTGCTTTCAAAATATACTCAAATTGTATATTTATACATTTATTACACATATTATTTTAGTTAAATTATTATTACATTTATTACACATAAAATTTAGTTTGACATTCACGAAGTGTCAAACTCAAATGTAAATAATAACATTTGCTTTGCTTAACAAATTCAGATTAAAAAAGTAGCCTACTTCCTAATCAAAGATTTCAGCTGACGTTTAGTGCGTGGTAGGAAATAACCGGATTGTAACGTCACATTTTAGATTTTGAGGTCGATTATCTCGAAGACGGTTAGAGATATAGATATGCCGTTTTCAGATTTGGATTCAGAAGACAAAACTACATAAAAATCCATCGATACATCTGCTCTAAGTATTGCAGGAGCGGCAACGCAATAACACACAGACTTTTGCAAATTTATAAACGAAAAGTTTTCGTTGAAAATAACACATCAAAATAATGGTCTAGGATAGGAGACAAAGTAATCAAAGAATAATAAAAGGTAATTTGACAATTTATTTGGAAAATATTGAAATTCAACAAATCTGGACGCTGCTTAACAATAAATTGTGAATAAAACAACAACTGGTCGTTGTATACATTGGGTTTAAAAAATTGAAAAAAATTAATTAAACAAAAATTCTCAACTAAAATTTAAAAATAAAGTCTTAGGCTCTTGTTAGTAGATTGTATGACCCATTTCTGTTATTAATGACAGCTAGAAATTGATCTGGCATACTTCTTATCAAATTGCCAATATCGTCTCGCTGAATTTGTTGCCATTGCTCTTGGATGCAGTTTAGCAGCTCTTCCCTTGTCTGGAACACTAATCCTTGCCGTTGTACAAGTCTTTTTTAGCATGTCCCAAACGTGCTCGATGGGATTTAAATAAGGGGATTGAGCAGGCCAGGGCAACATCTGAATACTGTTCTACTCTAAAAAAATTTCTCACGATTCTTGCAACATGCAACATGCAACGTACATTGTTGTGCATCAGCACAAAATTTTCTCCGAATTGTGCAGCATATGGACGAACAATAGGTTCAAGACTATGATCTTGATATTCATTTGCTGTTAAAAATCCGTCAATATAAACGGAATCAGATCGAAAACCTACTGAAACTCCAGCCCAAACCATCAAAGTTCCCCCTTGATGTATGTCAACTTCTTGAACGATTTGCAAGCGAGATGCACTGCCAGGCATTCGCCACACCCTCGATCTTCGTAAATCGGGTCGTAAACCAAACCTGAATTCATCGGTGAAAAGAATGTTTGCCCATTCTCGTTCTTGTCAAATTTGATATTATTCGGCCCATTCTAATCTCTTTCTGCGATTTCCACGGGATAATACTGGAACTCTAATGGGACGTGTAGTGTGAAGATTATCCTCATGCAACCTATTCCTGACAGTTTTAGCAGAGACATTAATGCCATTAATATTTTGAAGCTCACTCCTTAGCTGGCTAGCAGTAACATTGGGGTTCCTTAATGCCTGAAGGTGAACAACCCTGTCATGTGCCGGTTGTGTTGCTCTTGTTGGACTAATGTATCTTTACCTTACATCACTAGTTTCTTGAAAACGCTGCCAGAACCGTCCTACAGTACTTTTGGTAGAATGTACAGCTTTTACCAAGTCGCGGATGTTCATACCATTCCTTTGTATATTAACTTAGTTAAAACCACATCATCATCATCATCATCTTGGTGCTACAGCCCTTAGAGGGCCTCGACCTTCTCAAGCTTTCTACGCCATTCTGTTCTGTTCCTTGCTTGCATTTTCCAGTTGCCGACTCCGATCTTCTCGGCATCCTGTGTTACTCCGTCCATCCACCTCAGCTTTGGTCTACCCCGTCTTCTCATTCCCACGGGTTGCGCAGTTAAAACCACAATAACAACAAATTCTAACTACACTTGCATCAAAAATTGTACTGAATATACTTTTAAGTTGAATAGATAAACTTCAAAAAATTTACCTTTTTTTAAGATCAACAAAAACACAAACCGATATAGTAAATTGTGATATGTCCAAGTAAGTGTCTTCTTGAAAGTAGACGACTTTTATTTCTTGTCCTCTAGACCGCTTTAATGTGTATTTATATGAAGTAATATTGATTGATGCAACGTTCAGTTTGTTGTCACAATGTTCTTGATGTGATGCTTTTAGAAAATTTTGAAAGATATTCCAGTCTTGTTAAAATCTCTTTCTAATACAGCAATAATTCAAGATTAGTATGAAACGTTAAAAAGACTATCGCCATTCAGCGATATCAGTCCTGGTGATCGATCGCGTTCATCGCATGTAAAAAATTCTACCAAGAGAGCAAGACCAAGGTTACGTTTTATGGGGGGCGAACCTATTACGTTTTTTGAAATAAACCACAATATGTATGGGTTCAATGAAATCTACATTTGTTAAAGCTTTAAGAGCAGAAACCATTGAACATCCATTATATCTGAAGATTATTTATTTGACCTGACTATGATCTTCTGACTGGACGAATACGGTTTGACTAACACTTTGTTGATGTAAAAAAATTGTCTTCCTATTTGTGAAGGAATAAGAAACGTGACCCTAAAACCAATACTAAAAGAAGAAATAGATTACTTTGCCAACTTGGAAGTATGTCCATAATCACTCTGATTTAGAATATTACAATAATGCAGTTATAGTTACAACAAAATTTAGAGCAATGCCAAAACTATCTCACAATTTATACGGATGGATAAAAAACTCTGATGTCACAGGTTGCGCGTTTGTACTGCTAATCACACAATTCTGAAAGAAATCATCGAAACTATTCTAAAAAATTTAGCTATTCTAAAAAAAGACCAAAACAAACGTATTAAATTTATTTGGGCCAAACCACGCAGGGACAACAAATAATGAACTTAAAATGGCAGATAAAAATGCCAAAGAAGGCACACTAGAAGAATAAATAAATCTCTACTTTTGGCAAGAGTATTTATTTGTCTATAAATCTTAACAGGCCTTGAAGGCCTAGAGTTGAAAAATTGAATTTTCCATTACAAATATATTTTACATTTATTTATATAAAGTAGGATTTAATGGGTCTACCCCAAAATCCCGACAGCCAAAATCCCGACACACCAGAATCCCGACAGGCCAAAATCCCGACAGGCCAGAATCCCGACAGGTTTGATAAGTTTCTTTTGAACATATAATTACATTTATTTCTTGTTTTTTGTTTATGGCCATCTGTTTTTTTATTTTTTGTTACTAAACAAAAGTATTTACCTATTAATATGAACTAATTTTCTAAATAAAATTTCTAACATGGATATATGAATTAAATTATTTTTTTGCCAATATATACAGGGTGTTTCATTAATAATTGTCCATATAATAACTGGAGAAACTTTAGCACAAAATACGAAGATATAACCTAAAACACTTAAATAAAATGTGGTTCCTTACTGAGTTACAGGGTGTTTTATCTAAAAATTTAAAAACTATTTTTGTTCAGCATTTTAAAACTATTCGACGTATCCTTTTCATACTTGGCACGTAGTATAGATACTGTACAAACTACTAAATTATGTTAAACAAACGTTTCTGGCTATTACCAGAGGCGTACGACGGGGGAAAGTGAATGGTTGACCCTTTCCAAATTCTACGCCACTGGCAAAATTGCTATTTTAGTTCAATTTTTGTATTCTCCAATACTTTCTATGCAAATAATATACTCTTCATTCGTAACGATTAAGTCATTAGTTTTCGAGATTTTTGAAGTTAAAAATGAAACGACACGGTTATTTTGATTAATGTATTGTGTCGCTTCATTTTTAATTTCAAATATCTCGAACACTAATCATTTTATCGTTACGAATGAAGAGTGCATTATTTTCATAAAAAGTAATGCAAAATCAAAAAATTCACTAAAATAGCAATTTCGTCAGTGGCGTAGAATTTGGGAAGGGTCAACCACCCACTATCCCTTGTCGTACGCCTCTGGTAGTAGCTAGAAACGGTAATTTATCTTAATTTAGTACGATTCACAGTACCTGTATTTTCTGCCAAGTATGATAAGGATACGCTAAATAGTTTTAAAGTACTGGGTACAAATAATTTTTAAATTTCAATCATTGAATCAAATCATAAAATAATCAAAATAACTGTGTTGTTTCATATTTAACTTCAAATATCTCGAAAACTAATGACTTTATCGTTACCACTGAAGAGTATATTATTTACGTAGAAAGTATTGGAGAATCTAAAAATGGTACTAAAATAGTAATTCCTCCAGTGGCGTACAATTTGAGAAGGGTCAACCATTCACCATCCCCTGTCGTACGCCTCTGGTAGTAGCTAGAAAAGTTTGTTTATCATAATTTAGTAGAGTGTCTAGTAGTCGCACTTTCTGCCAAGTATGGTAGTGATACGTCGAATAGTTTCAAAATGCTGAGCAAAAATAGTTTTTAAATTTTTAGATAAAACACCCTGTAACTCGGTAAGGAACCACATTTTATTTAAGTGATTTAGGTTAAATCTTCGTATTTTGTGCTAAGGTTTCTCCAGTTACTATATGGACAATTATTAATGAAACACCCTGTATATAGTCCAATAATATATATGTATAATCAAATCCAACTTATTATGATGGGTAAAATCGAAGGACGCAGAGGAATTGGTAGAAAGCATGCCTCTTGGTTGAAGAATATGAGGGAGTGGACAGGAATAAAGAATGCAGAACAATTACACTAAGCATCAAAATTAACGCACCACCTTAAAAATGGGACATTTTTGATGTCTCGTATTTCCTAAACCTGTTGTCCGATTTTAGTGATTTTTTTAGTATATTATAGCTTTATTCTTTAAGAATATCAACGTAATAATATTATTGCTAAACAGGTAAGTGTCATTTTATACCGGGTGTAACATGATAGTATGTTTTTTCCTCAAAGTTTGGAACACCCTGTGGAATATTCTAGCGTATATAAAATATTGAAATTAAAACTCAACTGTAGCCTTAGGCTTTCCTAACATTTTGCTTTTTGATTCATTCGCTTATGTGGGATAATAAAAGAGTTAGGTACTTTAACAACTAGCCATGTTATTCATCAATACAGGGTATTTTTAAATAAGTGCGACAAACTTTAAGGGGTAATTCGGCATGAAAAAATAATGACCTTTTGCTTTATAAACATATGTCCACAAAAATGCTTCGTTTCCGAGATACGGGATGTTGAATTTTTTTCTTACAAACTGACGATTTATTTATTGCTTTAAAACCAGTCGAGATATATGCAAATGTTTGGTAGGTTTTAAGTAGTTATTGCGCATTTTTGGACATACAATTAAGAATTTTACATTCACCATTGGCGTGCGGGATGTATCTAAAATGTTTATACCCGTATGCACGCCAATGGTGAATATAAAATTCTTAATTGTATATCAAAAAGTGCGCAATAACTACCTCTTAAAACCTAACAAATTTGATTTGCATATCTCAACCAGTTTTAGAGCAATAAATAAATCGTCAGTTTGTAAGAAAAAATTCCAACATCCCGTATCTCGGAAACGAAGCATTTGTGGACATATGTTCATAAAACGAACGGTCATTCTTTTTCATGCAGAATTACCCCTTTAAGTTTGTAGCACTTATTTAAAAACACCCTGTATTGATGAATCACATGGCTAGTTGTTACAAGTACCTAACTTTTTTAATATCCCACATAAGCGAATGAATCAAGAAGCAAAATATGTACTAAGAAAGCCTAAGGCTACAGTTGAGTTTTAATTTCAATATTTTATATACTCTAAAATATTCCATAGGGTGTTCCAAACTTTTAGGAAAAAAACACACTATCATTGTTACACCCGGTATACAATGGCACTTACCTGTTATGCAATAATATTATAACATCGATATTCTTGAAGAATAAAGCTATAATATACTAAAAAAATCGCTCAAATCAGACAACAGGTTTAGGAAATACGAGACATCAAAAATGTCCCATTTTTAAGGTGGTGCGTTAATTTTGATGCTCAAGTCGCGTTTACACGATGGCAATTGGCGAGACAATTGTCATTGGACAATTGTCATCACGTGGTTGCGGATTGTCGGAGGCCAGTCCAGTTGAAAGAGAAGATGTTTACACGGGGCCAACTATTGCCATGGCAGTAGACAGCTAAAACATGGCCGACTGCGCTCGTCATCTAGAGGGAACTGGCAAAAAACAAGACAGCACTACTGGCCTACACCGTTCACACGGCGCCAATTGTCGCGACAATTGAGATTTCGAGTGGTGGGGGGCTCACTGGGCGCAGCTCATTGTCCTCAGTCTACTCCCGGAGACAACTGAATTTTGGGCCAATTGTGAGGGCAGTTGGCAAGGCAATTGGACTGAAGTGTTTACACGAAGACAATAATTTCATGCCAGTCAGTTGTCTTCTGACAATTGTCTCGCCAATTGCCATCGTGTAAACGCGACTTTAGTGTATTTAGAATAGCTCGAGACAGAGACAGTTTCGCCACGTTAATCGCCAACGTCAAGGGGACTTGATAGGGCATGTTAAGAAGAAGAATGATCAAATCCTGAATTCAACCTTACTTTCATATAATAGATATTATCATGTCACTTATAACGTTCCATTTCAGTAAGTATATCTTTTATATTATAAAATGAAGTGTTTAAATAATTTTTTCTTTTAAAATACATAATAATTAGTACCCGTACTTATTAGTAAGTACATAATAATTTTTCAGTTTCAATACTCTATAACAGGGGTGGCCAAGCTCCTTGATAGCCAGAGCCACTTTTCATAAGTTAAAATTTTTCGCGAGCCGCAATTAAAAACATTTTTCAAAAAGTATGTAAAGAAGGTATGTACAATGTTTTTTAACAGAACTTTTATTTATTGAAAATAGAAATAAAATTACGAAATATTAAAACTTAATTACATTTTTGTTTTCCTTATTCTTTTTCTCGTTGTCCTTATGCTCAATAAGAGAGTCGAACTTTGCTATCACCTATCCACCTTTTACCTATTTCTTCCACGCCTTCCGGCCTTCTTCCCATTTCCTTCACCTGTTGTGCTGTTTTCCGTCTCTTGGTTCCGATTTTCTGGATTTGTTCCATCCACCCCTTTCTACGTCTGCTCCTTCTTCTTTTCCCCTGTCTCTTGGCATCTGTCACCTTCTTTACTAGTCTGTTCTCGTTCATTCCAGTTATATGTCCAAACCAATTCAGGTTTTTTTTTCAATGTTTTTTCTCTGTTGGTCCCTGTCTTAGCATGTTTCTAATGTTTTCGTTCCTTTCCCTGTCCAACATTTGTTTTCCTTCTTTTGGTAATTGTTTAAAATTTGGTGAATAATTTGTGGTAGCACTTCTCATTAATTCTTTCAGATGCTGGTTAGTTAATACTGATATGTGTTAGGATTTCACGAATATTAAAATGGAATTAAATGGCCCATACAAGTACCTACGTTGTTTCTAATATGGAAATAATTCGACCAGCATCCTTTTTTAATTTAGAGTATGTACTTCGATTTTGGTACAAATTTCCAAAATTCGGTAATCGGCGTCAACTTATATTTATTTTCGAGCTTGATCTTCTTGCGGCTCTATTAATTTTAATTCACCAGATGTTGTTTGGGTCATATATTGGTAATACATACAAAAATTCACCTTATGGACTATGTATATTTCAAATGAATTCAGAAAAAAATGAAGAGACGATTTAAAATATTTTAAGTTTTGAAATAAATTTTGGACTTCGGTCAATATTCCTTTCCTTCTGGCTTTTTTATTTACTCGTTAAGTTTTTCTAGTTTAATATTGTAACAATTTTTTTTCAAGTCGAGTAAAATGACTAAATATGTATACAAATCGGTCTGGAGTGGGTTGATTACTGACTTTTATGTCGCGCCACTTTTAATATTCTTTCATGCAGTTTTCGATTTGTTATATCACTCTTAGCTTGGATGGAAATGGAATTTGTTACAAAGTTGCACTTGGTCTTTCATATTTGTTGTCAGTAATTTAAAAGACATTCTGAAACACATATGAAACGATAATAATTTTTTTCAATAACACAAAATTGAAAAGGATCTCGGGTACATTTATCGAGAGCCACAAGCAATTCTTCAAAGAGCCGCATGTGGCTCGCGAGCCGCAGTTTGGCCACCCCTGCTCTATAATATGATTTGGTATTGTATTTGAAAAGGAAACAATAAAAATATTCAAAATGTAGTGGTCGGAATTTTTACTTATGCGAGGATTGTTGCAAGTCGGGATTTTGGCCTGTCGGGATTTTGGCTGTCGGGATTTTGGGCTCCACCGACATTTAATATTTCTTATAGTTTTTCCATACATTTCTTAACTATTTCCTTCCATTGATTTCTGTCCAATGGCTTTTTCTTTCCGATTCTGAATATTACTTTTGTTGTAAGTCTTCATATACGCTGTCTTTCCATCTCTTTGAGTGGTAACTTTAATAAAGAAACCCCCATTACTGCAGGTTTGTAGTCCTCATGAAAAAAATAAGTAAGATTTGTTCGAAACATTTTTTAGAATTGTTGATAGATGACGCTATAATCGGAAAAATATTTATTAGCGCCACCTATCAACAATTCTAAAAAATGTTTCGAATAAATGTTACTTATTCTTTCATGAGGAATACCAAACTGCAATAAAAAACGAGGATTCCTATTTAAGATTTTAGAGTTACCCCCCACCCCACCTCCAGGGTGTGGAATGGGTGGTCGTGTTTGGTATCATTCGATAGAGACACCTCTTTTTTGGGTTTTCATTTGGAAGTGTATTTCTCGAGATATTAGACCGTCTCTATAATTTACCTATAAATTGTTTTTTCCGATTATAGCGCCATCTATCCACAATCGAAGAAATGTCTCGAATAAAAGTTGCTTACTTTTACGTAAGGAATCCAAATCTGCAATAAAAACTGGGGGTCTCCATTAAAGATTTTAAATTTACTCCCACGCCATCGCCACCTTCGGGAGTGGAGTGGGGGGTCGTGTTTGGTGTCATTCGTTAGATTTTTGAAAATTATTGGATACGTATTTTTCTGTTTTTCGATTCGATGTTCCGTTCGCGAAATATTTTACCGTTCCGCTACTTTTGGGATACAGGGTGTAACAAAATTAAAGGTCATAAATTTAATTATTCTGGGACCAAAAATAGTTCGATTGTACCTAACTTACCTTAATACAAAATATGCACATAAAAAAGTTACAGATCTTTGAAGTTACAAAATGAAAATCGATTTTTTCAATATCGAAAACTATTAGACTTTTTTTTTGAAAATGGACATATGGCATTCTTATGGCAGAAGCATGTTTAAAAAAATTATATTATACACATATTTGTATATGGTTAAGTATGATTATAGAGACCTTGTAATAATATCGAAAATTTAATTATAATTTACATTTTTAGGTATATTTTGAACTATATTAAAAAAGAAGAATATCTCGATAAAAGGCGCCTTATCAACAAAATACTAAGAGGCAAAAAAGTTTTAAAATCACTGTTTTTAACTAATGGTACCGCAATAATAGTTTAATTGGAACGTACACAAACAGTTGGGGGTTTAACGGAACAAAACCCTCATAAAAATTTTATGTAAACATATTAAAAAAGAAGCCGCATCTCGATAAAAACTGGCTTGTCGAAAAAATACTAAGAGGCAGAAAAGTTTTAAAACCATTGTGTTTACCTGATGGTACCACAATAATAACTGAATTCGAACGTACACATAAGTTTGGGGGTTTAAGGGAACAAAAACCCCATAACGTTTTTATGGGGTGTACAAATTTCACTGTTATTTTTTTTTAGATGTTCCTGCTATAAGAATGCCACATGTCCATTTTCAATAAAAAATCTCTGAGTTTTCGATATATGGAAAAAAATCGATTTTCATTTTGTAACTTCAAAGGGCTGTACCTTTTTTTATGTGCACATTTGTACTAAGGTAAGTTAGGTTCAATCGATCTATTTTTGATCCCAGAGTATGTTATTAAATTTATTACCTACATTTTTGTTACAAATTTTTGTATAATAGTCAAACTAAGGAGAATCCTTAAAAATGTGCTTTAGCGCTCGTACATATATTATGAGGGCGGTTTGCCAGCGGTTGACGTCGCAGTTAGCCGACGATTGTACCGTACACATGACAGCATTTGACTGGTGGTCCCATTCCTCCCCTATAAAGTAACTTACAACCGCCGCGGTTTGACTACGTTGACCGGTTGCATGGATACGATACGTTACGGTTGCATTTGTTCATTGGTTTGGGTTTTTCAGGTAAACCGCGACGTCAACGTTGGCAAACCGGCCTCATGTGTACGAAGCCTTAGACTCCTTACGTTTTTACTTACTTGTTGTGCACCTTTTGTTTATAGATTCTGTGACCATCACAGTAACTGATGAAAATCTGGGAAGAACTGCTTCAAAACAAGGCTTTATAAATATAGCAGATCTCATAAAAGTTGTATAATTTTGATTGCAAAAGGATTATGATATGAATACATTTTACCTAACAATCTAACATATTATGTAAATAAATACATTTATTTATAGTAATCTTGCATGTCTATAGCAATAAAGCTTTTGATTTTATTTATAAAAATCAGTATATAAGTACTGCTAAAAATATATACATAGGTACATCTTAAATAACATGCAGCATTTAAATTTTTTGTGCATAGTATCTATCGAGAGATACAACTTAACAATATTAGCAATACATATTTTCAACTGTGGAAAGAATTTGCTAAAAGATTTGCTCTATTCAATAACACAGCACAAAGGCTGTCCATCTGTGATATGTAAGTTTTAAATTTTTTGCGTATCTAATATGCGCGACATTATTCTTTGCAAACCATCTAGACTATCTGCAAAAGCCACTGCGTCGTCGGCATATCTAATATTTTTTAGACGCGTTGTCTAATACGCCTTCCTGTAGATCTCCCAGCGCTGGCTCGAAGATATATTCAGAGTATATATTAAACAACACTGGGAACAGAATGTGTCTGTCAATTGGTCATCCACTTTAATATTGGCAGTTTGATTGTAATATAAATTATATATGATTCTCAAGTCTCTATCATCTAATCAAGCTTCTTTCAAAATGTTTATGAGTTTATCATGTTTTACTCTATCAAATGCTTTTTTGTAGTCGATAAAACAAATATAGCAACATAAGCACTTGGACAGCGAATAGAGCCTCTCGAATGCTTAAGGCATCGCGGACTCCAAACTGCGTCCATGATACTTGTTCTTCGCATTTTTTTATTCTGCCGTGTATCACTTTCAAAAACGTTTTAAGTAAGTGGCTCATTAGGCTAATTGTTCTGTAGTCTTCGCATGTTTTGACATTAACTTTTTTTGGTATAGTTACGAATGTCGACTAACCAACTTTGGGGTATTTTTCCAGTTAAGTATATTGTTGAATACAGTTGCTATCCATTTTATTCCCTGTTATACAGGGTGTCCCAAAAATATTGGTCATAAATTATACCAAACATTCTGGGGTCAAAAATAGTTCGATTGAACCTAACTTACCTTAGTACAAATGTGATCATAAAAAAAGTTACAGCCCTTTGAAGTTACAAAATGAAAATCGATTTTTTTCAATATATCGAAAACTATTAGAGATTTTTTATTGTAAATGGACATGTATCATTCTTATGGCAGCACCATCTTAACACAAAATTATAGTCAAATTTGTCCACTCCATAAAAATTTTATGGGGTTTTGTTCCCTTAAACCCCCCCAAAATTTTGTGTACGTTCCAATTAATTCATTATTGTGGTACCATTAGTTAAACACAACATTTTGAAAACTTTTTTGCCTCTTAGAATTTTTTCGATAAGCCAGTTTTTATCGAGATGCGGCTTCTTTTTTAATATATTTACATAGAAATTTTATGGCGGTTTTGTTCCTTTAAACCCCCCTAATGTATGTGTACGTTCCAATTAAAGTATTTTTGTGGTACCATTAGTTAAACACAGTGTTTCTAAAACTTTTTTGCCTCTTAGTATTTTTTTGATAAGTCACATTTTATCGAGATGGGGCTTCTTTTTCAAAATACACCTAAAAATGTAAATTATAAATAAATTTTCAGATTATTAATAAGTCTCTATTGGCTCCGTGCGTCTCCCCTCTACTTAGAGTCACGTGGCATGCTGTCAGATTTTGTAAGGACGTTTTAACATTGAGTCTTATGGGATTATTTTGTTAAACTTGAATATTTTATTTTGTAGTGATAATAACCGAATACAATTGTTAGAATTCATTAGTTATTAATTTATGCTGTAATTTATAGTGCAACAAAAATATTTTCTTTTTCGTTAATAAAGATTTATTGACATAAACTGCGATAGTGAGGTTATGTATACAAAATCAAACTGGTAATCAATATTGGAAAGTGAAGAATTTATATCAGATTAAGTGCGTTTTTATTTTCTGTTTATATTAATACATAATATCACTAGCGTGACACGGCATTTTTTTTAAATGTCTCATTTAAACATACACAAAGCGTCCTTATAAAATTTCAAAAAACCGCCACCATGAGCAGGTCGGTCGATTTTGCTTTGACACTTTCTTAACGCTCGGAGCGAATAATCGTACTTAACCCTATACAAATATGTGGTGGATTCGAAAAATATTCAAAATATCTCGATAACCACTGACTTATCGAAAAAGTACTAAGAGGCAAAAAAGTTTTAAAAACATTGTTTTTAACAAATGATACCACAATAATGAATTAATTGGAACGTACACAAAAGTTTGGGGGGGTTTAAGGGAAAAAACCCCCATAAAATTTTTATTGGGTGCACAAATTTCATTTTAATTTTTTTTTAAGATGTAGCTGCCATAAGAAGGACACATGTCCATTTTCAATAAAAAATCTCTAAGAGTTTTCGATATATGAAAAAAAATCGATTTTCATTTTGTAACTTCAAAGGGCTGTAACTTTTTTTGTGTGCACTATTGTATATAGGTAAGTGAGGTTTAATCATTTCAATCTATTTTTGACCCCAGAATCTGTGGTATAATTTATGACCAATCTTTTCGGGACACCCTGTATATTCCCTATTAAAATACATGTTAAAGAATAAAACCGTCTATTTTCTTTGTTTTTAAAGATATCAGGGAGATTCGAAAAACAGATTGTTCATAAAACATAAGACTACAATATAATCTTGATGTATACCCACCCTTGTACATTGTACTCCCTACAGGGTGTCTCAAGATTAACATAAGAAAAACATATTTCTTTTCTTTCACTTGGTATAAACTCAAAAATAAGTTTGTGTAAACATTTGCTTACTAGAGTAAATACCAAAGGAAAATATAAAAAATAACGAAATCTGCTAATCCGTTCACGAGAAAATCAACTTTGAACATGAGCATAATTTTTGGTGGAGCAAAACTTTGGCGATCAAGTTTATTGTGCAATAATATTAACTGCCTATGCCCGCTTTAGGTGCAATAAATTCTTCTAGATCTTTAATATTGTTACACAATATAAGTATTGTGCAATATATTGTTGATAACATTGCAAAATATATTTTTTATTTCAATTATTGTGATATTTGCGTATTGACTGCTGTTGTAGTTCTTGATGTAATAAAAATTTAAATACACGAAAAAATTTAAGTACTACAAGTATTACAGCTACAACTACAATTAGAAAATTCCTAAAGGCTTTAAAAATCTTTTATATACAAATATTTATTTAATATGAGAGGTCTTCATAATTTGTTGTAGATTGTATTTCATTCTACTTGTAACTTGAATTTACATGTTTAACAAAAGAGCGGAAAGAATTATAGCAAAAAACTTAAGATTGAATTAATGAACTGACTGAAAACAATTTGAAAAAGTTATGTTAACGTACATATTGTATGGTGGTTGAGATAGACACAGTAATTTCAGTTAATCATTTATAGGTATCGTTGTGTTAAGTAAGACTAAAAATGTACTTCTTTGCATCAGGTCAGTGAGTATTAATATTGTTCGTTCGCTAGAACTTTTCCCATGCGTCACGATTCATTTTCAAACAAATTAAGTCAAAACATAAAGTCAAACGAACGTCGATGTGTATACTGTATACTATATACTACACACATCGCCGTACGTTTCACTTTATGTTTTGACTTAATTTGTTTGAAAATG
Organism: Diabrotica virgifera virgifera; assembly: GCF_917563875.1. Lineage (NCBI taxonomy): Eukaryota > Metazoa > Arthropoda > Insecta > Coleoptera > Chrysomelidae > Diabrotica > Diabrotica virgifera. Next base: position 209,196,871 of record NC_065443.1, on the reverse strand, counting down.
AATCGTGACGCATGGGAAAAGTTATAGCGGACCAACAATACCTTTGAAAATAGATAAAGTTCGCTCACCACAAGTGGTATAAAACCAATAGAGCCATTGAGAAAATCGTAATTGAGTAAGTTGTGGAATTCAGTTATTTGGATGTCTGTGGCGGGGTCTCGGCGGTGTCACGAGTTGCCAATGCTCCTATAACAATAAAACGCTGGAAAAAGTCCGTAGCTTGTTTAAAGTGTACAAAAAAATCCTACTTCCACGTCCATGCCATGGCCTCTGGGCAATGTATGGTACACTGTTGATGTGTGCTACGTAGCTAAAGGAAGGGAATGCAAATTAGCTAAGGAAGAAAACCCTTTCAAAAGAATATGGGGAATTCAAAGGGAAAACCACTCCACTCTATTATATTTCCCAAAAATCTAAATAGCAAGCGAAAATAAATAAATGGCTCTCAGTCCATCGATCCCTCCGTCAACTACCATTGATATGCAAGGAAGTGAAGGAAGAATACAAATATATCACAGGATAATACGGATTGCCACCTAGAACGTACGTAGCTTATTCATGTTCGGAAAACTGACAAACACTGAAGCCGAGATGAGAAGAATGAAACTTTACCTTAATAGGCCAGGGTAATAAGACAAAAATATACCCTGTTCGTGACACTTCAGCAGCCAGGGTACTGAAGCGTTTTTTCGACAGGTAATACCTATAGAAACAAATTGTAACTATTTCCTGCGTAGGATCTGGCGGCTGTTTTTATTTATAAACAATTAACTGTCAAAAATGGCATTTCCCCCTTTTTTTTCAAATCAACGGAAAACAGTGAAACTTATGATTTTTTTAGTACAAATATCTTCGAGATTATGGAAAAAGCTTTAAAATGACGTATTACAAAGTTTGACATACTCATTTATTGTTAATATAATTGCGAAAAATGGTCGGAATTGCAAAAAAAATTATTTTCGCAATAACTGTTGTAAAAATTAGAATGAAATTTTTGTCAAATGAGGGTTCTTTGGTGCTTATATGTGTACACCGTTCTTAGGCGTCAACGCCCTTCGGTAGGGATCTATGAAGGAGTATCACCAAGCCGGAAGCCCTTATCCCTTCCCGTACCGCTCCTCCATAGGCCGATCAGACGCCAGTTTATTCCAGACCAAGCCGTAGACTCTATTGAGTTTTATACTACGGCGTTGGCCTTTTATAAATTGCATGACCTAGCTGAGGCTCGAACCAGCGACCGCAAATCGCAAATCCACTAAACTTGTCGATCGACTGAGCCCCAGCTAACTGGACCGTCAAGACCGACTCTTTGGTGCTTAATATGTGATAAAAATTTCAAAGCGATTCGTTCAATTGTTTAAAATTTTATTCAAATTGTTTATCCCAGAGAGCATTTTTTTGCAATAACATAAGTCAGAAAAAAATGACGTTAGAACCATTCCACGGGTGTCAAATGAAAAAGCATGATCTAGATTTTCAACATGGTTTAAAAAAGTGAATAAAAAATGCATTTATTAGTAATAGATAATTATGCAAAAGTATCATCAATTTTTCTTTATAAACTTTTTGAATAACTTGTTCCAAAAAAATTAACTTTTTTACCCTGTTTTAAGTGCACAACTACCAAGTAATGTTATTTATATCATAATTGATAAAAAATTGTAATAAATATATATAATTTCTTATATAACAAAATAAAAAGTTTATAAAGAAAGATTTATGATACTTTTGCATAATTATTTATTACTAATGAATGCATTTTTTATTCACTTTTTTTAAACTAAGTTGAAACTATAGCTCATGCTCTTTCATTTGACACCTGTGGAATGGTTATAACGCCATTTTTTTCTGACTTATGTTATTGCAAAAAAAATGCTCTCTGGGATAAACAATTTGAATAAAATTTAAACAATGTAATGAATCGCTTTGAAATTTTCATCACATATTAAGCACCAAAGAACCCTTATTTGACAAAAATTTCAAAGCTGTAAACTAATTTTTACAACAGTTATTGCAAAGATATGTTTTTTGCAATTCCGACCTTTTTTCGCAATTATATTAACAATAAATGAGTATATCAAACTTTGTAATACGTCATTTTAAAACTTTTTCCATAATCTTAAAGATATTTGTACTAAAAAAAACTATAAATTTCCCTGTTTTCCATTGATTTGAAAAAAAAAGTGAAAAATGCCATTTTTTGACACTATTTTGTTTATAAATAAAAATGGCCTCCAGATCCTACGCAGGAAATAGTTACAATTTGCTCTTATAGGTATTACCTGTCGAAAAAACTCTTCAGTAACCTGGCTGTTGAAGTGTCATGGAAAAAACCTTATTACCCTGGACTATAAGTATGAACCAAGTAAGGTGGCCTGATTCCGGAAAACAAAAACAAAGATAAATCTATTATTCAAGAGGAACCGACTCAAAATTGCGCAGACATTCACTTTCACATCATCTCTAAATGATTATTATTCAGGTCGATATAGTGTCAATATAAAAATTATTGGTGCCCAAATTTTCAAAATTTAGCCAAAATTGTTTGACATAATTCGTTCATATTAGTACAATTAAAAATATTTCACGATAAAAAGTATCCAAAGGAAATTACTTTTCTACTTTTTTGTGTATAAAAGGAGAAAAATAATAAGTTCGACCCAGTTCAACCCATATAATAGAGTTCGTATTAAAGTTTTAATATATTGGCTGTTGAAATACGAGCGAGATTAGTAAATATCAGATCAGGCTTATAACGAATGTAAAAACTTCTCACAAACTTTTATCATTTTGATGTTCAATATCAGTTGTAAAATTTCATATTTATTCCTTGGAGCCGAAACATGAACAAGTCGGTAGTATGAAACAAGGGGTAATATCGAGTTTCTAAAGAAAGCTAAAGATCACATTGATAGAACGTAGAAATGAAAGTACAAAATACAAAAGTACAATACAAAAATTCAAAATTGTATTAAAATACGTAAAATAGGATATCTAGGGCATATTCCAAATATACTAATAAGAATCACACAATACAGATTAATGTGTGTTAAGGATGACCAATACCAACCTCCAGTAATGGATTTTAAATAATATGTACTTATTTTTTCATAATAAACTTGAAAGTTAAAACACTGTCCGATTTTACACAGAAAATTCTTCACTGACGAAAATATAAACCCATAATTAAGGTGAATCTCTTTTTGTTTCATGAATTTCTCATCAGATTAACACAATATTGTTTTATGAATCTCTGTTAATTGAATGAACTTTTTCAAAATTAAAAAACGCAATTAACCAATGTTGCTATACTAATTGTTGATATGTTGATAGTATATTTATTTGATTGTAAAAGTACAACATTATTTAGTACATTTAAAAATTAAATAAGAATAGTACATTATATACCGCGGGACTGAAGTAGTACATTTAATCCTGAAGGTAAAGTTTATGGCCCGACCGCAGGGAGGGCCATAATTTACCTGAAGGATTAAATGTACTTCAGTCGCAAGGTATATACGATACTTTTCGTACTTCCGGTATGATTTTATTAATTATTTCAATAATTTCAATCAGTTTTTTCTCTCTTCAACTCATTTAATAAACTGTCTTTAAAATAAGTTACCATAGTAACATTGCGTTGTGACAGTTATAATTTAGAAACATTGTCATTACTAGTGTCATTGTAAAGAAACATTGTTATTGATAATTATTGGTATCATGAGTGAAGAAGGTGTATCTGATATTGATAAAAGAGCAGCCGAAGTAGGTGAAGAATTGTTACCACCGAAATCTAGAAAACTATACGAGCAGCAGTACGATGCTTTTAAAAAGTGGTGCCGCTTAAAAAATGTGAGACAACCTACTGAAAATGCGCTGTTAGTCTACTTCGATGATAAATCAAAAGCGGTTTGTGCCTCAACTCTCTGGGCACATTACTCAATGCTGAAATCGGTTATTAACATTAGAGAAGATATTGATATAAGTAAATTTCCAAAATTATTAGCTTTTTTGAAGAGAAGAAATGAGGGATTTAAGCCAAAGAAGTCAAGAATTCTCACGTCTGAGCAGGTAGATCAGTTCTTACGGGAGGCTCCGGATGATAAATATTTAATGCTTAAGGTAAACTCGTCAGTTACCTGCTGCATTAACCCAGGAAAGACTGGTCAATATGACGAACTGTCACAATATTAATTTGAATATTAACGTTAATTACTATTCTAATTAATTATATTTTTCAATAAAATATCCCTTAAATTCGTTTGTTTGTGATTTAATCGTTCCGGGAGTTTCGTCAATATTTAATCCCGGAGGGATTAAATGTGACACTTTAGTACCTGTCACAAGGGAGTGAAGTTGTCACTTTAGGCCCGGAAGTACGAAAAAGTATTTTATGTGATTACCCTTCCGTGGAATGCAAAAATGGGTATTTAGGACAAGAAAAGAAGAACATTAGTTATAAAACTTGTGATATTTATATGATACTTATGACAGGTATAAGAGATATTGGAAGATAGCGAGTATAACTCTATGGGTTAAATGTCAAAACCCCCTCGAGAACCATTAAACTTGTCGTGGTGAAGGGCTTTTCATGCTCGGTCATGAACTCCGGGTATGTCAAAACATAGATGTAATTCAACTTCGAGAGTGACCATCAATGCCGTAGCTTCTTGTGGGACCTAACTGGACGAGGAACAAAGAAGTAAACAAGAAAGAGGAACAACGCAGTCCCAGCAATCCAAAAACTACAATTACAGGTCACACTCCCGAATGAAAAAAACCCAAAAAACCGTTAAGATCTGCGCTCATTAGTTCGAATGGGTCCCGGTGAATTCGTAACTATTTTAATCTCCCATCCTAATTACAGGCCAACTGGCGACTCTGGCGCGCAGGTAATTTTTCGATAACCCACTAACTACCGGTGAATTTGTAACTTTAATTTTTTAAGTAATGTTGATAATCTAATACCGGTATTCCAGGTATGTACTTGTATAAATTACCCTCTTTGAAGGTGGTTTAAAAGGTATTCATCATTTATGTATTGTCTCTTTACTGTTCTGCATCTGGTTGCAAGGCAACCTGTTATACAGACGGTAAGTTTTTTTTAATATGTGAGTAATAACAAACACTTATGTTGGTTATCAACAATTTGATGTCAAAAATGCACATTTTTGCTATTTTTTGTCTACCAGTAAGAAGAAAAGCATTTAAAACAAAATTTAACATAACCGCATTATAGTGAATGTAAAACAATTTAAACAAGGTTTTGTAAATCTTGCTATACTTAATTGTTGCTTATAAAACTATAAATTAAGTCAGTTAAACGTTAATAACGTATGTAAAAATAAAACTTCTATCTCGATATTACGTAAAATAGCCCAAAGAAATGAGTAAAAATACACGGTTTTTATGACACTCAGTGTAACTACTATATGTAACAACTGTTTTAATTTCTATATGGATAGAATAACAAACTTTATGTAAATCTGACCAATTTTTTCTCAATTGATTTATTTATTGACAATTTAAATGAAAAATACGACTATTTTAAGAATTTTCGTCATTAAGTTACAACATTTTACCAAAAAACTGAAAAAGGAACCGATTAGTTTATTGAAATAGCTTTAAAATGAGTCGAACTAAAATAGAATTGGAGCTTTGTTTATCAATAAACATTAATGAAAGGTATACATTTGCGATAGGCCCCGTGTTGGCTTAATCCGTTACTGTTCAAATTTATTTCTTACGTTTTAACTTAACTACCTGAGGTATTACATTTAATCCATGGTTTCGAATTCACCTGTAGTTTTCGAGTTGGCAGGCTCAGGTAGTAGAAAAGTTACGAATTGGCCGGTGTACATTTTAATTTGAAAATGCTTGTCATTAAAAGTTGCGAGTTGCCGCGTGTCCGTTCGAATCAGTCGGCAACGGAACGGACCTACAGCCCGGAATTAAATGCCTAAGCGCGCATTTATCGGCCGCACATCGGCAAAATGCCGCCTGCTCAGTTAGTGTATTTACATATTTCCGAGAATATGGATCAAAAAATTATTATTGTTAGTTTGTTGTGTGCGGAAGAGGAACAACAAAATAAACTTTCAAAAAAGAAGCGTAATAAATGGATGCATGAAATTTGTAAAAAACGAAACAAGAAAGTGAATTTGCTACTTTATTTCTTGATTTAATCGATCATTAAAACAAATTTTATCAAAACTTCAGAATGAGTTACGAAAAATACCAAGAACCCTTATCTGTTATAAAAACTGATCTCACAAAACAAAATACAACATTTAATTGTTTCACTAGAGCTAATTTAAGTTTTCAAAGAAAGCAAGTGTAGGTACACAAGATCTTTCGCGTTGCAATGTGGAGTAGTGATGTAACGAATATTCGTATTCGCATTCGCGAATATTCGCATATTTTTGCATATTCGCGAGATTTATGCGAATGTTTTGCGAATATGAACATCAGAAAAAAAATAATTTGAGGATAATAGTAGGTTAATAAAATCAAAATCTATTCACATCTTATCTTTTTTTATTAAGAAAAGATAACTTAACCTCGTATAATCACATTATCAGCCTTCACGTTATTTTATTATTTGTTATTATGTAATAAAGCTTAAGATTTAGATTAATTTAAACTAAATATCAATGAACTTCTCATTAGAACTTTAGAAAACATTACAAAAATACAAACAAAATTTAAAAAAAACTGAATATTCGCATTTGCATCCGCATTCGCAAATGTCGGTAGCAGATATTCGTATTCGCGAATGTTCAAAAAATGACATTCGTTACATCACTAATGTGGAGAGGTCTACGAGGATTAACGACCCCCTTATCTATAATATGAAAAGTGAAAAGTTTTTCCAACCAAGATGATGATATTTGAGAATACAGATTTTTTTTATTCTGTTAAAAAATAATTTCTTCTGTTATTGTCAACATAGCTCAGAATAAAAAACGACAAACCTGAAAAATAAAACCTTAACCAAAGGAATAAAACGTGTTTGTGTGTGTGTGTTTGTGATTAAAAATACAATCTTCAACAAAACAGTTTATTATAAAAATATATGTAGTAGACTATACACATGCAAAACTGACATTTTTCCGAACCAAACTCTGGAACGTGGTGTTCCGATTGAATCCAAGTCAAAATAAATTCACAAAAATTCCTCAATAGAGTATATACATATCTTTTTTGTATAAAATAAATCTTGTATAAATTAACTATTTTTTGCTTAAAAGTAAAAAAGTGTATAACACTGATTTTTACATCGATCTGACCGCTAAGTCTCGTGTACTAGAAAAACCAACGAAAACTCAAAAGATCCCTGAACACCATGTTTAAATTTAATACTAGATATTTTAATTTATTCGCTTTAACAGATAAGTTTATTTGCTTTGCCTGGTAATTATATTTAATGCCCAAAATAAGAACTTCAACTGACTACAAATTTTTAAGATGAAGTAACGCAGTACAAAGTTGTGTAGAGCCACCAGGATGCAAAATTTTACGAAGATATTGGTCCTTACTGGTGAACATGTATACAAATACTAGAAAGAATTGTTTTGTGGCTAGCTTTCTTTCATTAAGTTCCCGATTCATCATTTTTTAAATATTTTGAAGTATTTAAATATTAGATAAAGTGGTTATTTAATAAATTAAAAAATAGCAAAGTTGCACAATGACATGAAATAACATAATACTGGTGATTGGCAAGCGTTTTAACAACTTTCTCTACAGCCACACAGAACAGTGGTGACTCGATAAATCCAAATGGGGGAGAAAGTCGTAAAATAGACTATTTGTGCTAAACTTCTAGGGAAATCTAAAATCCAAGAATGCAACGTTTATTAAAAATTGGAATGCTGTATCAAAAGTGATTATTATGTAGTATTATATCATTAATATTTATAATTATTACTTGATTGTTATTCGCTGTGTGCAAGTACTTGGAGGGGATACGAGAAACGATAGTGCGCGAGTAGCGGAGAAATCTTGCAACTTTCTTAACATATTTCTTAAATAATTCATACTGTCAATCGAAATTGTCAAACTGACGTGTATTTCATACCCACTGTCATTGAAGAAAATGGGATATTGCATATAATTGCATATTGATATAATTGCATATCATATCCATATTGCTCCACAATATGGATATGATATGCAATTATTAAAGTGAATTTAATTAATTGTATTTTGCTTGTAGTACTGCATTTTAATAATTAATTTTATTTACTACGTACAATGTTTATCTTTTAATAACATAACCTCAATCTTACTTTTTCTTCTTATTCTATTTTGGGCTATGGCTTTGACAATTATCCAGTAACCAGGAATAATATAATTGGCCAATATAATTAAAAGTGCTAAAAATGTTGCTGATGCTATGACACTAGGTGTGGCTCTTCCGAACTTGCACGGTCCCAATAGCTATATGTATATGCTCTAACAGGCAGAATTGATAACGCCTACTACTCATATCGTAGTATTAGCCAAAGTTACGAGTGAATATATGGGAAAAATTATAAATACACCAATAAAATGGTTAAAAAAATTGGATACGGAAGAACTATTATACAAAATAACCAAATTATCAGTACTGTCTAGCCAAACTTGTATAACATTTACTGACCACGCATTCGCAGTTGCTCCTACACAACACAACAGCGATCTCTCGAATTCCAGTTGGTTTTTCATTTGCAATATTTTAATGTTGAGAGAAAAAAGGAACGCGTATATAATGGTATAAAAAAGAGTCGACAGTTTTTCTGGATTTATAAACCTGTTGTCACAAGATGTTCACTAGTTGGAATCACATAGTTCTACCACCGCTTTTTGTGCTCGTCCATAGAAACACCCCCGGGTCCCAAGTAAACGATCATCAACAGCCCACCGATGACGGACAATGTCTAGAAAGAAAAAAAAATAATTACGATATATATAAAAATGGCATACCTTATTGTTTAAAATTTAATACAAAGTGGAAGTATTCTGCCGATTAATCTAATAGTGAAACCATATCTTAGAAAATAAAGATTTGCCTCTACACTTTATTTGGAATTGAGGAGAGAATTTAATTTTTTTTCGCATAACATGCGTTATAATTGCTTGGCAGCAGTGAGTGTGAGTGATAACATCTGAAAATTATTTCGCTCCAACGAAAAGTCGATAAATAGCAGTTATGAATAAGAAATAACGCAGCAACAACATACCATTATTAATTAATAAACTAATACAGTAAAAACTTCAATTTGTATCTGGGTATAAAAATGTTTATTGAAAATTTTTAAAATGTCCAAATGGATTAAGCAAAACCTTTTCGATCTGATTCAGATCATCCTAAGTGCATTATGTTACGTAAATGAAACTAGGACACTAATGAAACTGGTGACATCGAAATAGATGGTTTACATAATATCGTTGTATAAAGTAAAGCCACTCAAAGTCAATGTTAATAGATTTTATCCTAGTATTTAAAAAACAACATGGTTCCTTGCTCGATTGGAACGCGCGGTTCTTGCCAGTTCAAAAGACACAGATCAACTGGCCTTTTGAACTGGCAAAACCCGCGTTCCAATCGAGGAAGGAACCATGTTGCTCTTTAAGTACTAGGATAAAATCCATTAACATAGACTTAGAGTCGCTTTACTTTATACAACTATATTATGTAAACCATATAATTCGATGTCACCACTTTCATTAGTGTGCTGTTTCATTTACGTAACAGAATGCACTGAGGATGATCTGAATCAGATAGAAAACGTTTTGCTTAATCCATCTGGACGACATTTTAAAAAGTTTTAATAAACATTTTTATACCAAGATACAAATTGAAGTTTTTACTTCTGTATTAGTTTTTTAACTATGGTATACAGCCAGCTACTGGGATTTTTCCATTGATTTTGTAATTAATTAATAATTAACGCAGCAACAGAATCACTTGGAGAGAGGAAAGTAAAGAATACTAACATATCAAAAAAGAAAACCCCATGGCTTACGAGATAAAGTGAAGAAAAGAAGAAAACGTTTTTACTATACAGAACAAAACAAACACAACAGACATACAACCACTATAAACGAATCAGAAAGAAGGAGAAGAATGAAACAAATACTTTAGTCTTAGTCAGACAGATAAAAGAAAAACACTGGCAGAGCTTCTTCAAACCGATGGAACACGACTTCTACGGAACACAAAAAGATGCATGGAGAATGATCAGAAACAAAGAAAAGAGATGAATGAACTATTAAAAACGAAACACATTCTGAAGGAAACATGGACAGACTACTTTCGATCTATATTTGCTAAAGTTGCCCATAATGAACCACCATCACCTGAAGTGGCGACAAACGAAGAAATAAACATCGAGGAGGGAGAGGTAAAGGAAGCATTAAGGAAATTAAAAAATAGAAAATAACTGGGAAAGGACAGAATATCGAATGAACTCATAATGTACGGAGGACAAGATGTGACCAAACAACTATTAAAACTAATCCAAAAAGTAATAGAACAAAACGGAATATGGCAAGAAAAGAATCATTTCTCTTCAAAAATTGAGCAAAATCGGACCCGGAGAAGAATTAATTTAATTTAATTTTTAATCACAGAGGAGTTAATTTATTAAACACTACATTAAAATTAACAACCAAAGTGATAACAGAAGAAAAACAAGGATTTAGATCGGGAAGACGACATGCACCGACGCTATATTTATAATGAGGTAAATTCAAGAGAAATCATTAGAATACAACAAGCCGGCATATTTATGTTCCGCGGACCTTAAGAAGACATTTGAAAGGCTTAAATTAAAGGACGATATCCATTTATTGTATGCAAGAGAGGTACCTCTAGGAATAATTAAAACGATCGAAAATATCTACCAGAACAACAAAATAAACGTAAAAGTAGAAAAACTAACTGACCTAATTGAAGCTGGCAATGGGATAAGACAAGGGGACTCCCTGAGTTCAACCTGATCATGGATGAAATAATAAAAAAAAGTAAGAACTAAAAAGGATACCAAATGGGAGAAAAACAACTTAAAATAATCTGCTATGCAAACGATGCAATACTAATCTCCCAAAGTGAAGATGATTTACAACGTATGCTGCACCAATTTAATATACCCTCCAGAAAATTGAACATAAATTGAACGTTATTTCCAAAAAAAAATAATGGTTAAACAACAAATCTACTAAGATGTAAATTAGAACTGGAGGGTCATATAATAGAACAAGCTGAACAAGTGATGGAGTTTAAATAGCTAGGGATCACACAATCTAGCTACGGAAAGCTCGAAGCAGAAATGGAAGATCAAGTGAATAGAGCGAACAATATGAGCAATACAGTCGAACCCGCTTATTGGAATAGCCTTCGTGTTTGCCAAGTAAAAGTATTCCTATAACCACGATATTCTAATAACCGATCATTAGTGGCTAGTAAAACCGTTTCGGTACCTCAAATTTCTATTCCCTAAACCGGGATATTCCTATAACCGGTATTCTAATAAGCGGGTTCGACGTACAAGCCGGAATGAAACGATATGAAAAAATAAACATCGGAAAAGAAATGAAAGGCAGAATTTACAAAACAGTCATCAGACCAATAATGACATACGCGGCAAAAACACGACCTGGATCTGACACAGACAGGGCAAAAAGATTGTTAGTAACAGTGTAGCATTACAAATTCCGCTACAATGTTTGGTTTTAAACCTGCCTAATAAATAATTATTCCTTGCATTTTGTGTTGGTAATATCATTCAATAAAATATCCTGAACCGCCCCTGCTTCTAAATATTTCAAATTATTACGCAACCTTTAGAAACCTTATGAAATTTTATGTTCATCTGTGTAAGCATTTGTTATTCTAAAATAATTCATTGAAAGTCCTTGAAACAGTCCTTGAAAGTTGAGAAGTGAGAAGGAGAGTCAGTTCAAGATGGATATTTGAGCCGTCCACACGTGTTTCCCGTCGAACTCATAGAAACCACACCCTACCGGCATAGATTGTCTGTTGTCGCTATTTGTTTTGTGTCTATTGAAGAACATCCATGAAGAATTTCACTCCATAATGTTGGATTTTTAAAGTGAAAATCAGATACGCAGTACAAATAAATTGTGTTGTGCAGTTGTGACCGGTAGGTGGTGGAAGTTTCTGTTCCTTTTTTTTGAAGCCCTGTGTAGTCAAATATGGTCCAGTTTTAATAGTATTTGAAGTTCCCGATGAGATGTCTGGTTTTGTTCCAGTTTTTGTCTTGTTCCCATTTTCTAAGGAGCCTGTCTTCGTCATAAGAAGCCCCCTCCCCCCGCTATTGATTGACACATGGAGATGGAAGCTTTGTTTTGTGTAGTGTGACAAGGAGATGTTTTTAAATAAAGAGAGGTACTGTAAGATTTTGTTTTTAAAAAGTGATTAAATTCCAAGTAAATATTAAAATTTGCAGTTGGTAAAAGTGTTTTTATATTTTTTTTATAGAGATTGCTTTCAATATGGTAAAGTTTTTTAAAGTGAATAATTGTAAAACGTTTAATATCTGAATATGTTCTGTTTTGTTATTCTAGCTGTCCTAAATATTATTTGTTTAAAAATAAAGCCCTAATAACCGATGTAAATTAAATAAAATGGCAGTGACATTTGACAGCCTGTTGACTTTAAAATATGTAGGTCAAATTTTGTTTTGGAATACACTGCTCAATAAAGTTTAAAGTTTTGTGTATTGGTAAAAGTCATACAAATGTTATAGTTTTTTTTATTTTTTTTTGTCATTCCTAATGGTAAAGTCTGTATTATTTTGAGAATATGTTTTTTCTCAATAATGAAAAATAAAGTTTTGAGGTTTAAATAAACATTATAACCATGTACCTATTTTTATTTCTGAAACCCTTTGGAAAATTATTACCAGATTTCTAATACAACTGAAATTGAGTTTTAGTGGAAAGGAAAATGGCATAGAAGCCAAGAAGCCTAAGACTAGCCCGGTTAGACCCAAAATAGGAATCTCAAATGAATGTACGCGTAAGTAAAGATATGTGTCCAGTAAGTACCCAATAGTGAATCGTAGGATTTTTCCAAACGGTGTCATTTTTAAATAGTAGGAAGGTCCTCCAGTCTGTGTAAGTATCCTTTGCTTATTTGGTAATGGTAGTTAGTCTTCTTAAAACCCTCTCATCTCCCTAACGATCCCATGACCCACCACCGAACAACTACTGAGCTGTCGTTTCGCAAAAGAAGGTTTGAGTGTCTGTTCCTTCTACTTTAGCCCCATTTCAACCCTCCAGTATTCATGTAGTTAGTTTTATCCCTGACCCTATCTGAGCAGACATATAAAACGCTTCAACAGCAGAAATGAAAATAATTCGCCTAATAATTGATATATTTCTCTGCTGTTATATTACCACACAGTTATTTCTAATAATTATGGTCTTCATGTATACTGGGGGATTTAATATTATCATTTTATGATTGTAATTTTTTAATAAATTTTTGTATAATTATATTTTTAATCTCAAGTATGAAATTTATAATTATTGTAGTAACCATTTTATCAAAAATTTGCAACCAAGAGTCAAATTTAAAGCCATATTTTATATATTCTTTTTTCATACCTTTCGAAATTTATTAAGTTGATTTTTTTGAATATTATTCTATTATTCAGTTCTTTCCATACCTGTCGTCATATAAAATCTATAAACGAAGAAAATTAGGGTACTTACCTGGAAGAAATCGTATTTAAGGAAGTCCCTCAAGGGTTTGTAGTCTGGAATATTCCACCAGGCATTGTGGTAGAAGTTCAAGGTGCCAAGAAGTAGAACCAAGGTCAGTGCTGCTAGTTTAGTCTTGTATCCTACTGTTACCATAACCATTAAGAGAGAACCAACGAGATCCAAGGTTATCTAAAAATGATACACTATCGTCAATGATGTTCCTGTCAGTACTGAAATCAGTACGATGGACCAATTTTTGGTACATCAGTAAAGCAGTTATACGTTATACCAATACCTAGGTCCAAACAAGATTTCAATTAATATCTACAGTAGAATCCCGTTTGATGTAATGTAGGGGATAATTTAGTTTCAATTGCAGGGCCCCCGTAACCGGACGTGCAACGCGTGCGGCGTAACCCCAAAGGGGCGCCAAACCTTCTAGAATCTATTAATAATACATAAATAAAGAAGAATACATTTACATTATTATGCTTCCAATTGGATTTCAACTTTTTTTTTTCAAAAAAATATATTGATTTTTTAACCTTATCTATTTTTTTATCTTAGAAAGTTTGCTAAAAAAGAATTTTGTAGATTTTTACAAGAGCTATAAGTCTGTTGATATTAAATCGTTCTAAAATCCTCAGTCGTAAAAAGAGGTGACTTTGAAAGGGTTGGTAAAGGTAGTTTTTGCATGTTTTTATTGTTTTAATTGTCAATAGCTCACTCTATTTTTGCCCCAGAAAAATTTTTTGCAAACCAGGTTCTTGAGAATTAAATAAGCTACAATCTCATATTTAAACATTTTTTCGTATCTCTGAAGCTAATCTTTCTATTCTGAAGAAAAGGCCATTTTTTCCAAACTACAAAAATTCGTTATTCGCTTTTAACTCAATTTTTTTAAAAACTAATCATTCTAAGCCAGTCAAACCTCTAGAACCTATTAATAATACAGAAATATAGAAGACCAAATAAGGTCAATGACTAATTGTAATTATTGTGGTGATTAGGGGATTCCTTCCGATCACTTTTTCGCTGAAAAAAATAGGGACTGACATTCTTTTCATTATAAGTCACTTAATTTTTGAGCTAGAGACTTTCTTTTTTTCTGGAGATAGATATTTTTAAATACTTTAAATTAGTTTGAACAAGTTATCCTCAAAAAATGCATAGTTTTCCCGTCTTTTGACTTTGACTCTACAATTTGACGGCATTTGACGAAGAAGAGCTAACATTATAATAAAGTATAGCTCGATTACTATTGGTCTTAAAGAAAATTAAAAAAACTGTTTTGTTTATTTTTTTCAAAAGGTACATTTTTGTTAAGTAAAGTTGTTTTGATAAAACGAAAACTTTTGGAGTTATTAGCAGAAAACTTTTAAAGAATAAAAAATTTCCACCCATGAGATGGGGTGGCAACCACCCCCATGGTAAAAGCGCCTTTCGGCATCATATAGATTTTGATCCTTGGACTATCCGCTACTTATTCTCAAATTTTCAAGCAAATCGATCCATGCTGTAAAAATTGCGAGGTTTTGTCCTATTTTAAGCTTCATTACTTGGACTACAACTGTTACTTGGTCTCTGGTGTATACCAGTGGAACTGTGGAACGATGTTGCATCGGTGGTTATGAAACAACTCGTCGGTGGTTATGGTAGTATGAGCTCCGTTCCCTCAGATACTGCTCTGAAGTGGTCTCATAGATCCGCCTATTGTCCGGAGTGACCAAATATGACACCCAACGCGCCGAAAGCTTTCTTATGCCCAAAATTTCATGCTGGGTATGACCCACGCAATTTTTTGAGATGTCTATTGTCTCACCTATCTCACGCACCTTCAGTTGGCGGTCTGCCAATACAAGATCGTGGATTTCTTGCGCGTTATCCTCCGTGGTAACCGTTTTCAGGGCCCCTGGGCGTGACTTAACAAATACCGTTTAGCGATCACGTTAAAACTCGTTAAACCAATTTTTGACGGTCCATCAATATTACGTACCTGTCTGATGTACCTGTCTTAAACTAGTTGAATCAGAATAACAGAATGAAGTCTATGCAATAAAAAAAAAGAAAACTAATAATTTTATATAAAAAACTAAATGTAAACGTATCTACATTTGGGAATTTTCTACTAATCAGAATTGTCTTCTGCTGCAAGATAGTTTTCATTGATTTTTTTGTAATGGACGAACAATCTGGTTTTGTGGATTGTTGATAGAGGTCATTAGGTCTAAAATCTTTCCACACTGTCCTGGCAAACTATTACCCTGCAATTGCAAACAATATATTCGTCCATTTACATTGAACTTAAGCAGAATCTGCATGTTGCTCTTTCACTTCAACCATTCTACAGAGATGAGTGAGCAGTGCTCAGCGAGAACATCTGTGATTACTCCAAGTTAAGATTTCTGAAGCTCTAAAGGTACGTATCCATACAAGGGTGATCCGCGCTCGGTGTAGCAGCTCCACATAGTGGATACGTTGGTGATCGCCGCTCGGCGCTCATCCTCTTCGATTCAGCCGGTTTGCGGTTTATATGAAGGGGAGCGCATGCCGTATCCATTTGAGCAGCTACACCGAGCGCGGATCACCCTTGTATGGATACGTACCTTAAGAGTATTTTAGTGAAGCGTGTGAAAGGTTGTAATAACTTTTTTGCTTGCTTTTAGCCTGGAACATCTTCCCAGTAAGCTGCACTAAATTCATTTTCCCATTTGCGGCTTTTGGAAATACCATTGAATGGTTCTGGCTTGATAGAAGGAGGAAATAAATATTTATTAGGACTATTAAATCCTATTCTTACTCATACATGCGTCAATTTTAACCCATCAGTATCATATGGGAATGCATTTCTTGTGATTTGAGCAATTTCGTTTTGTGTTCACTCCCACTCGTTTACAGAGTTCTGAAATTTTGTTTTGCGGCCATAATGTCTGTTTTTATTCGCAAAATTAAATTCCGACAGAGCGCGCTCAAAATTTTAAAGATGGACGATAACTCTAGGAAAACAATTCATTTTGTCATTTGACCTCACAGTTCTAAAACGTTAAATTAAAATCATTTACACGAGTGTTTTGCCAAAGCAACCACTAAGTTTTGCCACTAAGACATCTTATAGGTTAAAGACGACTCAAAATTATGTTTCATCTGTATGCATTCATTAAAATTTGATGCTAACTACTGATTTGTTTTTACCTTTGTTTCATAAAAAAATCTGGCCCCCCGATAATCACACAGCGTTTTAAAAATTATTAATCTATCTCAGAATTTCTAATTTTGTTTTTAATTTAGTTAATAGGTACACTGCAATTTATTTTACACCAACAGATAACAATTTTTAATTAAGGTGATTCAGTAGCGATCAACAGGTAGCAACAAACGCGGTCCAAGATTGCGAAAGTTCTGCGAACTTTCAAAAGTGAGGCAACAGTGCGTCGGTAATTCGACACTGACAATGACGTTTATACTATCAAAAACAATAATTTTTATACACATAAGCGCGAAATGTTGTCAAGTCAGTGACGTTCGATTTCTTGTTATAAAAAATTCGATTTTTAGTAGTTCCAATGTGACACAAAATCTAGGCACAGGATAAAAAAGTTTATTTGAAGAAAGTGTATTTTTTTGTCTTTCCTAATGGCGGTACAGGCTCCTTTTTTCAATATTTTATTTAGTTATAGAGTAATTTCCACATACTAACATATTTCTGAAATTGGGCTCTGTACCGCCATTCTTTATTATATTACGAATATGTGTGCCAAATATCTCAACAAAATATTCAAAATTAGAGCCGCAATCTTGGAACGCGTTTGTTGCTACCTTTTTGTCGCTACTGTTTCCTCTTAAATAAAAACTGGAAACTAAGTAGATGAATTTATTTTATAATAATTGTGTTCTGGAAATGTGTTCTGGAAATAATGAGGTGGTCGGAATATTTTGCATAAGAATATACATTCTCATTCTATGTACAGAATATACACTACATTTTATTTATTTATTTAACTTTGCAGTCGCTTAAACAATAAAAAATACTACGTTTAATACAAACGTTAAATTAACAAAATGTGTGATTTGGCATTGGTTAGTTTACGTCACGACGTAGAGTATAATAGGAATGAATACTGAAGAACACTGCAATAGTTTTTTTTAAGTCGAAATCATTGTTAATTACAACATAAACTGATCGCAAATATGTACACAAATTAATGACAAAGTCAATGTTTTCCTAGAGTTGATGCTTTTCAAATTCGCCACCAGGCGTCGCCCACTTTGCGGTTCCTCGCCAATAGGCCACTGTTTATAAAAGCTTTTTGCACAGTTAAAGTTAGAGAATTTTTTCCAATCTGCAACCGTTACTTCGACTACTCTATAATTTATTAGTAGAACGTTCACTATTATACTGTTTCTATTCGCTTATTAGGTTTTAAGTTTTCTTCTGTTGGTACGATTCTTTTCTGCTTCTCTAGTGCCATCCATTACTATGATTATTTTTTAATGATTTTTATTTCCAATCGTGTAAGGTTTTTCATCACGTGTTTAATTCTGTCCAATCAGATTATTATTATACTGGGAATAATCTACTTTAAATTAACTTATTATAGTGGGAATAACGTATTTTGTTTCTGTTTAATTACAAGTTTCCTAGTTTTTGACAACTGTAACAGTTAAGAAAATGAACCATAATAAACTTAAGCGATTAAGCGCTCGAGTGTAATTCGGTAAGATTATTTCATGAGTATAGCTGTATTTATATACATAATTTTAGCTAGTTATTAATTTCTAGGTCTAAATATTTACTAAACTGTGCTGTTCACTTTGATAAGTTAAAAAACTTTAATTGTGATAAATGTCACTGAATGTTTATTTACAAAGACTTGAATTTTGTACGTTCTTCATCTTCCTCTTTATAAGCATATAGTCACTCGAGCTCTGTGGGCTCTCGTGGCTATTGCCTGTCAACAATTTTTCGAAAAAATGTCGCATTATTTTCAATGTATTCTCACTTTCTTGTTGAAAATAATATTATCCGATCGACAAGTTAATTTGGATCACGAATAAAGGCAACTGGTCTAATGTAGGTCCGACTGCGCTGTATTTAATGCGGGCTCACCCAAAATCAGAAAGAAAAATGACTTTACCTGCAAGAAACTCAATTCAAATCGGATGAGAGTGATAAACATGAACGCCAACAACACTCTTCCGGTGAGTTGCAAATAATTCTTGGGCTTGTTATCGCCGAGTGATGGAACTCCGGCGAATAGACTTTTGGCTTCACCTCGGCTTTCTGCTAAAACCAACAAAAGGGCTCCTATGAGAGCTAAGTTTCTGAACAGGAACTGGAGGTCCCAGAGAATGCTGTAGGCTAACGTCTGAAAAAATAATAAGTTATATAAACATTTAATTCTAATCAAAAAATATATATATATATTCATTTTATATCAAACAACATTGAAGAAACAGGTCGTCCACATGCTAACGCGCTTTAAACGCATGTATATAGTTGTAATCGCGCGTTAAGCGGTTGTCATGTGATCAAGAGATCATGTCATCATAAGAGATGTGTCAAGAGATCAATCAATCCCTAAAAATCGTTGTAATATATCAAGCTAGTTTATTGCTTAATTTTCTAAGTTTCTAAGTCTAAGAGAAAAACTGTGCATGGAGTCCTATGCTTAAGCACCGTCTCTCCTATAGATAACAAGTTGCCGAAGAAACGTGTTTTAGTTATTAAGGTGCCAAGGGTATTACAAGGAGGTATTAAGGTGCCAAGGACACTAACGCTTGAAGCCAATGGTGTATATCCCGAGGGCCTTTGGTACTCGGGATATACGTTGACCGAAAGCGTTATTATCCATAATATGGCACTCGGGATATACGTTGACCGAAAGCGTTATTATCCATAATACCCGTGGTAAGTTCAACGTTTAATGTCCGACTAAATATTCTTTGTATACAAAAAATTTGAATGAATTTTGAATTAATTAGTTTTCAAATATGTAAGTACATTTACCAGCAATAGTCGTAATGTAATTGTGGTAACCATAGTTTTACTTAGGTTGTTATTTGTCAACTTGACAGTATCTAACTAGTTATTTAAATTTAATACCCTATGGTGTTATTCTAAAAAAATAACGCCCTAGGGAAATATATCATATTTTTAACTGACTTTGAAATCATATCATTATTCCTCAAATAATATACCAGTCGAACATTAAAGTCATTAACATCAAGACTTACGAAAAATCCTCTCCTAACAACGGCAAATTATTTTTTTATCATGTCCGAGAAAAAAGTCTTTTATTTCAATGATAAATGCGTTTTGAACGCTTAACTCAAGTTGATTGTTATGATGAGGGTATTATGTAAGCATTATTTGTTATATTATGAACTTTTATATTACAATACAATTAAATAACAGGAAACTATCAAGTAATTATAGTACAAATGACTAATTTGTTTTAAAATTACATTAATAACAAAATTACTTTTTAAGGACAATTAATAAGAAAAATATCATCGGTATAAAATATATAAAATCAGTGTTATCGTTGTTGACAATGCACCACATCACAATAAAAATGTTGACAAAGCCCCTACCACAGCTCCTACTTTAATTAGTAAAAAAGTTGACATAAAAACATGGTTAAGCTATACAGTGCTGAGCGCGCCTAATAACCGGTAAAATAACGCAAAAGATAGAAAACATATTAAGTTGTGAGATAAAAAGAAACGAAACTAGTGGAGGTGGGAAATTTAGCGATAAAAACGTATAAATTTACATTATATTTATTGTTTCCCACCTTTAGACGTATCAGAGGAGTATGTCAACTAAAACTGTCACTGTCACAGTGGCAGTTGCCAAACTCGTCAGATACGTCTAAAGATGGGAAACAATAAATAAGAATGTTATAGGCTTTTATCGCTAAACTTTCCACATCTACAATACTAAGATCACAGTAAAGATGCACTAGAAATAAACAAACCAAGACACTTGAATGTTACGAGGAGCACTACTGAACCATGATTTACAATGTATATACCTACATTGTATAAATCACAAATCATGATTTACAAAGTTTATACATTGTAAATCATTATTCAGGAATGCTCCTCGTAACATTCAAGTGTCTTGGTCTTGGTTGTTTACTTCTATGGTTTATTTTTTAACCAGGAGGTGTAAACTAAAAAGTCAGATTCACACCCAAGAAAGCAGACTAAAAATCTAAAAATTAAAGAAATAACACAGAAAACACAAAAAATCGCCGATATAACTGAATTAACCTATGAAATGCAAAAGTGTCAAAACTTGATAAATGTCATTAGTGTCAAAATTTGATAACAGTGGGGTAAACTTGCCTGCGGTTGGACCAATTATAAACAAGCATTACAGCGCGGTAAATTTGAATCACTCCTCTTGGTTTAAAAACAAACTATAGTGCATCTTAATTGTGATTTTAGTATAATTTCATTTCTTTTTTATCTCACAAAAAATTTTCATCTCACGAATGTTTATCATAACATTCCCCGACCTGATCTTTACGATTAGATCAAAATCAATAAGCCCAGGTTTGTAAACTATGGTATTGATTCTATTGGAAGATAATATGATCATGATGAATTAAGACTGTCACCTGATCTCAATCCATCGAACTGGTTTGGGCTGCATTAAAAAATTATGTGGGAATTGAAACGTACTTGTTAACTATTCAATGAGATGGGATCATGCGATGGATTTTTCGATAAATTTTAATCTGAAGAATCGAACAATTATGTGGGAAAAGAACCAAATTGACGACGAATTGATCAATAGGGCTCTTCAACGCTTCTCATTTGTTTCGGACACCTGTCATATGTCGTATATTAATAGTATACAAGGGGTATACAACATATAACAAGTTACTCTATAAACAACCTTTGTTTGATAAACTCTTTAATCAGATATTAATAAATTTTGATGAAGATTCCGATTACTCTAATGATGAATCTTATGAAGAAATAAAGGATGAAGCATTCGCTTTATAAATATCTACAAAATTTCTTACACATTTTCTGTATTTTAATAAAAGTTTTCTATAAAATCATTATTTTATCATTAACTGATTAGAGTTAGATGAATAAAGGAAAAATAGATAAAGATGTGGAAAATAGCATTAATCAAGCCCGAATAACATAGTACTCATTAAACAATAATATGGAGATCTAGAGAACTATCCAAAAACACTCTTCAGCACTAATGTAAACAGTGTGTTACTATATGGAACTGAAACCTGAAAAACACTAAGAAAAGAAAAAGACATGACAAAGGAAGTCCTTGAATATAAGCCGACAGGAAACACAAGAAGTGGAAGACCATCAGAAACCTGAAAGAGAAGTACAGAGAAAGAATTAGAAAACATCAATAAAACATGGACAGAAATAAAAATAGATGCAAAAAATAGAAACAAGTGGAAGAGAACCGTAGGAGCCCTATGTTCCGAACGAAACCAAGAGGATTAAGTAAGATTAGAGTTTGTTCGAAACGGTCAATACTCATAACGTTAAGTGCGATTAAGAAGTTTTGACAATTTATCGAGACGACAAAACAAGTTAAAAAATTCAAAATTGTTTGACTTCTTAATGCAATTTAATATTTGTATTTGTTGTAGAATTTGGTGAGTTAGGTACTTTGTTTAATGTGAATTTTAACGGTATTTACATCAGAAAAGCAGTCAGTTTAAGAAATATTGGAATAAATCTTTTTTTTTCATTTTACAATTTTCCTTGATTCAAAGAATAAAATAGTTATAACAAACTGTCGGATAAGAGTTGACAACAATGTTCTGAATTTGCTAAAGACATGCATCTCCGACGTGTACTTCCTTTTTTATCATCTGCTCACTTTGCTATATTGCGCTAGTTGCACCTTCACAGTTGCAAACAACCAAGTAGCACTAACAAAGTTTATTCTATTTATTAACGTAGGTACATTTGTACATGTTTAGTTTTCATTATTAATAGATGTTTTTTTCTTCAGCAGTAAGTTTCTCTGCATAGTTTGCGCTATGATTAAAGAAGAAAGAAATTATATCTATGGATCAAACATCTATGAACATCTAATTACAGTCATTACTATAATATATTTATTACTGATCATTAAAAACTATTTTGGTTACCATACCAACAAGAATTCAAAAAGCTCTTTGTTTGTATACTTTCTAAAAATATTGCAATTATCCAACAATTTCTCTACTTACAAGAAAGCAAACAAAATTTTAATATCCATTTAATGTCCCTTCTCGGAATATTATAATTATCCGGTAAAAATCTTTCTATTTTTCAATTAATGTTAATAGGCGAGCGGTAGGCAACCTTAAAATGACCAGGTACTGACGACCACGGAGAGGCGAATGGCCAATTTTTGTCATACTGTATGTTCTTGATGGTGCTGAAAACGGAAATGAGGTTTATTTTGATTTTATGTGGGGGAACATTGTCAAAATCGCCATTTTACCCTAAAAATAAAAAAAAATGAAATCACGTTTTTTTTGCGTTTACCTCGCTACAACTCTGCTCTATTTTAATATTTTTTTCTGAAATTTTTACAATATATAGTTCAAACATTTCTGAAGACATCTGTATCTGTTTTAAGCTTTCAGTCTTATTCTGGTAAAGGTTATGAATTTTTTAAAGTAAACGGTGCAGATTTGTGCATTGTTTTTTTTTCAATTTTTGCTCTATAACTCCAAATATTTTACTTTTACACCAAAAACACCCAAGTAAAAATTCACCGTAATTAAATTCTGCATAGAGATGTGTTTTTCCCGATTTACTTTGACGAAAATTTTCCCCGGAAAATGCGGGGATTTCCAACAAAATCTTTAATTTTCAACTAAAATTTTAGATAAGTAATTGTTTATCAATAATTAAATAACTGTATATAAAAGTGTAATATAAAAGCTCTTTTCGTATAGATTATAATTCCAGAAGCCGATGGAAATTGAATGAACAGTTTAGCAACAATTGAATTGTTAATTAAAAATTTACGGTCGCTATAATAATCACAATAATTATTATGATACATAAGAATAACTATGATTTTTGTATAAAAAAAACCGTACCTATCTAATGTACTTTACAGAATTGAAATTTGACTATTAAAGCGACCTCGGGAATATTTTAAAATTATAAACAATTTTTTGGCTTATAAACAAATATAATATCTCGGGAAATATTAAATTAAATCATGAAAACGGCACTGGAAAAAAAAGGGCAGGACGCTTCTTTTAAAAGAAAAAAAGTTTAATTGTGATAAGTGGTTCCTGAGATACAACCGGTCAAAGTTGACCGGCATTTACGGCAAAGATATAAACAATAGGATCATAATTTTCGAACCATCACCTCTTTGTTTCGGTCCTCTTTCTCCACTCCAATTTTTATATCTTTAAAATGCTCATAACATATATTATTATAATAAAAACTATCGATATTACGAGTGAAAATTACCAAAAATAGCAAATTCCAATCAAAAATTAGGTTGGAGAAAATGTAATCTCAAAGTTCAAAATCGGTATACGTTAAAAAAATGCATTTTCTCGGCTTCCCATGGAGCAATTTTCTTCATTCTTTTTTTGTTCCCAAGTAACCCGAGTAGAGCCATCTAACTAACGCATTATTAAATGTCAAAGTTGCTTTTGTTTTGTTATAATAAATTACTTTATTTATTATAACAAAAATATTTAATTTGTTTAAATAAATATTGTTTAAATAATTATACAGCTTTCAAATGAGAATATTTGTGTTTTAACTTTAAAAGGTACACTTGTAGTAAGTTTATCTAAAAAAAGTCTACCACTGGAAAAAAGATGTAGTTTTCTTTTCTTATAAATAAATTAATCTATTATAACAAAACAAAAGCAAGTTTGACATTTAATAATACATTAGTTAGATGGATCTACTCGAGTTACTTGGGAACAAAAAAATAATGAAGAAAATTGCTCCATGGGAAGCCGAGAAAATGCATTTTTTTAACGTATACCGATTTTGAACTTTGAGATAACATTTTCTCCAACCTAATTTTTGATTGGAATTTTGCTATTTTTGGCAATTTTCACTCGTAATATCGATCGTTTTTATTATAATAATATACGTTATGAGTATTTTAAAGACATGAAAATTGGTGTGGAGAAAGAGGATAAAAATAAAAAGGTGATGGTTAGAAAATTATGGTCCTATTGTTTATATAACACAAATTCTGGTAAACCGATTCTTCCGGTTCAAGACCTCGATATTATTCATCAAAAAAAGAACCTATATACCAAATTTGGTTGAATTCTGACATCTCGTTCAAAAGTTATCGTACTATTTATTAGTCACATATGTATAGTCGCCATTTTGAATACCCGCCATTTTTGTAAAAAGGACAAAAACTGAGATGGCCTCGTATCTAAATTTGAACCTCTATATGTGTAGTATATGAGGTCTAAATTATATCCTTCTACCATTAAATGCACAATAATTCTTATAATATTTGCACGAATCTGCCGCATATAGGTACATGTGAAGATACGTTTTGCACTTAATAAATGGTAATTAACATAACTAAAAAGTTAAAAATATTTCCTAAAAAATATTTTTACGCTCTTTTTAATGGCCGTATTAACTATTTGAAAAATTAATACATACAGGGTGAAATAATTGAAAAAAAAACAACATATTTTTACATAAAAACCAGGAAAAACACAATTTCTGGTAAACCGATTCTTCCGGTTCAAGAACTTATATCTTATACATCAAAAAAAGAACCTATATACCAAATTTGGTTGAAATCTGAAGTCTCGTTCAAAAGTTATCGTGCTATTAGTCACATATATATATATATATATATATATATATATATATATATATATATATATATATATATATATATATATATAGTCGCCATTTTGAATCCGCGCCATTTTTGTAAAAGGCAAAATCTGAGATGGCCTCCTATCTAATTTTGAACCTTTATATGTGTAGTATATGTGGTCCAAATTATATGCTTCTATCATTAAATGCACAATTCTTATAATATTTGCACGAATCTGCCGCACTAGAGGAGGTTCTTAATAAACTATTAAACTCCTGAACAAAATATATTCAAATGGACAAATAACAACAGACTTGTCCCTATACCTACGACATTAGCTGCTAGACATTGTAAATATATGACAATATCGCTAATGCCTCATGTACTCAAGATACTTTTAAAAATTATAAACAGTAGAATTTATCATAAATACGAATATACATTCATTGACACACAGTTTGGCTCTTGTTATTATTCCAGTTTTTTTAATTTACCTGAAATAAACCATAGGAATTAACAGCAACTGCAGCATATTTAATAGGACCATCCAACTCCTTGCATATGCAAATAACATAAACATTATAGAGAGTGGTGAATCTACAGTTAAATAAGGAATCTTACAACTATAGGAAGCTTCAAAACCCATTGTACTTGTAATAAATATTACAAGTAAAAATTACATAATAATACCAGCTATTTCTTAAAAACGGATGCGAACTTAATTAAAAATGGACAAACCACTGCAGTTTTTCAAGAATTTGTATATCTTGGCTCTCTTGTCGATACACAAAATGATATAAACATCAAAACCAAGAGACTACTCCTCGTTGCTAACAGATGCTACTTTGGTCTATCAAAACAACTAAAATCAAGAAATATCTCAAGAACTACAAAAACTAAAATGTATAAAACTCCGATATAACCAACTTTAACGTATGGATCAGAAATTTAGATACTTACTCAAAAGGACAAGATTCTATTGGAAACTTTTGAAATAACAATATATAGAGCCATAAATTACAATGTATTATGGGAGAAACATTTTTATTTTGAGTTATACCTCTTTCAATTACATATATGTATGTATATTGAGATGGGTGGGGCACATGCTAAGAATAAATGCTGAAAACCTGATCGGAGAATCAATGTTTGAAAAAACCTGAGACAGAGACAACACGGAATACAAAAAACACATCCTAGACTTCATATAAGGCGATCTACAGTACTGGGATGACGCTCATCAGGGGATGTACACAATGTACAGCTAAAGAGAAGATAATATTAATATCATATAATATATTAATATCATATATATTAATATCAAGTAACTTTAGGAGCTTTTAAATCCAATGCTGTGATCACTACGTCAGGAGTGCCTCAGGGGTCCCATTTAGGTCCTTTACTTTTTAATTTATATGTTAATGATATTTCTGCCTGTTTTAAATTTGCTAAATTTATTATGTATGCCGACGATTTAAAGATATATCACTGTATTTCATGTCCTAATGATAGAATTCAATTTCAAGAAGACTTAAACAATTTATCTGATTATTGTGTAAGAAATAACCTGTTTTTAAATGTTTCAAAATGTAATTATATACATTTTTCTCGCAGCAGCCCTGACTTAAACTATAATACATATGAAATTTCTAACTGTGTACTGCATGCAGTAGAAAGCGTTAAGGATCTTGGTATACTTTTGGACCGTAAGCTACTCTTTGATCAACATATCTCTAATATTACTAGAAAAGCCAGTAAGCAGTTGGGCTTCATATATAGAACTTGTTTTGAGTTACAAAGCCCTTTTACCATTAGAACGTTATATATGGCATATGTCAATAGTATTTTAATATAGTAGCATAGTAGACAAATTGTGGATGTCTTATTTGTTCACAAGGTCCTAAATAATAATGTAGATTGTATTGACCTTATAAATTTCCTGAAAATTCGTACTCCAAGCCACACTACTAGAAATAATTATACTTTTGTTACGGACCAAGCATGCACAAATTACTTTTTAAATTCACCTGCTCATATAATGACAAATATTTATAATAAATTGTCTAGCGTTGTGGATATTGATATCTTCTTTCATAAAGCGGATATGATTAAAAACTATTGAAGAATCACTTTCTTGAAACTTAGTCTTTTGGTGTATTCAGTCTTGTTATCGCTTATTTTCTCATTTTTTTTTCTTCTCTTTTGTTCATACATATTATATCATTTTCTGTATTTATGTTCTTACTTCAATGAATATTTTTACTTTTAGTTTGTAGTTATATATCAGTTTGTAAAATTGTAAATGTATCTGAAATTCTGTAAAGGATACTTTTATGGGTTTGTCCTGTCTGTATCCCAAATAAAATAAAATAAAAATAAAATAAAATAAAATCATATTTACATCATATCATTGCTAATAGGGTTTTAACAATAGACCTTACACTCTAGTCGGAGCACAGATTTAAATTGGCATCAAACAGGTATCTAACTGTTACAATAATTGAAGGGTTTGGTGCAATAAGCGGTTAAGACCACTTCTGTCGAAATTAAGTTTGTGACATTTCTTGCCTTCAAACACACTTCCGAACAGTTTGGAGCAAAAACTGTACACCTAGTGTGTAAGAAATTCAATGTAGAACAATGTGGACGGTTATTGCACCAAAAATGTTAATAGAATAGTCCTTAGGATCGATGTATGCACATTTCCCTCAAAACTATGCAATGTGCATGTGGACGGTTATTGCACCAAGCCCTTCAATTAGTGCCAAATGTCATAAATATATAATTTATCAACTCATATAATTATGTGTAACAATAATTATTTTTATCATCAGTGTTATCACAGTATGTCTGGAATATTATTAATAATGTCATTCTCACCTATGTAGATACATAATTGACAGTCAAGCTGATAACATTGCAAATTAACATAAATATTTAGAAAGCGCTTTATCGATTATTTCCTATTATCTATAAATGCATTCTTTTAAAAATCTAAGTTTAAGTAAATATTTAACAGTCTAATTATTCAAATCAAATAGTGTAATATCTACATGTTCTACAAACACTATTTAAGTATTGTGGTTGATACTACTTGACCTTGGGAATTTAGAATAATAGAAAAACAATTGTTTGTTTAAAACCTATTCCTTTGTAATTTAAAATATTAATACATCAAGTCTGTAAAGGTTTTTTTATACTTCCAATGAAAGCTACAGACATTTAAAGATGGAGCCCTAAAATTAGTTTGTTGCAAATAGGTACTTTCAGAATGGTTGTCTTTTAAGTATTCATATTTTGTAAACTTATTTTGTGGAATAGAGCCTATTATATGGTATAAACATGTTTTTAAACTTCAGTCATAAGCAGTTCATTTTGTTTTCAAATTTTTGTTTTTCAAAATGTTTTAATTTTCACATTGTATTTAAAAAATCAAGATTAACTTTTTATTTCCTGATTGATAAAATAAACTGATACAACAAAGCATTAAAGAACTCCATATATGATTTTTGAATACAATAAAAACAGCACAACTAATTTGTTTGCAATTTCCGTATGTTTTGACCCCAAATTCAGCACTACAATATTTATGTCCTAAAGAAACTATTATCAAATTTCAATAGTAATCTTTACCACAACTACCAGTAACTTTGGTTACTTTTGACCTAATTATCCCAATTTTAATAGGACTTTTTCTCATGCCAAAAGTATGTATTTTATGACCATTTTTAAACTTCCTAATTTTCAAAAGGGATATGCTAGGTTCTTAATAAATACAATAAAAAATTTGCATATTTTCTAATGACTGGTTATAACAAATTAGTATTGGTATTGTTAGTCTGTTATCCAATAAGTTTTAAGATAATAGGTTATTTATTATTTTGTGTTATGTTAATTTACAAATAGAAAAAGTGAAAAAACATGTTTTTTTGAACTGAGTAATACTGGTATACAATTAGTGTATGGGGAAATACAACGGGACATATGGCAGTGGCACACATATAATGCAGCAGAAATTGTAAATAGAAAACATCTTGTTTTCAAATCATTTACAATTCTAATCCTCAGAAAATTACAAAACTTTACTAAAATGGTGAAACAAAAGAATATAATATACTCTCCTAGAAGAAGCTTTTATATGGAACAGATGGTCACGTCTATTTGTCACTTCAAAGCAGCCTTGTTGACGAGGGATGTTGCAGCCGCGGTACGGGCGGTGGTGAGATTGCATAAGCTCCGTAGTTGTTGTCAGGTCTATGCACCTACTCAGTGGGAACACAAAATCCTATGCTAAAACGTTACAGGGCAGTACCCTTCTACTCACATCTATATTCTTTGGTGAAACTGTTGGAAGGTATACTGAGATGATATGACTAGAGCTCTTAGGCACCTTAACACATATACTGTTGATCGATCCATTCTTTAGTTCAATTTATTCTTTTAGGCAATTGTTAAATTGTGTTGATCATGTTTAGTTTGTTCATGGTGTTACATCATATTTTGAACACGTTTCATATTGTTTTTATTGTATATGTTAGAATTTAACTATGTCAACTATTTTATAATTCATTGTATTACTTTTTTGAATAATGGTGAAACCGTTAATAAATAAATAAATAGATAAATATAAAAAGAAAAAGAATGAAATTTTTAATCTTTTATGATAAGGATTATCTCAACTATTGTCCAAATATTTGTAAGAGCCTTGAAATTCTATTAGAAATTATAAACATTTTTACACATATAGATATATTGTGCAGAAACAGAAATTGCTATGTCATGGGCTTTAAGATCAGAACACCACTAATGTTAGATGTTTGATTGCTGTATACTGCACTACTGCATTACAATAATGTCATGAATTAGATATAAACTGAAGATCAAAGGACATCGCACACATCTTATGGAAAATATAATGTCACTCAAATTCAATAAAATTTATACGATTAGATTCGTTTTAATATAACGATCAATTCTTATCATTGCGCCAACTCTTAATTATGATTAATTACGGCGCAAATTGCAATTAAAGTTTATCGAAATCACATTTTTGGAGTCCATAAAATGTTAGTTTACAATCATTATTGCTCTGAGTGCTATTCATAACAGCTTAAATCCCGCTGGGCCTAAGCGGATTAGTGAAACTAATCCGCTGATTTATGGAGTACCGAAAATCTGGGTATTTTAAAATATTTTTTCTCTCTCTAACTTATGTACCTACCCATTTGATTTCAGATTTATTTATATCAATTTCTGCTCTTATTTTTGAAAATAGAGAGTTGGCGCAATGATAAGATTTGATCGTTAATTTAAAACGAATCTATTGGTATAAATTTTATTGAATTTGAGTGACATTATATTTTCCATAAGATGTGTGCGATGTCCTTTGATTGCATTTAAAATGTATTAAACCACCAGAGGATGGGTGAAATAAAATTATATTGTATTTCCATATGGATTAATGCAATAAGGGCTGAAGGGGTTAATAGTTTACAAAATAAAAATTGGATTCCATTAATAATTAGATTTTTTGTGTGATTCTTTCAAGATTTTAAAAAATATAATTTTGTCTACTTTTTTGACTGGCTAATAACTGGTTATTTCCTTATAGCTGTTTTGATTATGCCTATATTTTGATACTCAAAGGAATTGTATGCATTGACACACTAAAATTCAAATTTAGTTTTCTCAATAATGATTGCTTGAACAACTCACATTTGCCATCAAACATTGTCAACATTGTTAAACCTGTGGTGTTGCATGCTAGGTTTCTTTCACTTTATCTCTGGTACCTGGCGTTATTAACAGCTGGCGCAATACTAATTTGCAACCGTTTTTTCACAGGCAACTTTATATCATCGTATTAGAAAAAAAAAAGCTTTAATTTGATATAAAAAAAAAATGCATACATAAGTAGGTACAGGGTGATTCACTATATTTTGACCCCCCTGTAAACTGCTTTCTTTGCAGAATTTAAAAAATATATAAAATACTTACATAATTTGAAAATTCAAACCACCAAGTAAGAACAAGAAACAGAACTTCAAAAATCTTCAAAAATAACGGTGGAGTCAGACAGGGTGGTGTATTGAGTCCATTATTGTTTATAAGCGTTATGGACGAAGTAATAAAAGCTTGCTAGCGAAAAACAAAAAAATATATTGCCGGATACAGAAATATACAAGTAGTCAAAGTAGAAGCATGTGTATTTGCAGATGATATAGTGCTTATATCAAAAACAGAAAAAGACCTTCAAAAGAACATGACAATGTGGACAGAAGAATTAAAACCATACAACTGAAGAGTAAACACCGAGAAAACTAAAGTGATCGTAGTAACAAAAAACAACACAAAAATAAACATTATCATTGAAGGAAATATAATCGAACAAATAGAAGTATTCAAGTACTTAGGGATAAGTTTGAATAACAAGACACAAGAAGACGAGATTGGTGCCAGAATAAACTCAGCAACTAGATTATATCATGCACTATACAAAAACTTCTTGAACAGAAAAGAAATAACAACAAAAACTAAAATGATTGTATACCAAACAGTGTACCAACCTGTATTAACCTACGGGGCAGAAAACTGGGTACTTGACGAAAGACAAACAAAGCGACTGCAAGCAAGTGAAATGAAATACTTGAGGAAAGTGCTGGGTGTTAGAAGAACATACAGAAGACGAAAGAAGACATTAGACAAGAACTAGGAACAAAATCACTAGGTATCACAAGGTAACAAGGTCACAAGGTAAAAGCAGAAGAAAAGAAACTGAAATGGTGGGGACACATGATCAGAATGAACGAAACTAGACAGATGAAGAAGATATGGGAGGCGAGAAGAATAGGGAAAAATCGTAGAGGATGACCAAGAAAAACATGGAACAAAAGCATAAATTAGATTCTCGAAGAAAGAGGGAAGATATGGAGTGAGGCAAAGGAACTAGCTAGAGACAGAAAAGAGTGACGTAAATTTGTAGACAAAATTTAAGAAAGCTTGTACATCTCGACACCTACGGGTATAAGAGGTTTTCGATTATGTATGTATGCATGTATGTATAAAATACAAAGGTTACACGATTTGTTATGTAGTTTTCAAAAATGATAGTAGAAAAACAACATAAGGTGCAAACAAAATGGCCGCAGATGTTAACTTTGTTAATTTAAACGTAACACCCTGTATATGGTTACACATTTATATAGAACGTTCTGTAACAAACATTTCCAGACAGAGTTTGATGGGCCTATCTGGAAGAATAAGCGGGATACTAGATATTTATTTCAGTTTAGTTAGATATTTATGATTGAAATTTATCTAGTATCTCGCTTATTCTTCCGGATAGGCCTATCAAACTCTATATGGAAATGATTGTTACGGAACGTTCTATTCAAATGTGTAACCATATCCAGGGTGTTCCATTTAAATGAACAAACTTAACATCTGCAGCCATTTTGTTTGCACCTTCTCTGTTTTTCTACTATCATTTTTGAAAACTACATAAAAATCGTGTAACTTTTGTATTTTACATTTTTTTCTAATTCTGTAAATAAAGCAGTTTACAGGGGGGTCAAAATATAGTGAATAACCCTGTATATCATGAATGAAATTTTTTCAAAAATGTATTACTATTAAGTAATTTAATTAAAACTGTTCGAATACTATAAAAAGAAGAAGAAAACTAGAGTACTTTGCCAAAATGATGAGAAATCCGAAATATGAAATGCTACATGCAATATCTAAGGAAAGATAGAGGGAAAGCG
This sequence comes from Diabrotica virgifera virgifera, assembly GCF_917563875.1. Lineage (NCBI taxonomy): Eukaryota > Metazoa > Arthropoda > Insecta > Coleoptera > Chrysomelidae > Diabrotica > Diabrotica virgifera. Next base: position 209,163,568 of record NC_065443.1, on the reverse strand, counting down.
TGGCCCTGGGCGCAGAAAAACATCCTGGCTTAGTAACTTCCCCCAGTGGCATGGAGTGAGCACTACACTATTTAGGTTGGCTGTGGACAAAGTAAAGATCATACTACTGGGTCTATTGAATAAAAAGAAGTACAGTAGAGTCTCGGTTATCCGCCATAAACGGGCCGACGGAAGGGCGGATAAGCAAAAATGGCGGATAATAGGGAGCGTTAAATGAACAAGTTTAGGCCTTGATGATTTCCAGTCTCCGATAGGAGTGGCACAAGAAGAAGAGAATCAGTTTAATTTTGACTGACATTGGACATTGTAGATAGGATGATTTAGGATGAACGAAAAAAACTAGCGATTTTCATCTGTCTTGCCGATGTATCTTGTTTTGTTGCTGTCAATACTCGCCATCTTGTAGCATCATAATATCAACAGCTCTAGCTTCTTGTTGCTCGGCGTATTTTATCTCATCTTAAAAAATTTTTACTCATTCTTTAATATTTTCAAAGTTATATAAATTTGAAAAAAAATTTTTGCTTAAATGGTGCTGTGGATAAAACGGAATGGCGGATAACCGAGACTATACTGTATTTGCTTTTACTTACTTTCTTACTTAGTCCTAAGCCTTGCTACCTTTAGGTGTAAGGCTGGTGGAGTTGAGTTTGGCATTGTAGTCTCCATGCTTTCCGATCTTGCGTTAGGTTTCTTGCACTTTCCAATGTCAATCCCTTCTTCTCGACTTGTTTCCTGATTTCATCTACCCACATAACTCTTGGTCTTCCTCTTTTGTTTTTCCCCTGCACTCTCGTTTCGAACACTCGTTTTGTTAGCCTCTCGTTCGACATTCTACACACGTGCCCGAACCATCTAAGTTGTCCCTCCACTATTTTTTCATTGATTGGTTCTAATTTTAGGTTTTGTCTAATTGTTTCGTTTCATATTTTGTCTGTCCTCTTTCTATTTGATATTTTCCTCAGGAACCTCATTTCCATAGCATTGACTCTGGATTTTTGTCTTCCCGTCAATGTCCATGTCTCGTTGCTATACATGATTGTTGGTCTAACTACTGACTTAACGACTGCCGTTTTTACTTTCTCCGGTATCTCTTTTTTCCTCAAAAATGTTGTTTTCATACCGTTAAATAAGCTTCCTGTTCGTCCCATTCTCTCGTTTATTTCCATCTCTTGTTTACCATTTGATTCGATTATTAATCCTAGGTATTTCAAATATTCCACTTGCTCTAGTTGTTTCCCGTCTAATTCTATTGAGTGTGTCTTACTCATATTTGAAATTATTATTGTTTTTGTTTTCTCTGTATTAATTTTCATATTTATGTTTGATAGTTTTTCTTCTAGGATTTCAAGATTGTTCGTAAGTCTTCTCTGTTTTCTGCTATCAATACCATGTCATCTGCAAATAGTAGCTCCGATAGTTGAGTCCGTTTCATTTGCCAGTATCCTAATGTTAGTTTTCTCATTCTTCTCTTGGCTTTCTTTATCACTTCATCCAGTACCACTGAGAATAGCAGTGGACTCAGCAGGCATCCCTGTTTGACGCCTTGACTTGTAGTAAATTCTCTGGATTCCTCGTTATTGGTTCTTACTGTATTTGTATTATTTTTGTACATATCCTTTATTACTTCTATTATGTGTCTGTCGACTCCCCTTTCTTATAGTGTCTTCCAAAGTCCTTTCTTCGGATTCTGTCAAACGCTTTTTCCAGGTCAATGAATCACACATGTATCTCTCTATTTTTCTTGATTACCTATTTGTCTTTATGTGAATATTAGGTCTTGCGTGCTTCTGTCCTTCCTGAATCAACACTGTGTGTCTACCATAGTTGTTTTTATTTGGGTTTTTATTCTTGTCTCTATTATTCTTGAGAATACCTTCTCAGGGATACTTGCTATGGTGATACCTCAGTAATTATTACAGTTTCTCTTGTCTCCCTTTTTGTGTATTGGTAATATCTGTACCATCCGTGAATAAGTGGATAAGTCAAATCTTAAATTTTTTATTCTTCAAAACTAATAAAATGTTTAAAATGGCCATACCGAAAAGTTTGCATTTTTGAGTTATCGACTTATTCACAGATGGTACAGACCGTGAATAAGTGGATAAGTCAAATCTTAAATTTTTATTCTTCAAAACTAATAAAATGTTTAAAATGGCCCTACCGAAAAATTGCATTTTTGAGTTATCGACTTATTCACAGATGGTACAGATATAATGTCTTTCTTCCAGTCCTTTTGGTAATTCTGCTCTATTTATGATATCATTCATTAGTTCTTTCATGCTATCCATTCCCTCTGTCCCCAAGAATTTTATCATTTCCAGGGTGATATGATCCTTGCCTGGTGCTTTGCCCAATTTTACTCTTTCTATTGCTTTCTCTAATTCCTCTCTTGTTATGGATTCCACTTGTTGTTCTTCATTCCTTTCTTGTATATCCCCTATGTTCTCTGTGTCTGCATGAGTTAGCTCTTTGAAATGTTCTCTCCATCTTTCCATTATTTGTTTTTCTTTTGTTAGTACGTTTCCATTCTTGTCTCTTATATTCGGCATCGTGTGCTCTTTTTTTTTGTCTGAGTTGTTTTAATGCGCTGTAGAAGAGTTTTTGGTTTTCCCCATAATTTTTTGTCATTTTTTGTCCAAATCTCTCCCATGACCTTTCCTTTCCTGCTTTCACCGCTATTTTAACCTCTTTCCTTTTTTCTCTCGTATTTCTTCCATTCACCATTCCGTTCTCCTCTTGTTAGTATTTGCTATTTTTGCTCTCCCGCAAGTTTCCTCAGCTGCTTTGATTATGCTGGTTTTTACATATTCCCATTTTTCTTCTATTTGTATTTTTTGCCCTACCTTTCAGAGTATTATCTAATTTTTCTTGGAATTTCTTCTTATATCTTTCCTCTTTTAATTTGTAACTTTTTATTTTTTCGTTTACTACCTTTCTTCTCTTTTCTTCTTTTTCCTCTGTTGTTCTCATTCTCATTATTACTAGACGGTGGTCACTGCTTTTACTTACAAGTATTTACTTAATAGTAATTGAATAAAGTCATTTCAATGGTTTATTTAATTACTATTAAGTAAATACTTAAATACAAGGAAGTAAAAGCAAATACTTCTTTTTATTCAATAGACCCATTGATTACAAAATTTGTATTTAATGTTCTAGGAGGACAAGGCACTTAAAGAAGAAGAAGAAAACTATTTGTGGCCACTTTTTGACTGGCAACCTGTTATAAATGTTTCTCCTATTCTTAAATTTAGGTATATAAAAATTTGATTATAATTACTGCAAGCTCCAGTTAACTTGGCGAGACGCATTGCACAGTGGCTTATGGGATGATCATCAGTCTCAGTGTCGTTGTGCATATTCACTGTCTCCAAGTTAACTGGCGCTTGCAGTAACTAACTTATGAACGTAATGATTCTGCAGTTGGATCTTGAGACTACAAAAGAGAATATTTGAATTGGTCACTTTAAAAACTACATAAATCCACTGAAGTACTTTTAAGAAATACCGTTTTAAATGCAATATATTGTTTAAGGCGGCAATGATCATGGCTTGGTACTTATTTATATAATATATGCAACTCCTTCAAATTATATAATAATATAATATATGCAACTCCTCCAATTTATATAATATATGCAACTCCTCCAAACTAATTAAATCTGTTTGATTAAAGATCATTTAATTAAAAAAAAACTGATGATATTATTTAGTATAATATACTAAATGTAACATATCTCAAAGATCACTAGCAACTTTTATTATATTTTTATTTCCTATGGCTTATAATATTTACCTACTCATTTTTATTATCTTGTATTAATGTTTGACCTACTGTAAACGGTAGGCTTTCTTAGTTTTTTTTTAATACATTTGTTTTATCCTAGGGAAGCTTGAATTCTATTTGTTTATGAATTATTCAAGTCTTCAACCTTTTTTTAAAGGCATCTTTCGTTAAAATCAACAAAACTAGTGATTAATAGTTCACACATAATAAAAATCACTCACCTGTAGAACAACAATGAAGAACAATACTCCACAAGCGATATTAACTCTGTATCTTATAATCACCATAACACAGCCTCCCAATTGACCAACTAGATTAACTATAACAAAAAGTGTGGCTAAAATTTTGCCACATCCCCAAGATAAGTCCATATATTCCCTCTGTTCTGTCCATTGGAACCACATCCGTAATCCATCTTCTAAGAATGTTGATATCAGACATACTCTTGCCAAGGTAGGTAGTATGTGCTTTAATTTTCTGATAACCTGAAGTAAGAGATGAAAATAGATAATGGCTAATTAAAATTATAAAAAATATTTTAAAATACTGTTCCTGGAATCATAAAGGATATTTTTATGGTAGTTTAGTTTGTATGTTTATAAGGCACTATAATGCAGTTTTGGAAATCATAATTATAAAAAGAAAAAGTTGAAAAACGCATAACTTTGGGGAAACTTTTTCACACACCTTTCTGTGACCTACTTAAGGTGGAGAAAATTTTAATAAACAGGGGTTTTACCATATGGTCAACAATTTTGAAGAATGAGTCTGAAAACTATAACCTAACTGATTTTCATAAATTATAATTTATGTAACATATGCTGTACAAATGCCAAAAGTATACAAAGAACAATAGCTCTACGTCATTATTATTTTAAAAAAAATTTAAATCTACAAAAAAAGTGGCCAAGGGACTTAAGAGGTGACGTGACATTTTGGTTTTGAAAATAGTTTTTGGAATAATTTTAAAATGTTGAATAAATTGATAGCTGTAAATGAACACAAAACTATAATATTAATTTTTACTTACATTATCTGCAATATCTTCGGCGTTTGAAACATATTCATTTGGAATATTCATTTTTATTTTTTATTTTATTTTGAGCAAAAAGCTCCACGCAGTCAGCTAACTACCAAAAGTGCCAAAAGTCAAAATGCAAAGAACACATCAGTGTTGTCAATGTCAAATCTATAAGGATTACCAGTATGAAGTTAGAATCTTATTACAGGCGGATGTTTATTTAAGGATGTATATAAATAATAATAATAATAATATACAGGGTGGTCACGGTCATGAGTCAGTTGGAAAATTTGAACAAAATAATTTACGTGTTTACAAAAAGTGTTCAAAATGTTCACCATTCATCTCAACACACTTCAAATAACGTTTTTTGATCAAATTAATAATGCAAGCAAGTATTTCGACATCTTCATTGATGCTTTCCTACTCGATTGTTATCCAATGTTTCAGACTTCAGATCTTCGACATTTTCGATCTTCGTGCAGAAACTTTGTTCTTAAGCATGCCCCAGATTGAGAAATCCATAGGAGGAATCCTGGCAATTTTGGAGGGCACGGTGTTTGTTTCCATGTCTATCAATCCATCCAGGAAAATGCAGGTTTAGCATTATCTGGCTTCGTAATCGCTGTCCTGACAGTAAAACCAAAGTAAAACTGTTTTGATAAAACACAATAATATGACGTTTGTTCCAACACAACAAGAAACCGTCCATGTAACGATCACCGTCCTGCGCAGTAACATGGAACGTATTATTTCGTTACCATGGAATCCATGGAACGTTAATTATATAGTAACGTGATCGTTACATGACTGTTCTTCGTTGTGTTGGAACAAACCTCGTAAACGCGTAAACTTAACTCGAACGTTCTCTGCTATTTCACTCGAAATAAAACGACTAATAACGCACGAAAAAACCGGCATTCGTTTGTTTCGGTTGACTGGCATACTGTCTTTATGCCCAGCCGGCTGTGTTGATAACTAATGTAGAATTCTACTGCTCTCTCGTAAAGCCGGGAGAGCAGGGCTGGGCGAAATTCGCTAATGCGTCATTTTCGAGAATGTCAGTTGAATTTAAGTCCACCCCTGTATAATCTATGCAATCCATAAAGTAAAATAGTAGGTAGGATTTAAAAAATTCAGATGGGCAAAATCAGATGGGCAGGGCATGTGATACGCAGTAACGACAATCGGCTTATAAACAATGTGTTCTGGGAAAGGCCAGATGGAAGCTCTGTAGGACGGCCTAGAAAAAGGTGGAAAGATGCAGTCAAAGAAGATCTGGAGAAACTGTGAGTCATACGGTGATACAGTCTATGGTGAGACAATGGGAATTATTGATACAGGACCGACAAACATGGAAGGCAATAGTAAACGCGGCAAAGACTCACAAACCGTTGTGACACCATTGATGATGATGATAATGATGATTTAAAAAAATTGCAAAAAATAAATTAAAAAGCAAGAGCTGTCTACTATAGTTGTTTTTTTTTTCTCCTTATTCTTCTTATTTTTATGTAGACATAATTCTGTCTGTTTTTTTAATGTTGTTTCCCACTGATCGTCTTCCTATTGGGGCACGCCGTCTCTCGCCGTCCTTACTATAGTTACTACTCTATTTGTTGTCATTCGGCTTATGTTAATATGGTCGCTCCATTCTTCTCTTGTTTCTTACTCAGGTATTTATGTTCTCCACCTTGCATCTCCATCATATATATGTACTTCTAGCTCTAGTTAGTTGTTTTTATTTATAGAATAGAAAGCTTTTTAATTCAGAAGGATATAAGTATTTATTAGCCAACCTATCAGTTTATTCCCGCCTATTTAATGACACTCAGTTTGTTGATCCTAGCAGTATCTTAAGGAAGTTTTTGCACTCCCATCAGCCTGGATTAACAATTCAAGTTTTTAATTATGCCATATTGCAAGATATTCAATTTTAATATTTTTCTGAGGCTATTTTTCTGTTGCATCTTAATACAGTTTACTATTTTTATTGGGAATAAGCCACAATTTTACTTTAAAATAAGTTTATTTTACGTTTCGATTTTCACTTTGGAAACTTTATAGTTTGTAGGTAATATATTTTTTCTACTTTCGCGCACGCGTTTTAGTTTAGAAAGTTTTACTTTTCCGCACGCGTGTTACTTTTCCGCACGCGTTTTACTTTTCCGCACGAGTTTTACTTTTCCGCACGCGTTTTACTTAATCCACACGCGTGTTAATTTAGATATGTTAATATGGCCTTAAAGTAATTATAATACATGCAATAAACTAATATTTAGATATTATTTACTAATTTATTTCAAATATATCTTATTGTGTTCATGTTTTAATGAAATTCACGCGAGAACTCGATAAAATAAAATAATTTTGACATAATATTCGAAAGTCAAATCAGTAGACAATAACAGTGGTTTTGAATCGTCGTCATAGAAACCAAAATCGTCGTCATGCTAACCAATTATGCTGAAAGTTAGGTTTTGACAACCTTGTCAAAGAATTAATTTGTGTATGTATTTTCATATTAATTAAATTAATTGATTAAGATTTGGTCATTTTTTAAAGACTCGTAGAAAAAATATTGTTCCTAACGCTTGCAGAAAGTCTCATTTCCGCACTCGACTGCTTGCCGAACTCCCGCTTCCCGTCGTTAGAAACCGTCGTTCCTAACAAGTTCCTAACAAGTGCAGAAAGTCATTCTTTCCGCACGCGACTGCAGTCGAGTGCGGAAAAGAGACTTTCTGCAAGAGTTAGGAACAATATGTTTTCTAAGAGTCTTTAAAAAATTACCAAATCTTAATCAATTAATTTAATTAATATGATTATTTCATTCATAGGAGATTCTGACCAATAGAAAGCTACATAAATCTAAATTAAATCGATAATTTTTGATAATTTCCCGTCGTCAAGTATATTACATCAGATGCCCTTCGTTGCTACGAAAAAATACATTCAGTGACATTTTGGTGTTGAACAGTTTTATTCATGAAATAATCGCAACAAATTGCACTCGATCTCTAAAATTATTATAGAATTTTAGAGCTCTTGTGCAATTACTACTGAAAATACATACATAAATTAATTCTTTGACAAGGTTGTCAAAACCAAACTTTCAATATAATTAGTTAGCATGACGACGATCTTGGTTTTCATGAGGATAATTCAAAACGACTACGTCTACCGATTTGACTTTCGAATTTCATGTCAAAATAATTTTATTTCATCGAATTGGCGTTAATTTCATTAAAACAGGAACACAATAAGATATATTTGAAATAAATCAGTAAATAATATCTAAATATTAGTTTATTGCATGTATTATAATTACTTTAAGGCCATATTAACCTATCTAAATTAACACGCGTGCGGAAAAGTAAAAACCGCGTGCGGAAAAGTAACACGCGTGCGGAAAAGTGAAACTAGACATGTCTACTGAAAGTAGACATTTTTGCACGCTGGTAGAAAAATAACTATTGTATTATATTTCGTATTTTAGAACGATATCCAAACTGGAAATAGAAACGTTAAAATAAACTTATTATTTTAAAATAAAATTGTGGCTCATTCCCAACAGTAAATAAGCTTCAATTTTGTACTACTGTTGTTTGATTTACAAAAATATAATTAATGGAACAATTTTAATTTATCAATTTATTGTATTGATATTTTCAATTCCAGTTGCTAGTGCTAGAATTTGTTGTCTAAATAAACAACAATGACAATTTATAAATGTTGAAATATTAAAATACATACTACCAAAATTAGCAAAATCCATAAAATATCAATAATTAATAATAATCAACGTTGCAAAGTACCTAATAAAAAACTAATGAGACACGAAACTAAGAATAATAATCTATGGAAATAAATAATAATAATATACCCGACACCTTAGGGTAAATGGGTTTAGGATATATATATATATATATATATATATATATATATATATATATATATATATAATAAATAATAACTTATTAGTGCAGCCAATGAAGGTTTTAACCTACGATTCTCCGATTTTGTTGAACCTCCATGGATTTTCCTGAAAATTGGTAGAAGATACCTCAAGAAACAAAGGTGACATGGTGCTAACTTGCGCTTTTACCCTGGGGGTGGATGCCACCTCTTCTTTTATTATTTTTTTAAATATATACAGGGTGAGGCAAATAAAGGGCCTATTAGAAATATCTCGAGAACTAAAGGCAACAGAATCATGAAAATTTGTATTAAGGGATTTCGAAGAGTCATCTGTTTAATGAAAATATTTTCATCTATTTGCTACTTCCGGTTATACCGTTTTTAATAATTTCGTAGCAATATATATATATATATATATATATATATTATATATATATATATATATATATATATATATATATATATATATATATATACCCTGTAGAATTGTAGTAAAACTCTACTTACATTCAAATGATTTTTAATATAGTCTACTATTGTTAAGAATCATTAGTATAGCTTAATTTTTAATTTTAGTATACAGGGTTGGTCGAAACCTGGAATGAGTATTTTCTGAGTTTTCTTAAATGGAACACCCTGTATTTTAGTATTGCAATGAAATGATATTTTATGGTACTTTTTATTTCTTAAGCATTCCCTATACCTAACTGCTTTAATTTGTGCTTAATTGTTAATCGCACCAACAATCTTAACTACCTAGGTATTTTGATAGCTAAACCATTATTGGTAATTTTAAGGATCAGTCTGGATTAATATGTATTTATTTCTGAAAAATTATTTGTGATTGAATATTTTCACGGCCAACCTAATAAAATTTTACGTATCTTTTGTTGCAATTAATGTTTACCTTAAATCACCAATAACTCACAAATTAAAACAGATATGGTATAGGGAATACTTATAAAATAAAAAAGTACCATGAAATATATCATTTCATCACAATACTAACCCACATAACAATTTCATGTTCTTAGTAGATTCATAGAACATACTTTTCAGAAAAAGTATATACTTAGAATATGCGTAATTACCATTGCGAATGTGCAGAGCATATACTGAGTATATACTACATTACAGTACTTAAACGTTCTATGTATATACTTAGAATGTACTACCGCACTTCTTTTCAGTATATACCAAGAACATACTTTTTAGAAGATTCTAAGGAGGTGCTATAAACCTTCTATTTATATACTTAGAATGTACTATCGCACATATTTTAGTATATGGGAAGAATATTCCAAGGAAGTGCTATATACCTTCTAGTTATATACTTAGAATGTACTATCGCACATATTTTTAGTATATGGGAAGAATATTCCAAGGATGTGCTGTATTTCTCAGAAGTATGTTTTCAACATCACCCAATCTCATCCTATAGGTTCTACCACAGAATACTAACACACCCACAGGGTGTGTTAGTATTCTTTGGTTCTACTAATATATTATATTTACATATTCTAATTGCATATGAGAATGTTGTTATTACATTCTACAATATTACGTAAAAAGTAAGTATAAAATATATAAACTTTAGTTAGTTATATAGGTACCTATGTACCTATAATAAATATTATATGGGTAAGTAGCCTATATATAAAATATAAGTAATATATTTAGTTATTATGTGCACATCAAAATAAAAATGCTGCTTATATAATTATATAATAGCCAAATATATTATAATATGTATGTAAATTACTAAAATTTATAGGTATCTATATACATTATACATACTTTTACTTACTAGGTATTTAGGAAATATGAATTTATTATTTTCAAACTGCTTTTTATGTTCTTAAAAATGTTTTAGTCTTGTAGCTAGACATACTTGGTCCTACCTAACAGCGTAGACATAAATGCATAACTGTACTGGAAACTATTTTCATATTTTGCTCTTTTGTTACCTACCCCCTTCCCTTGTGCAGGTATAAAATGCAATGCAAGGGTCAGAATGACAATGAATGGCCGTTTCCGGATTCCCGAAAATTATTTTACTTATGGTATAAACTCAAATCAAAATGGTATATTCATTTCAACTGAAAACGAAACGAGAATTTCTCATTTTTCTTCACAATAGAATTAATTTTTAAACTTTTTACCATACAATTAAAACGGTTTAAAAAAATGAATTAGATAGTTCAGTAGTACCTACTAAAATACATAAATTCCATTAATTATTCTTAACGCGAAGTTGATAATCTATAGGCTCACATTATTCTTCTTCCTATAGGTACGTACGTACATACAGTATATTATTTTTTAGATATTTTAAAAGTATATACAAGTAGGTATGTGTTAAGTATATACTTTTGCATATACTTACGCATATACTAAGAATATTCGATTAAGGTATATTCTAAGAATACACTTTTACGAACATTCCGAGATACTACGTACCCGAATGTGCTCAGTATATTCGGTGCAAGAATATTCTTTGAGGCACATGCAAAGAACATGAAATTTAGAATGTTTTTTATGGTACATGCTATGCTTGTACTACGCATATACTAAAAAGGATATACTTCGACGAATGTTGGTAGGATATGCTTAGAACATAATGCGAACATCATTGTTATGTGGGAACATACAGGGTGTTCCATTTAAGAAAACTCAGAAAATATATTCATTCCGAGTTTCGACCAACCCTGTATACTAAAATTTCAAAATTAGCTATACTATTGATTCTAAACAATAGTAGACTAGGTATATTAAAAATCATTTGAACGTAAGCAGAGTTTTTAATGTCAAACTATTACAATTCTACAGGGTGTGAATGTTGCTACGAAATTAATAAAAAAAACGTAAATATCTGTTAAAATACCCTGTATAATATTACAAAACCTGATATTTTAAGAAATAATATATTGAGGAGAATCCAAAAATGTAAAAATATTTAGGGTGTCCCATTAAAAAAAACGAAGTTACAAGCAACTTCCGGTATAACCGGAAGTTACAAAGAGATGAAAATATTTTCATTTAATAGATCATCCTTCAAAACCCCTTTATTCCAATTTTCATAATTCTGTTGCCTTTATTTCTCGAGATATTTCTAAATAGGCCAGTTATCTGCCTCACCCTATATACAGGGTGTCCAGAAACTCTACCGACAACCGAAGACAGGAGATTGCTCAGATAATTTTAAGACAATTTAACCTAATTCACCTAGTCCGAAAATACTTCTTAAGGGAGCTAGAGCTCTTTGAAGATGGCGTCATGAAATTAGTTTTTCTTAAATACCTCCAGAGCGCTTCTATTTAGAAAAACGAAAATGGGTATGCATATTTAATTTTCAGAGATGAATCGATTCCATCCATTGCAAATTTCTAGTACCGGTCATAGGCGTCCGTTTTGGGTAGAGCAACGGGTATATCGCATAACTTTTTTGTTTTTAACATCTATGCATTTTTGACACCGAATTAAAAAAATTGTGAGGTATTCTAGTACTAAAAGGTACTCTTGCTTTAAGGTGATACAGTAGCGATCAACAGGTAGCCAAAATGCGTTCCAAGATTGCGGCTGTAATTTTGAATATTTTTTCGAGATATTTGGCACACGTATTCGTAATATAATAGAGAATGGCGGTACAGAGCCCAATTTGAAAAATATATTAATATGTGGAAATTACTCTGTAATTAAATACAATATTAAAAAACGAGCCTGTACCGGCATTAAGAAGAACAAAAAAATACACTTTCTTCAAATAAACTTTTTTATCCGATGCCTAGATTTTGTGTCATTTTGGAACTACTAATGAAATAAAAAATTTTAGTAGTTCCAAAATGACACAAAATCTAGGCATCGGATAAAAAAGTTTATTTGAAGAAAGTGTATTTTTTTGTTCTTTTTAATGGCGGCACAGGTTCGTTTTTTTAATAATGTATTTAATTACAGAGTAATTTCCACATATTAATATATTTTTCAAATTGGGCTCTGTACCGCCATTCTTTATTATATTACGAATACGTGTGCCAAATATCTCGAAAAAATATTCAAAATTACAGCTGCAATCTTGGAACGCGTTTTCGCTACCTGTTGATCGCTACTGTTTCCTCTTAAGTCGGTAGGACACAACGTTTTCTAGAAAAATCGATTTGAAAGTTTTTCGTTTTTGGAATTTGAAAAAAAAAATTGAAAGAACTTTTCAATAAAAACGAAGTATTTTACCAACATAAAGTAAGAGTAACTTTTAGTACTCGAATACCCCATAATTTAATAATCTAGTGTCAAAAATGCTCAAAAATTAAAGACAAAACAGTTATGCTATAAAGTAACTGTTGACCTACCCAAAACGGACGCCTATGACCAGTACCATAAATTCACAATTAATGAAATCGATTTATCTCTGGAATATAAATAAATGTACCAGTTTTCGTCTTTCGAAACAGTTTTTTTTTGAATTTTTTTTTTATTCAAAAAGCGAAAGTTTTCAAATCGATTTTTCTAGAAAACTGTGTGTCCTACCGATTTAAAACAAGAGTACCTTTTGGTATTACCAGAATACTTCACAATTTATATAGCCCAGAGTCAGAAATGCATAAAAGTTAAAGATAAAAAGTTATGCCTTAAAATAACCGTTGCCCTACCCAAAACGGACGCCTATGATCGGTACTAGAAAATTGCAATGGATGGATTAGACTTATATCTTGAAGATAAAAACACGTACCAATTTTTGTTTTTCTAAATAGAAACGTTCTGGAGCTATTTAAGAAAAACTAATTACAAGACGCCATCTTCAAAGGGCGCTAGCTTCCCTAGGAAGCATTTTCGGACTAAGTGAATTTGGTTAAATTATCTTAAAATTATCTGAAGAATCTTCTGTCTTCGTTTGCCGGGCTGGACACCCTGTATAGTTTCAAGTAAAATTTGTTATATACCATCAAAATTAAGCAAGTTATGATGAAAATAAGAGGACCCTTTCAAATTTTTTAGGAAAAAGAGAAAAATAAAACATACGTCATTTCCATAAAAATTAAAATTTACAATAATCCCTATAAAACTTTCTTTATTTTAACAGCAGTAATAACCTCAAAAATTTTGAAAGGTTTAGAATGCATATTTTTGAAAAAAAAAAAGATTTAAAAAAATCAGAATTTTTCAAATCTTCGAAAATTTCATTTCTTGTTTGATAACTCCAACAATACTTGATATACGTAATAAATGATACAGAATGAAATTTTATTTTGCTTTTTAGCAAAGCTTTTACTGTTTTTTTTATTTTTGTATTGTAAAAAATAACCGAGATAGAAACGTTTAAAACATAAATTTTACTGCGAGAACCATGCATCCTTAACCTTTTGTCTTTTAAAAAATAAGGCATTTAAAAGATTAAATCTAATAGATACGATGTTATAGCTCTTGCAATTACCTTTAAATTGGTTGTCGGAGAAACCTGATATCATAAATATTTACGGAGTTATTGTTAAAAACCCAATAACATTTTTTTGAAAAAATTTTTGTAGCAGAGATTTTGTATGTATACAGGGTGCGGAGAAGTCCAATTGCTCGTTTGTCGTAAGAGATACGAAAAAAAATATTATTTAGGTAAGATTGGACCAAAAATAGGACCAGAATTTAAAAATATTTCCAAATATACAGAGCCACTCATACTGGCAGGATGACACAAACTTTTTTGAAGTTATACTTCTTTACCTGCGATAGAGGGTGAATTTTTATATGTTAAAACCTATCAGCCCGGCGCATGCGCATTATAACTTTGTTCTGATTGGATGTTCAAATGACATGTCAAAAATTATCCGATATGGCAGCTGTAGGACAGCTGTGGTTTGGAGGTAAAGGTAAAGGTAAACAAATGTATAATATATTAGTTTTATTGTTGTGAGGACAGAAACAAAAAAGTTTATAATATTGTAGTGACTTTTAAATAGTTTTTAAAAGCAACAGGTACGTAATAATTGTTAATGTATCATGGGTATAAACCTACCTATTTGATCTGCCAAAATACATAGTATGTAATACTTTTATTTATATAATTTGATTACCATCAAAATTTCTATCAATATTCACCTAATATATTGTTTTCTTACTCTATGTTTTGTTGTATTTTTTCAATTCTAAATCATTTCAATTCAAAATTAAAATAATTTGATCAATTTTCAAAATATCAAAATATCACAAGTTTAATCCGTTTAGTTAGTCGATCTTCGTAAATAATGACACATAGTGTCCGAGTGTCGCGTTGAAGGCGAATGAATTCCAATACCAACCGCGCTTATCAGCGCTGGTTCGAGTCCCAATAGAAACTTTCTTTTTGTTTTTTTTAATACATTTTATGATTGTAAGTATATTTATTATATAATTGTATTTTCAGAAAATACGTATTTAGTTAAAAAAAATTTCGACAATTAATGTCCAAACATCATTTGTGGCTTGTTTAATGTGTTTGTGTGTGTTTTATTCTTTTATTATTTTAATTTTTGGCACTGTTCTAATAAAAATGTTTGAGAAGTAGTAAGTATAAATTAGTTTAATATTTAAACAAAATATAAATAAAAAGTATATTAATTTCGTTTAAATCATATAATAGAAGTATAACTTCTTACGTGCGTACAAAGTACACACACATTCTTTTTTTTTTTTTTTTTTAATGGAACACCCTCTATATTTTTTACATTTTAGATTCTACTCTATGTTTTCTTTCTTAAAATATAAGGTTTTGTAATGTTATACGAAATAGTTTTAAAGATAATTACGTCTCTGTATTAATTTCATAGCAATATTCACAACCTGTATTTTGGTAATTGTAGTGATTTGACAATTTCTATTTTTGTTCAAACGATTTTTAATATAGTCTACTATTGTTAAAAATCAAAAAATAATTGTCAAAGTTAATTTAAATTTGGAAATCTCTCCGAGAAATATTAATTTTTGGCGGATTATTTGATTTATACCGTTCTAATTTAGTTTGTTTAGTTTTGTTAAACTTTTCCTTATTTAATTTACATTTTGAAAGTGTTCATAAGTTAAACGTTACTTGAAAACTCCTCTATGGAGTCATCTAGTGGAGGCGAACCGCCTGATATTGAGAATTCGATGGATAGTAGCTGTGATTTACAAGATTTAAATGGATTTCTACCCAACCAGCCTCAAAATAAGATAAGTAGTAGTATTAATCTTAACAATATTAATGAAAAACAAAATACTTTAGTAAACTCAGATCAACCAGAAAAAACCAGGCCTGTTTATTTATACGAAAAAATTGATTTAGGACCTTTTTACATTTTCATTGAAAACTCCAGTTTAAATTTTACAGGAAAATTAAACGCTGTTAAAATAGGCGAGATCCTATTTACGTTACATCCAGAAATTGACAATTATATAAAAAAAATTGACTCAATCGGACGCAACCGAGTTAGGGTCTCATTTAAAAATTATAGTAGCGCAAATGCTTTAGTTACTTCCAAATTCCTTATTCAAAAAAATCTGACCGCATACATTCCAAAATTTCAATTGTTTAAACTAGGTGTAGTAAGGGATATAGATTCAGATATATCGGAAGAATATCTTAAAAATAGAATAAAGGAATTTGATCACCATTGCAAATTCTCGGTTGAGTATGTGAAACGAATAACAAGAAAAATAGTAGCAGATGACAAAGTAATATTTAATCCAACAAAATCAGTTATTGTGTCTTTTAAATGCCAGAATATACCAAAGTATGTAGTAATTAATCATGTCTTACACACTGTTGAAAAATACCAGCAAAAGGTAATTATCTGTTACCACTGCTATAGGTATGGGCACATGAGTAAGCAGTGTAAAAGTAATCCTCGCTGTTTTAAGTGTCATGAATCTCACCTTTCCGATTCTTGTCCTTTATCATCGTTTAACAAAAAATGTCTATCCTGTGAAGGTGAACACTTCACTAATGAATGGGAGATATGCCCAGAATTTGATCGCCAAAAGAAAATAAAACATTATATGTCTGAAAACAGCTTATCTTTTAAGGAAACAATTAAACTCTTTCCTAAGATAACTTATGCATCTATAGCAGCCAATAATTCCTCAATAAATTCTCATCAAACTCCAAATATGAATGCACCATCCTCTTCATATTCCTTTACTCAATTGTCCACGTCTCAAACATCTTCCAATCAGTTCGCTCTACCTTCAGTTTCAAATAGATATACAATAATAAAACCACCAAAATACAAACGACCTATCTCTTCCTCACCAGACCAAGTAACAATGGAACATCAAAAAATAATAAAGTTAAACCCCATGTCCAACAGACCTGGTGGTATTATCACCTCTTCTTCGTATCAATCTACATTTAATCCAGAACAAGGATCTAAAATACATGAACCATCAAAAGAATTAACAGAATTAATATCAAATATAGTTACAAGTATTATCTCGAATATAAATCACAAAAATTTTGAAATTCCAGAAAAATCAGTTCTAGTAAATTCAATTCAATCAGTTTTAAGTTCTCTCTTATATAATAATGAATAGATTGGTAATTTGTCAATGGAATTGTAGATCGGCTAACTCTAATAGAGAAAACCTTATCCACCTATTAGAAGACTAGAAAGTTGATATCGCATTATTATCAGAAACTAGATTTAAACCAGAAAAGTATTATAACTTTCACGGGTACAATATTGTCAGAGACGACCGCTTTTCAGTAACTGTTGGCGGTGGCTCAGCAATTTTAATAAATTCAAACCTATATTACGAGGAAGTCACCATGAAAGTAGATTTAATAAACGTCAATAAAGTAGCAATAAAAATAAAGTTTAAGTCATATACTGTCACATTTATATCTATGTATGTTCCCCCAGGAACCAAGTTATTGTTACAACAATGGAACAATTTCATAACATCTATAGAAAGACCATTTATAATAGGAGGTGACCTTAATGCTCACCACATTGCCTGGGGCCTAGACAACCAAACAGATATGAAAGGTAAAATCTTGATGGACTGTATAGACGATAATAATTTAATATTCAAAAATGATGGCTCTCCTACTTTCTTTAGGAACTTCTCGAAATCGGCAATAGACTTGACCATTTGTACTCCTGACTTAAACCACCTGATCACTTGGAAAACACTTCAAGACCTATTTGGTTCAGACCATACACCTATAAGAGTAGAGTTAGAGGATCAACCAACTCATACATATAATCCATATTCACAAAAGTGGAATTTAAAGAATGCCGACTGGAAATTATATGAACAGTATTCGGAAGATGTATTCTCTCAATTTAAAGATATAAATTCTTATGAACAAATTTTGCACAATATAAATACAACTGCATCCTACTGCATCCCCAAATTTAAAATAAAAAAACCGACTTCCAGAGGAAAATACTGGTGGGATTTAGAAGAAGCAGTCAGAAGAAGACAGGAAAGTTTTTGTATATTCAAAGAAAATCCAAACCATGAAAACCTACTTAAGTATAAAAAAGATGATGCACATGTCAAGAAGATCACTAAACAAACTAAAAGAAATAGCTGGAGAGATTATGTCGGATCCCTAAATAGGTCAGTCCCTATTAAATATGTATGGTCAAAAGTTAACCGAATAAAAAATAGAAAAACAAAGAACAAAGTCCCTGTTATTCTGTCGGAAGCTTCGTGGATAGAAGAGTTCCATCAAAATATCACACCGCCGTCTGCAGAATTAGTAATTCCTGATTTACAACTAAATGCTCTGTACGACTATCCAGAACCAATCCGTTTCCTAGTCAAACCATTTTCTGCCACTGAACTAAACTTTGCGTTGAAGAAAAACTCAAATTCAGCACCAGGTGCCGATAATATCCATTACTCGATGCTATCAAATCTTTCAAGAATTGGTAAGGCTGCACTACTAAATATATATAATGAAATTTGGATGCGCCGCATAAAGATTCCTGACGATTGGCACGTTTACACTATTATCCCGGTTTTAAAACCAGGAAAATCATCAAAGAATTGGGATTCTTACCGTCCAATCGGTCTGGCTTCCTGTATACTAAAAACGTATGAGAGACTTATTAAAAACCGTCTGGAATTTTGGCTAGAAAAGAACGACCTATTACCAAGAAGTCAGTTTGGTTTTAGAAAAGGTAAATCCACACAAGATAGCCTCTGCCACTTTTTAATAGACATTTATAGTTCCTTTACTTATAAGAAAGCAGTTAGTGCTTTGTTCTTAGATATAAAAGGGGCTTACGACAAGGTTAATCTTCACATACTATACGCGAAAATGTTGGAAATAGGAATACCCGAGATAGTAACATGGAACATCATTAACTTATACATTAATCGAGCAGTTCACGTTAGATTAAATGGAGATCAATCTAACTCCCGATACACATCTTTGGGACTACCTCAGGGTAGCATCCTAAGTCCTATATTATATATACTGTATACTGCTGACTTAGAAACTAAACTTCCTCAACACATAAAAATCCTACAGTACGCTGATGATGTTGCGATATATGCAGAAAATAAGTCAATAGATAGATGTAATAACTACCTTAAATCGACATTGAATATTATAAAAAAATGGGCTACCGATAATAACTTAACAATATCAGAGAGTAAATCAACCATTGTTACCTTTACTAAAAAACGATATGTTCCTCAAAGCCATCTACAATTTGATAATACTAGTATTCCTTATAAAACTTCAATAAAATTTCTTGGCGTATTTTTAGACTCCAAATTAAATTGGAAAGAACACACAAATTACATATTACGAAGAATGGAAAATGCAATGAATATCATGAAGACTGTAAGTGTCAGTAACTGGGGAGCTGATCCAAACATATCAATATTACTATACAGAAATTTGATAAGATCAATCTTAGACTATGGATCTATTTTTTATGGCTCAGCATCAAACTCTGTACTCCAAAAAATCGAGAGGATCAAAAATAAGGCACTTAGGTTATGCACTGGTTATCTTCGTAGCACACCTATATTGGTCATGGAATGTGAGCTTAATGAACCTCCACTTTCATTACGCAGGGAATACCTAAGTGAGAAATTTATAGTTAAAACAGCGGTTAACGATAAACTGCTATTAAATAAAATTGTTCATTTAACCACCCCCTACCTAACTCATTATTACTGGGAAAAAAAGAAACTGCTTTTAGTTGTGGAAAGCTTCCTCAACGTTTCTAATTCCATTGGCGACATACACCAAATTGAACAAAGCTCGTCTCGAAAGCTAAATTATGAAGATTATTTATCTCCAGTTAACTGTCATTTAAGTAATATTCGTGCGACAGACTTCCTTACTAAAATAGACCACCTTCAGTGTGTACAAAAAAACTGGGGGAGTTATCAGAAATTATATACGGATGGTTCAAAAATGGAAGGAAAAGTTGGATATGCTATATATTACCCACAAAAAAGTATAAAAATAAACAACAGATTACCTGATAAAATGACAATTTTCACAGCTGAACTCATTGCAATCAAAGAAGCATACAAAATATGTATTAATCAAAAAGAACTCAATTATGTTATATTTACAGACTGCCAAAGCATTGTAAAGACATTGAAATATAATGTACATAATTTTGCAGAAAATTATATCATCAGTGACATCATAGCAATGAACAGTGAAGCTTTGAAATCGGGCAAAAATATAATATTGTGTTGGATAAAAGCACACATTGGTATAAAAAACAACGAAATAGTAGATGATCTGGCTAAAAAAGCAACAACGAAGGAATCCACTCTGCATACTTATCAACTTCCTATGGGAGACATAATTTCTATTATGAGATCTATCAAACGGACGAAATGGCAGGAACAATACAATAATTCAGACAAAGGAAATTATTACAAAAAAATCCAGCCTACACTTCCCATCAAGACATGGTTTAATCAAGTTTCCAACAAAGGCTTTATCAAAACTATTTGTCGAATAAGAAGTAATCACTGTCTGACTCCAGTCTACAAAAGAGAAATAGGACTTGTAGATAATGATGAATGTTTATGTGGAGAGCTAGCTGATCTACAACATATGCTATTAGAATGTCCTTTACATTTTATTGAAATATCAAACTTTTTTGCCAATCTAGTTCAAGTTAATGTACAATTTCCTTTTAATCTTATATACCTTTTACAATCAAACAATCTAGATGTTTATAAAATTTTGTACAACCATGTTAATTGTTTAAAATTAAAGCTCTGAGAAAAAAAGAAAAAAAAATAAAAAAAAATAATTAAATAAAATAAAAAGTTACTAAGATCTAAACCTCCGCGAGGTTGAATCGGGTTTAGGTCTTAGCGCGATAAAAAAATATACAAAAAAAAAAAAAAACTAAAAAAAAAATAAAAAATGTAATAAAAAAAATGTTAAAAAATATAATAAAAAAAATAATAAAAAAAACAGAGTAAAAAAAAACAGTAGTACTAATAGTTTTAAATTTAGATACTAAGCATATATTTTGTAAAAGAGAGAATTCAAAACAAATTGACTGGCCAGTTGGTTGCTTAAACCAGTGCCAATAAAACATAAACACACACACACACATTGTTAAAAATTATTAGTACAGCTAAATGTTTAATTTTAGTATACAGGGGTGGTCGAAAGAGTTTTCTTAAATAGAACACCCTGTATTGTAATATTATAATGAAATGCTATTTTATGGTACTTTATTATTTCTTAATCATTCCCTATACCTAACTGCTTTAATTTGTGAGTTATTCGTGATTCCTTAAGCCAAACATTAATTTGTAACAACAATTACGTAAAATTTTATTAGGTTGACCGCGAAAATATTCAATCAAAAATAATTTTGTCATGATTTTTGATAGAAGATGTGGTTGCTAAAAGGGTTGAAAAAATTAATTAAAACCATGAACCATGCATGTATGTGTTAAAAAGTTTTTATTTAATTAGACGAGATTACTTACGCCAGAATGCTTAAATATGCATTTTTACCATTAAAAAAGGGTGGATTTCACCCCTAAAATGCAAAAAGCGCAAGTTGACACCATATAACTTTTGTTTCTTCTTGAGGTGTCCTTTAACTACTAACCAATTTTCATGAGAATCGATGAAGGTTCAACGAAATCGGAGGTGAAAACCTTCGGTGACTGCACTTCAAGAAATATAAAAAATAATTTTAAAAGAGAGGCAGATTTCACCCCTAAAATGCAAAAAGCGCAAATTGGCACTATGTCACCTTTGTTCCTTGAGGTATCCTCTAGCCACTCACCAATTTTCATAAAAATCGATGGAGTTTCAACGAAATTGGAGGTAATAGCTCAAATCCACCTTCAGTGACTGCACTATATGGGTTTTGTCAAGTTGTTTTCACGCGTCACTCCCTACGAATGGGTATGTACTCTGGGTATTATTAGCATTTATAAAGTCTGGCAAACCATCTAAGAACGTCATTAATATTCAGCTGAGCGGAATGCCATTGGCCGAGTTGAGAAATTCCATAAACAATGGATCTACCTGTTCTATAAAATTAAACCTTTGTTTTTATAATTTCACTTAGATATTGGCACCCCGCCCAGCAGAACTATATATAAGAGAGTCATTAATATTCAGCTCAGCGGGGTGCTATATATTCTTCAAGGTGTGAAATTCTATCAACTAAGGGATCTACCTGTTTTATGGAATAATCCCTTGTTTATTTAAGTGCACGTTTCCATTAATAGTACCCCGATGACCTGAATGTTAATGACTCTCTTAGTTTGCTTGCACAACTATAACAACGGAGCAACAGAAAGAACTGCCGTGGAACAACATCTGATCTCTGGTATTGGGTATAAAGTGCACACCCATAAAAGTGGTGGAAACACGTAGTTATACATCTATAGAGTCGCTACTTGAAAATTTCCAGGGCACGTCTGGAGCCAAAACCATTAATACATATTAGTATCAGAAACCCACCTCTCAGCAGAATTTAAAGGGGCGCCTGCCGCTATCATACAATCGGCTACAGGCTACCAACAAATAATCACGAGCGAATCAACCAAAAACCCCATTTGTCGAAGGGTCTGGGATGGAGTGAAACAAGCCGGCGTTAAGGTGATACAGTAGCGATCAACAGGTAGCAAAAACGCGTTTCAAGATTGCGGCTGTAATTTTGAATATTTTTTCGAGATATTTGGCACACGTATTCGTAATATAATAAAGAATGGCGGTACAGAGCCCAATTTGAAAAATATATTAATATGTGGAAATTACTCTGTAACAGAGGCGTGCGGTCCATGGAAGCGGGGGAAGCACCGCTTCCCTATTTATACTTCGATATAAGAAAATATATTATTAATTATTATTTAATAATCAAAAATAAAATTTTTTCCCTAATCCAAGTAATCTACATATTACCTAGGCCTAGGCAATAGGCATTGAAAAATATTAAAAATTAATCGCGTACGAACGAACTCAATATGCACACAATTCAACTATTCGGTCCACTCCTGACAGAAGCGCATCTCAAAATCGCCGCTTGTCATGCAGTTGTCCCGTTTAAAAATTGGTCAGGGTTTAATGACCGCACCCACTAGTCGCGCGAATTTTGGTACCCTGGAAGCAATCGTCCTATCGCCTTCCCGAAAGTGAGATGCTCCGACTCTCCGACTGTTACTGCTGCTAAGGGTGCTTAGGTATTACATACATTCGCTTAAAGAATATTTTGATTAAATTTTTTGCAGAGATTTTTCCTTTTACTGATCTTTTATTTGACATTTTACAGAAGTCAAATGGTATTGCATTTTGTATGAGACAAATTGCTGACTTTATTAATACGATTATTCTTTAATGATTTTAACTTCTAATCGTATAGTAAGATATTTAATCACGTGTTTAATTCTGTCCAATCAGATTAAAATTATACTGAGAATTATCTACTGTAGAAAATTACCGATATAATTTTTTTAAGTAGATTGTTTCTGTTTAATGGCAATCAGTTTCCTAGTTTTGACAACTGTCACATTTAAGAAAATATCCATAATATACGTATTAAAAAATAATCTTACGAATATCACACGAGAGTAAGAATAAATAAGAAAATAATGCTTTATTTTTACTCAAATTTGTTGTCATTGGGCAATAGCAACTCGAGCCCTGCGGGCTCTCGTGTCTATTGCCAGAAAACAAATTTTCGAAAAACTGTCGCATTATTTTCAATTTATTCTCACTCTCTTGTGATATTATACCCGATAATTAAAAAAACGAGAGCAGTTTAAAAATATTTGGGATAAAACTGAACATATGGGGTTTGAACATGAAAGAAAAATAATGAAGATTGATAATTTCGGAGACAGAGAGAGAGAGAGAGAGAGAGAAAACAGAGGAAACAAAGAGACCTTTTAATAATATTCTACAACAAATGAATTCTAGCTTTTAAAATTTTAACGATTTAAAATTTGTAGAATTATATATAATCTTAATATTTCTATATAATTCATCAAAATTTCCCACTAGTGTAGGAAACAGAGGTTGAACCTTGCAAAATGGACACAAGTCCGGTTTTATTTTTTTTTCTGTTATATCAAGGGGTGCTTATTATAAGACCAACTTTTTCTGAAAAAATTTCGCCCCGGAACCTCCCTTTTCACCCCTTTAAAGGGGGTAATTTGTGGTTTTTGCGGAACGTAGCCCTTCCTGTACCTTTTACAAAAAATTTTTTTTATAGAAATATGAAGAGGACTATATTTTCTACGATTTATTTCCCGACAGCATATGTCTATCATCCACCGTTTAGCGAGGGTGGCGCCCCAAAGTTGACAAGTTTTTAAAAAAGATGTTTTAAAAAAATATAGGTATATTTTTCCCTAACTGTAACGGAAATTAAGAAGAAATCCTGCGACAATTATTCACAAATAAGTGACTGATTTTTTGGTATAGGTTTGACTTAAGAGTAATTGCCCTATTTTTAATTACAGGGTGTTACATTTTAAAAAACCCCTTTTTATACCATCTGAACCGTTTATGCTAGAGTAAAAAAACTTTCAGCGATTACCCATGTACTGGTGCTATTTACAAATTTGTATAGTGCACCCCCATTTTTTCCCCGGAACCACCCAAAAAAAAAGAATAATTAATAAATAAAGTGATTTTCTTGGAATCCTTCACACACAATGCCCTTTATTAATATGCTTCATATATAATTTTGTAACTCTGCCTGGGGGTTGTGAGCGCGAAGACTGAGTGGATTGAGTAGCTCAGAAGTCACGTTCACACTCACAGCCGGTCCCAAGCCCGGAAAAAAGAGGAGGGTTGATGGGCCAGGTTAGCATCCTACCCATTATAAAAGAAAACAAGGCTCAAAGAACCGATATAAAGCCTCGGAACTCGACGGAACCTAAGATAACGAACCACGCAAAGAAAAGGAAAACGAGAAGGAAAAAGAAGCCAACAATCAGATTAGCAACATGGAACATAACTTCGTTCAACAACAAAGACCAAGAGATAATCGAAGAACTGATAAACAAAAACATAGACATTTGTGCAATCCAAGAAACCAAGAAGAAAGGTAAAGGTCAAAGAGACTATAACCAATATATTTTAGCATATAGTGGAGTGAAGAAAGAAGAACGAGCACGAGCAGGCGTAGGTATACTTGTCCATAAAAAATTTAAAGACAACATAAGTAACTGCCGTTACGTCTCCGAAAGAATAATACATATGAACATCACAATGGACTACCAAAAATTAAATGTTATATCTATCTATAGCCCCGAGGACTGCAAACCTAAGAAGGAACGAGAGGCATTCTACGAACAGTTGCAAACCATCCTGGACGATATACCTCATGAAGAACACTTAATTCTTATGGGGGATTTTAATGCACGAATCGGAAATGAAATAGTTCCAGGAGTAAAACAAAGATTCAATGAAAACCATGTCAACTCAAATGGAGAACTCATGGCTAATCTCTGTGCTTTTAACGAACTGCGAATCAATAATACATTTTTCGACCATAAGCTTCAGTATAAATATACGTTTGAAAACTCCAGGGGGCACAAATCTATGATTGACTTTATAGTCACTAATAGAAAAATCCACCCAGAGCAGATTCTAGATATTCGAACTTTAAACTCGGCAGACGCAGGGAGTGAACACAAATTAGTCCTAGCAAAAATAAGAATGAAACTAACACCAAAACATTTTCCACAGGAAATCACCGAGGAAAAATTCAATGTAGAATCACTGTGGAACGATTCTACCAAAGAAATGTACCAAAGGAGGCTAGCACAGAAGATACAGCTGAAGCAGATAGACGACATCGAAGATATAAACGCGAGCTGGGAGAAAATTAAAAACAATATTGAAGAGGCAGCAACAGAAGCTCTAGGAAAACGCAAAGTCATACTGAACAAAAGAAACAACAACAATACACCATGGTTCAGAAAAGAAATAAAAGACAAATGTAAAGAGAAGAGAGACGCCTACATGAAGTATAAAACATCAAACACTCCAGAATCCAGAGACACCTATAGAAGAATACGAAATGAAACAAAGCAATTGGTACGAAGAACAAAAAATGAACACTGGGAACAGTTTACAAAAAGGATGGAAAGCGACTTCTACGGAACACAAAAACAAATATGGAGATTCATAAGAAACCAACGGAAAGAAATGGCAGAATTGAAGGAATACAATAACATACCAGCAAACGAATGGGAAAGATACTTGACGGAACTGTTTAAAGGAAAGGAAAATCATAATCAAAATAATAACCTACCTGAATTAAGACACGAAATTGAAATCAGTTTTCAGGAAGTAGGGGTAGCCATAAATTCACTCAAAAATAGGAAGTCACCAGGACCAGACGGAATAACCAACGAGCTTCTAAAATACGGAGGAGAAAGTATAACCCTAGAGATGACAAAACTTATACAAAAACTAATATTGCACTGCAAGATACCAGACGCATGGAGAAACAGCATAATGATACCAATGTTCAAAAAAGGAGACAAAGAAGACCCCAACAATTATAGAGGTTTAAATCTACTAAACACCGCACTTAAGCTAACCACAAAAGTCCTAACCAACAAAATCAATAAACTAACAACTTTATCAGATGAACAACAAGGATTCAGATCCGGAAGATCCTGCGTAGACGCCGTATTTGTACTGAGACAAATCACAGAAAAGGCCATTGAGTACAATAAACCAGCATATCTATGTTTTATAGACCTGACAAAGGCTTTCGATCGCATCCAAGTCGAAGACGTCTTACATTTACTGTATGGAAGAAACATACCAATCAATATTATACAAACCATCGAAAACATCTACTTTCATAATCGAATACAGGCAAAGATAAATGGAAAACTAACGCAGTTTATACCAGTACAAAGTGGAGTCAGACAAGGTGACTCATTAAGCCCACTGCTCTTTAATATAATAATGGACGAAATAATAGAAGCAGTACGTAAAGGTCGTGGTTACAGAATGGGAAATAAAGAAATCAAAGTATTGTGTTATGCAGACGACGCCGCATTAATCGCCGAGACAGAACACGATCTCCAAAGATTAACACACATCTTTAATACAACAGCCAAGAAATACAATATGATAATATCAGCAGAAAAAACCAAATGTATGACAACATCTAAATACCCACTACGATGTAAAATCGAAATTGATGGGAAAATAATAAAGCAGGAAGCAAGGTTTAGATATCTGGGAATTGATATAACCAGTTACGGAGATGTTGAAGAGGAAGTACGACAACAAAGCTTAAAAGCAAGTAAAGCGGCGGGATCTCTTAATGACACAATCTGGAAGAACAAACACTTAAGACAAGACACAAAAGCAAGAATCTATAAAGCAGCAATTAGACCTATATTAACATACACGGCGGAGACAAGGCCTGACACATCTAAAACGAGACGACTACTAGAAACAACAGAGATGAAAATACTCCGACGAATATCAGGGAAAAGTCTGTTGGATAGGGAGAGGAGCGAAAACATAAGAAGATCATGCAATATAGAAGACATAAATGGATGGGTGACAAAACGGAAACAGGAGTGGAACGAACACATTAGTAGAATGGCAGAGGATAGGATAGTACGAATAGCACGAGATAAGTCACCAAATGGACGAAGAAGTATTGGCAGACCAAGAAAAAGGTGGTGCGATAACCTAAACAATTTAGGAGGATAATATTGAAGAAGAAACAGGCTTTAAAGCCTACATACAAGAAGGAAGAAGAAGAAGAAGAATATATAATTTTGTGCACGTTATTATTACCTATGCATGGACATCAAAAGTGATTTCCTAGTGCAACCCCTGTAGCCAAAAAAAAAATAAATAAAATGGGGGGTTGAAATTTTTTTTTGTTTTTTGCCTTTTGATTCATATGGGCATATGCTTCATCAATATCGCTTTTCAAAAATATATATGGTTATTGCAACATCCCTGCGGAAACCACCCCTGTCCTTGAAAATATACTGCAGAAACTACCCCTAGCCCTTGGCGAGCATGTTTTTACGATTTTTTCATTACCTATGCATTATTTTTAAACAAAATTTATACAAGGTTTAAGACCACCATTTACTCTAAAAATTAGGCCCTATTCATTTTTTTCGTATAAGCAACCGTTACGGCACAGTGGCGCCGTAAACCTCATATATGCTTTGACGGGCTCCAGTTTTTGTTTTTTATTTCGTCATCTGTTCGTTTTATTGATAAAGTACTTACGTAAAATAAAACGACACAGTGTAACCTACAAATTATGACCTATGCACATTTTACATTATTTGCGCCCCAAAGCCACAGTGGTGGACCAAAATCAATTTTTGCATATTTTCGCCACCTACACGTATTTTATTGCATTAATGCTACTTTAATAGTACAATATTCACCCTTAAGTGGTCACTAAGCAGTGGCTGATCCAGGGAGGGGTGATGGGGGCGATCACCCCCCTCTTAAACCAAGTGATATTATATTTAAAGATTATAAAAATATTCATTTATTTTTATAAAAGTTTAGCCAATTGGCACCCCCTCTTAACGATGCTGGATCCGCCACTGTCGCTAAAGCATAAAAAGTACGCCATTCTTATAAAAATGATAATATAATATAAGTATTTCTATAAAAATAAATGAATATTTTTATAATCTTTAAATAGAATATCACTTGGTTTGAGAGGGGGGGGGTGATCGCCCCGATCACCCGTCCCTGGATCCGCCACTGCCTAGTGACCACTTAAGGGTGAATATTGTGCTATTAAAGTGGCATTAATGCAATAAAATGCGTGTAGGTGGCGAAAATATGCAAAAATTTATTTTGGGCCACCACTGTGGATTTGGGGCGGAAAGAATGTAAAATGTGGATAGGTTATAATTTGTAGGTTACACTGTGTTGTTTTATTTTACATAAGTACTTTATCAATAAAACGAACAGATGACGAAATAAAAAACAAAAACTGGAGCCCGCCAAAGCATATATGAGGTTTACGGCGCCACTGTGCCGTAACGGTTGCTTATACGAAAAAAATGAATAGGACCTAATTTTTAGAGTAAATAGTGGTCTTTAACTTGTATAAGTTTTGTTTAAATAGAATGCATAGGTAATGAGAAAATCGTGAAAACATGCTCGCCAAGGGCTAGGGGTAGTTTCTGCAGTATATTTTCAAGGATTCAAGGGGTGGTTTCCGCAGGGATGTTGCAATAACCATATATATTTTTGAAAAGAACTATTGATGAAGCATATGCCAATATAGATCAAAAAGAAAAAAACAAAAAAAAATTTCAACCCCCCATTTTATTTATTTTTTTTGGCTACAGGGTTTGCACTAGGGAATCGCTTTTGGTGTCCATGCATGGGTAATAATAACGTGCACAAAATGATATATAAAGCATATTAATAAAGGGCATTGTGTGTGAAGGATTCCAAGAAAATCACTTTATTTATTAATTCTTCTTTTTTTTTTGGTGGTTCCGGGAAAAAAATGAGGGTGCATTATACAAATTTGTAAATAACACCAGTACATGAGTAATCTCTGAAAGTTTTTTTACTCTAGCATAAACGGTTCAGATGGTATAAAAAAGGATTTTTTAAAATGTAATACCCTGTAATTAAAAAAAGGACCATTACCTTTAAGTGAAACCTATACCAAAAAATCAAACAATTATCTGTGAATAATTTCCGCAGGATTTCTTCTTAATTTCCGTTATAGTTAGGGAAAATATATTTCTTTTAAAAACATCTTTTTTCAAAACTTGTCAACTTTGGGGCGCCACCCCCGCTAAACGGTGGATGATAGACAGATGCTGTCGGGAAATAAATCGTAGAAAATATAGTCCTCTTCATATTTCTATAAAACAAATTTTTTGTAAAAGGTACAGGAATGGCTACGTTCCGCAAAAACCACAAATTGCCCCCTTTAAAGGGGTGAAAATGGGGGTCCCGGGGCGAATTTTTTCAGAAAAAGTTAGTCTTATAATAAACACCCCTTGATATACCAGAAAAAAAAAATAAAATCGGACTTGTGTCCATTTTGCAAGGTTCAACCTTTGTTTCCTACACTACACAGAGGAATTTATTTCACTACGATTAAATAATGAAAATTTTTTGATATCCCAGCTTTGCACTCTCAGTTAAGTGTCATTTATGAAACAACTGACATTAATGATAAAGAAATACCCAGAAATCTGGGATTTCTTTATAACTACTGGTTTAAACAAGTCACTGTGTGAAGTGGTTAAGTTGTGTGAATTAGTACTAGCTATCCCAGCCACAAGTGCATCAGTTGAACGAAGTTTTGCAGTATTAAGATGCATTAAAAGTTTCAAATTAAGAGTTTAAAAGAAATTCAACAAGCGAAGACAGACTTTGAAAGTTAGCCCTATTATCCATTGAAAAAGACTGCATTCAACAATTATCAGAAGTTGATAGGAGAATAGACCTCGAGTATAAATAAGTGTCATTTTAGTGAAAGTTGTGTGTTGTGGAAAATGCCTCGGAGTTTAATTTTTTTTAATAGCATTCTTCTTTAGAAAACCAAGCCCGGCGCGAGGACTCAAGGCCCGAGCTAGCAAAACAGATCAATGATAGGACACTAGTCACTAGAAATAGCGGGAATAGAGTGCCTCACGCATTTATCGGGGTAGGATTTAGTGTGTGAGTCCTTGTACCCAGGACGTCTCACATAAGCACTTTGCTGATAGAGAGCCCCTAAAATTTTTTATTTCATTAGTAGTTCCAAAATGACACAAAATCTAGGCATCGGATAAAAAAGTTTATTTGAAGAAAGTGTATTTTCTTGTTCTTCTTAATGGCGGTACAGGCTCGTTTTTTAATATTGTATTTAATTACAGAGTAATTTCCACATATTAATATATTTTTCAAATTGGGCTCTGTACCGCCATTCTTTATTATATTACGAATATATGTGCCAAATATCTCGAAAAAATATTCAAAATTACAGCCGCAATCTTGGAACGCGTTTTCGCTACCTGTTGATCGCTACTGTTTCCTCTTAATCCAAGTGGAAGAACGAGGCAGCACATGAAATGGACATTATGCATAAATGAATATCTTTTGCGTATAATTTAGTGACATACCTTGGTCAATACACTATATCAACTATAGACAATAGGGTAACATGACAACAGAGCCAGATGCAATACTATAAGAAGCGAAGCCGAATAAAATCTTAATAATTATAGCAGGTAGTGGCAGATCAAGTCGATAATCAAAACCCCGATCAAATAACTGAGCTTACCACATAAGAAATTCGACATGATAAATCCACAAGGTCCCTATTGGGACCGTGCAAGTTCGGCAAAGCGACCTCTATTTCTACGCTCTGTACTTTTATTCGCACTTTTAATTATATTGGCCAATTATATTAGTCCTGGTTGCTGGATAATTGTCAAGGCCATAGTCCAAAAAAATAATAAGAAGAAAAAATAAGATGCAGGTTATGTTATGCAAACGTAAACAATTGTATGTAGTAAATAAAATTAGTTATTAAAATGCAGTACCGCAAGCAAAATACAATTAATTTTTACCTTTATATAATAATTGCATATCATATCAATATTGTGGAGCAATATATAATTTTTCTGCTTCAATGACAGAAGGTATGAAATATACGTCAATTTGACAATTTCAATTGACAATATGAATTATTTAAGATAGTTGCAATATTTCTCCGCGACTCGCGCACGGTCGTTTCTCGTTTCCCTTCCAAGTACTTGCACACCGCGAATACCATAGGTTGTATGGTAACTTTGATATTGACAAATGAAATATTGTCATCGTGACGTCACCCAGACGATCAATTTTACGAATTGTTTGTAAACATAATAGGATACGTGGTTTGGAGGCTATATTTTGTTATTAAATATTGTTAGTGTTTTAATTTGTGTTTATATCTTAAGATATAATGTATCTATAGATATTATTAAGTGTTTTTAGTATAATAACTTAAACCCAAAACTCTTTTACAAGTGTTAAGATACATTTTAATGTGGTTGTATTAAGTACCTACTTACTTTACTGGATTTTCTTTCTGCTGTATTGTATAGTAAAGGACATTCGTGTATAGAGACATTACAGTTCTGTAATGTCTCTTGCGGTTCTTCACATCAAGTTTACATCATCTGTGTAGGTTACAATCTGCTTAGACTTATTGAACAATATATCTAATTAAGTCTATAGATAATAGATCTATTATATGTAATTGTTTCATATAAAATTATAACCAATATTGCAGCCATCTGAAGATCGTTTGAATAAACAATTATAAACTAAATGAATATAATAAAATGGGCAAAATTCCCTTTATTGCGCTGAAATTGTATTTTTTTTATAATTTACTGTTAATGTAAAATTTCACAGGTACCTATTGAATGGAATCATAATGTTTTAATAGTTTTAGATATTATAATCCAGTACCTAACGTAATCAGATGCTCTTATGTTAAACTTAAGGGAAAAACTACTAATTTTGATACATAAATCTTTAGTTGAATCTCTTTTTCACCATGGTTTACATGTTAGGAGGAATTTACAATAATGTACTACATGCAGTATCCCTAATTCAAAATTATTATATACCTACTCAAAATCATTTAAAAAAGTAAATTGTATTCAACCCATTATTAATATACCTAGGATATTTGAATGATTTAGTCCCATATATACACAAGAAAGAATCTCCTTCTGCTTTAATTAAGTAGTATGCTATTCTACTGCATATATTTAATTGCAATTATATTCTATGATTTTTGTAACTCTACAGGTATCTACCACATTTTTTAACGAATATATGAAATAAATAGTTATTAAAAATCCAAACGTATTTTTTTTAAATATACACATTTTCAATACATTCGTACTTTCCGAGTTCATTTCAATGAGTGAAGTGAATGAATTTGAATGCAGCATTCTGGGTGACGTCACTCCCGCCATTAGATTCTCGACGCTGATTGGTGGAAAGTTACCATGCAACCTGTCTATTTATGAACCTTGAGTAACATGTATCTATAATTATTATTTATCATTAATTTTTTAATTTTCATTATTAATTTTTTATATCTACGCCTATGAAACCATGATGTGGATTAATAAAAGCCACATCAAAGGCCATGTAAGATTTTCAAGAGAAGAAGATAAATGTCACTTTACAGAATTTGATAAATAAAAGAATATGGTTCTTTAAAGAAAATATTGTGAAATTTGATTTATTAATTTAGGTTAATTGGCCACATTCGGCGAAATAATGTGATTTTGGTAGCAGATTGAAATTTTATCGTTACGTGAATGAAAAGTATGGGATACAAAGCAGCTGTCCAAGTTTTGAAGTAAGTTTTAAAAGCGCACAATCTTAGCAAACATATTATTTATGATTTTGATTTTAGACAAGCAGACGATCTAAAAATAAAGGTATCGAGAAAAAGTGACTGGTTAAACAATGCCGAAGCTTGGACAGATCAACAGAAATTACAAACTATTTACCATCAAGTACTTGTACTCGATTTGGAATACGCGCTGGACAAAAAAGTTGAGCAGGATTTGTGGAATATAGGATTCAAAAATCACATCTCGAGTTTACAAGAGCAAGCTAGAGATAAAAAGGTATGACATATCGTAAGTGTCCCAAGTTTAACATTAAAAGTAACTGTCTTATTTGTAGAATCCTCATCGCTCTGACTGTCAAGCACTGCTAACATGGGCTTTGGAATCTGCGTCTGGTTTTTACATTTCACTTTTACAAGAACTGTGTAACACCTTCGATGTAGATTTGCCTTTTAGAAGGAGAGGGAATGTCTTTGGGCAAACCATAACTAGTTCGGAAATGATAAGCTTGCCACAAACGTCTTCTTGTCTTTATGTTTGCCAGTACTGCTTGGTACATCTTGGGGATATAGCTAGATACAGGAATCAAAGGAAGCAAGCAGAAAGCTTCTATAAGTAAGTTGAAATTTGTATGTGTTTTAATTATTCAACAGCAGTAAAATATTGTTTATTAAGAAATACTACATTCTATTTTCATAAATAGCAAATTATGATTAGTCTGATCAAAATATTTGTGTTTTGTTAGTTTAGCTTGTGGCAATAACTTATTTATTTATTAATGGAATCCAGTTACAAAAGTTTTAACAGAGCTACACCTTAACAACAATAAATTTTTAAAATGTCAAACATCTCAGAATAATAAACACTGTAACAAACTTTAATAA
The DNA here is from genome assembly GCF_917563875.1 of Diabrotica virgifera virgifera. NCBI lineage: Eukaryota > Metazoa > Arthropoda > Insecta > Coleoptera > Chrysomelidae > Diabrotica > Diabrotica virgifera. Next base: position 209,129,142 of record NC_065443.1, on the reverse strand, counting down.
AGCTACCAAGAAAAGACTAGAATTGACATGTAAAAGAGATCTGTTATTATAAGATACCTTTTAACACATTCAACTCCGGGCCTCATTAGAGACAAAGCTCAAGTGGCTACACAACTTAATAGACCATTGTATCAGGTACACACACAAACTCCTCTCGGGCGGTCCTGGCATTTTTTACAGAAATTGGGTCAGCGCATTAGAGGTGGTGGCAGACTTGAATGTGTTAATAATTGTTTTTTTAAATAAACTAATTTTGGAGTCAAAAATATTTGTCTTGGCAGGCTATTAGCACTCGGACCAATGGTGTAATTGGTTCATTGATACCATAATTAGTGTGGTGAAATGGCACTAAAGAGATTTCTAATTGTTTGTTATTTCTACTAGGTACAAGTGATAACAATTGAGGACAATCTATAACAGCATTAATTACTTAGTGCAGGAAACATAAACCTAACAATGTTCTCCTTGACTCGAGTGTTGGTAAATCAATACTGTCTCTTACCCACTGATAGTCATATTCCCCTCTTCCGTATCTACTACTAAAAGCTGCTATCTGTAAAGATTTATTTTGGACCATTTCAATAAATATGTTCAATGTAACAGATATATGATGTGGACCATACAACTGATCCATACTCTAGAATGGGCCTTCTAAATGTGATTAAAGATGGGTCCATCGATGTGCATTGGATAAATCCCATTACTTTAACACATTTGAGGACACATCTTCATATTCACACAGTCATGTCTCTTTGTGTTTGTATGTGCAGTTGTGTCCTTGAATGTGTTACTTGATTGATATGGCTTGAGAACTGCACTTTGGTGTCTAACCAGATTCCCAAATCTGATACAGTGGAACCCCGATAAGTCGGCCCCGACAACCCGGAAATCCGGCTAAACCTGGACCGATTTTCATCAGACAAAACAAACATTTTTTCACTTTGACTGAGTTTGTTACCAAGAAATAAACAGTACTGTAGACAACTGTACGTAATTTAGATGTACTGTGCATATATACACTTGAGAGCAAAATAATCTACTCACTTGCTGAATAATTGTACACATGGAATTTCCTAAACCTGTTTTCCGATTTGAGTGATTTTTTTAGTATGTTATAGCCTTATTATTTAAGAAAATCGATTTAATATTATTGTTGCTATACAGCTAAAGGTCATTTTATACTGTGTTTTTTCTTAAAGTTCGGAACACCCTGTGGAGTATTCTAGCATATAAAAAATATTTAAATTCAAATTCAATTGTAGGCTTAGGCTTTATTAAAATTTTCTTTCTTGACTCATTTGCTTACGTTGGATAATAAAAAAGTTAGGAATGTTTAAGAAAAAAAACACCCTATGATTGTTACACCTGGTATACATTGTATTTTACCTGTCTAGCAATAATAATATTACTACATACTAAAAAATGCCAAATATACAAAATCTTAATAAGACTGGTACTCACATACGGCTCAGAAACCTGGACACTCTCTAAAAGAGAGGAAACATTGCTAGCCACCTTTGAAAGAAAAATCTTGCGACACATATATAAGGGCACAAAAGAAAACGGAATTTGGCGAAGAAGGTACAACTTTGAACTATACGAAATATACCAGGATCCAGATATCATAACATTCATTAAAATAGGACGGCTGCGTTGGATGGGACATGTAGAAAGAATGGAAGAAGGCGAAATACCAAACACAATATTCAAACAGATGCCAGTAGGAAATGAACAAGAGGAATACCAAAGCTGAGATATTTAGAACAAATAGAAAATGATATAATAACTTTAAAAATAAAAAACTGGAGAAAAAAAGCACGAAACAGATCAGAGTGGAGAAGAATCCTGGAACAGGCCAAGACCCAGAAAGGGCTGTCGAGCCAGTGATGATGATGATGATGAACATCTAAAAAAATCACTCGAATCGGACAACAGGTTTAGGAAATTTAAGACTTCTAACTTGTACTGTAGAGTTTCAAGCAAACTTTTTAGATTTATTTTGCTTCTTTTTTTATTGTGCAACAGTGTCAACTACGCCGCTGCTTTTATCCACTCAGCGCATTCTGGGATTAACAACTTTCATAATCGTATGATCCAGCCAGCAAGTGCATGGCGAGGATCGAATTCAGGGTCAAAAGTCAGACCATAGGAAAATGAGATCATACCAGACATGGGATTCGTTTTTTCGCATTCGTAAGATTCACATCACTACGTGAAGCTACCGGCTTTTTGTAACATATAATATCTAATTGTAATTATATTTGTTTGTCTAACCGGACTGCCCTTAAAATAATTAGTTCATTTTGAAGTTGTTCGTTTATAATTTTTATTTCAATAAATCATTATAACGAGTGTTAAGTTTTTCATCACCTGATGCTAGCTTACACAGGATAAACGCGAAGATACGATTCCGACTTCTATCCAAATTTTCTATTGGTCCTTGCGAGACGAATCGGTTTTTACAAACAAATTAGACCTTGCCGGTGTGTTTCCCGCGAGTGATAAAAAAAACAGTTTCTTCAGCGCGCTGTAAAGATACCGTAGTGCCAAATCAAACATTTTTACCGGAATTTTTTCCCGGGTGAATCAAAATAGACATACGCCGTTATTTAAAAACCGCAGTATAGTTTTTTAACAATTTGTGTATGGAAGACTGTTATGCTGTTATCTGCAACCATCCTTCTGGTGCCACGAGTTAAATTATCAACAAGAATAGTGCAATCCTGGTAACTACTATCTTTTCCTTAAGTAATATTTAATATTGCCTCTTAAATTCACTTTTTTGAATATACAGTAGAACCCCGCAAATCCGAACCCCGCAAATCCGAACATTCGGCAAATCCGAACCAACAGAAAGTGAAAAAATTAAAAAATTTAACGACAAAAACTTAAAAACATGTTTATTATACAGAGTAAAACCAGGAAATTGAACAATGTAGAATTAATAGGACTTTGACATTTAAAATTTCTTTAAAATGAATACATACTTTATACGTGCTGCTTATAAAGGTGAAATATAAACTCACATCGGTCCTCTTGCAGTCAATTTAAGTCCAAAAATATGGTCCACACTCTTGCAAGAACGTTTTTAAACTGAAAATCAACGACAACGGAAGCTTTGAATTATTAGTTAGGCTAACTTTCGGATAATCCGAACTTTTCGGAATCCGAACAGGCTCTCCCCCCAATTAGTTCGGATTTGCGGGGTTCTACTGTATTTTTGAATATTGTTTAATACACGGCTCAAGTGTGTAGTGTATCTATTCATTATAAAGCTGCTTGAAACGATATTTATCATTGTGACAATACAATCTTGCATCATTTTTAGATTTTTTCATTAAATAGCAATAAAATGACTGACATTAAGTCTTTGATGTATTCAAGGGGGCGCGTTAAGGCTTCCTTGACCAACACTGAAAAATTTGTAGCCGACAGCAAGTCTGATGCAACTTTTTTATTGGACAAAAGTAATTATTTTAAGATAGAGACTAGATATGATAAAATGACTAATTTGTTGGAGGAATTTAAAGACTTGCAACTTCAAATTAAAAATATAGAACCGGAAGATGACGAAGATTCGTCAGCTTTCGAAGCAAGGTATTTTAACGTTTATGGTGAGCTTAAATATTTAATGTCGAAATTTTCTGATAATGGAAACGTTGCAAATTCTGTTGTTTGTTCAAATGAAAGTGCAAATGCACAGTTAAAAGGTTTTGGGGTAAAATTGCCGGAAATCCGTTTATGTAAGTTCGACGGGACTCTGGAATTCTTCCTGGAGTTTCGTGATCTTTATGAGAGTATGGTTCATCGTAACGAAAATCTGCTTCCCATACAAAAATTTCATTATTTAAAACTATCATTAGAGGGAGCTGCAGCAGATATTATCAAATCCTTGGCCATAACCGAGGATAATTATAACGTAGCGTGGGAACTAATCCTTAAAAGATTTAATAACACGAAAGCCTTGATTTTTAAACATTTAAAGGCATGTTTTAACTTTGATAAGATAAATAAGGCTAATTCTAAAAATTTACGTAGCTTTATTGATAACATTTCTAAAAATTTGAGGGCTCTACAAAGTTTAAATGTTAAAACAGATAATTGGGATTTATTATTATTTCACTGGGGTTGTGAAAAACTAGATAATGGTACCTTAGCTAGATGGGAAGAATATACCTTAAATGTAGATCTTCCAACTTTCGATAAATTTAAACTATTTATAGAGCAACGCATCTTGCTGTTGCAAGCGATAGAGCAAAATACGGGCGCATCAGAAAACCGCGATATTTTCAAGGGTAAAAATTCGCAACATAGAAACAAATCATTTGTTAGTTCGGAGTCTGAGAGCTGTCCCATTTGTAAAAATGACCATAGTATTTTTAAATGTAATGATTTCCTAAAATTACGTCCCTTTGAGAGACTAAATTGTGTACGGAGTGCAAAGCTTTGCACAAATTGTTTAAAGTTCGGTCACAATTCAAGGTTTTGTAAAGGTAATGGATGCAAAATTTGTAGATTAAAGCATAACGTTTTATTGCATCTCAAAGAAAACACCAATAATGATAATTCAAGTTCAATGAATGACCAGACACGGTCAGATATTAGTCAAGGTACTTCCCAGCCTGAAGCTTCTGCTTCATCTGCTACATTAACGGTTCGTTTGAACTCATCAGTTTTGTTATCAACCATTGTGGTTGAAGTGTTTGATAGAGATAATCAGAGACATCGTTGTCGTCTATTGCTGGACTCTGGAAGTCAGAGTAACTTCATAACTTACGAGTTTTTCAATACGCTAAATTTAAGTAGCGAAAAAATAAAATTTGCTGTTACCAGAATTGGAAAAACTCCCACAAATTTGCGTCATAAGGCTACCATTCGATATAAGGCCCTTAAGAATCAGTATTCTGATCAGCTTTCCTGTTTTTTAATAGACAATATTTGTGCCCATATGCCAGCATCAATTGTTAATATTTCCGAATTAAACATTCCGAAAAATGTGGTACTCGGTGATCCCGAATTTCATATACCGCAAAAAATTGACATGTTGATCGGTGCCGAACATTTTTATAAATTGTTGAAAGTAGGCCAAATTAGGTTAGGTAAAAATTTACCTATTTTGCAAAACACTTGTTTAGGCTGGATTATATCAGGTCCAATGCCTGTCGTAAATAATTCATTCAATAATAGCTATGTAGGTCACTCAAGTGTGTGTGATTTGAATGAAACTGTAAGTAAATTTTGGGAATTGGAAAATGTTCAAACTTCTTGTAATTTATCCGAGGAAGATAAATTTTGTGAAACACATTTCATTAAGACTACAGTCAGAAAGCCAGATGGTCGTTTTGTCGTCTTCTTACCTTTCCACGATTCACCAGATAAGTTGGGTGCCTCTTATAATAATGCCTTGAAAAGGTTTAAAAGACTGCAAGTAAAATTCAGTCATAATGCAACATCCTCAAATAAGTACAACGCCTTTATGGAAGAGTACGAAAAATTAGGACATATGTCCAGGTTAGATATAAATAAAAACCCTAGGTATATATTGTCACCTCATGGGATAGTTAAAGAAGAAAGTTTAACTACAAAACTGAGGGTCGTATTCGACGCTTCTGCTCCTACATTCTCAGGCGCTAGTCTCAATGACATATTATTGTCTGGACCAAATATTCAAAGTGACATGTTGTTAATTTTAATTAGATTTCGCCAACACAAGTTTGTTGTTTGTGCGGACATGGAAAAATGTACAGGCAGGTGGAAGTTGCTGAGTCTGAGCGTGACTTACAGTGCATAATTTGGCAACCTAGTAATAGTAAGGTTCCTATAATTTATAAATTAAACACGCTAACTTACGGTACCGCTCCTGCCGCCTTTCTAGCTATTCGTTGTGTTAGACAACTAGCAATTGAAAATCAATCTAAGTATCCTGAGGCCTCTAGAACAATTTCTGAGGACCTCTATGTTGATGATTTAGTCACGGGTTGTGACACTGTTCCAAATACATTGAACTTAATTAGAGATATTAATCTCATATTGGATGGAGGAAAGTTCACCTTAAGAAAATGGTGTAGCAATAGTAAGGATATATTAGATTTGCTAAATGTTAACGAAACTTCAGAATTAAAACTGAATTTCGATTCTGCCGAAAACTCAAAGGGCTTAGTTGGCATCCTAAAACTGATAAGTTTTCTTATAAATATTCCGCAACTGAAATTTCTGAGAAGGTAACCAAAAGAACCATTTTGTCAAATATTGCTAAACTTTTCGATCCATTAGGATTACTTAATCCATTTATTGTCAGAGCTAAAATAGTTATGCAGAAGTTGTGGTCTGAAAAAACTTCTTGGGACGAGACTGTCTCGTACAACATTTTACAAGAGTGGCTGAGTTTTCGGGATGAACTTCCATTGGTTGGGAGCGTTCAGGTTCCCAGACTTATTGTATGTGCCGATTTTAATTATTTAGAATTACATTGCTTCTGCGACGCGAGTGAACGAGCGTATGGAGCATGTGTATATCTGAGGTCTATTAGTAGCGATGGCAATTTTTTGGTCGCCTTGGTCTCAGCAAAGAGCAGGATCGCACCTTTAAAAACTATAACAATTCCGAGGTTGGAATTATGCGCTGCATTATTGGGTGCTGAATTAACCAAGAAAATTGTATCCACATTACGTTTGGAAATGAATAATATTTATCTGTGGTCAGATTCGACCATCGCATTGAGCTGGATTAATACAGCTCCTCATTTGTTGCAAACTTTTGTTGCACATCGAGTTGCTAAAATAGTAGCATTATTTGAGGCTTCCCACTGGCAACACGTTCGATCTGAGTTGAATCCCGCGGATGTATTATCTCGGGGGGTCGAGCATTCATAGTTTAAAAATTAATAACAGTTGGTGGGCAGGCCCTTCTTTCTTGCAGAATGAGAAACGTTTTATTTCAAGAACAGTCGAACTTTCCGATACTGTTCCGGAGACTAAGTCATTTAAAATAACTTCAGTAATAAATTTGATTGATTTTGAACGGTTTTCAAATTTCTCCAGATTACTTAGAGCCTTTGCTTATATATTGAGGTTTGTTAACAACACTCGGAGCAAGGGTAAATTTAAAAACACAGGTTGTTTAACTAATCAAGAATTAGAAGGTGCATTATTAGAATTAATAAAAATTGCTCCATTCGTGTCATTTCCCGTGGAAATTAATTTATTAACAGCTAATGCTCAACTATCTGACAGCAATGTCAGAGTACTTAACCCCTTTTTGGATCAAACAGGTATTATTAGAGTAGGGGAAAGATTGAAAAACGCAGATATGCCTTTTGATGTTAAACATCCAATATTATTGGCAGGAAATAGCCATTTTACTAAACTGCTAATAAATCATGAGCATGTAAAAAATGCACACTTGGGTACTCAGAACTTATTGTACCTCTTACGACAGCAATATTGGATAACAAGGGGCAAGGCTGTTGTCAGACAGGTTTTGCACAAATGTTTAAGGTGCTACAGGTTAAAGGCACAGCCAGTTACTCCTTTTATGGGAGACCTACCTATGGAAAGAGTTACACAATCTTTGCCATTTTCGTATGTTGGTCTGGATTATGCAGGGCCGTATTTAATTAAGAATTCTAAGGGAAGGGGGAGCAAAACCAGAAAATGCTGGATTTCTTTATTTATATGTTTTGTCACGAAGGGTGTACATATAGAAGTTGTGTCAGATTTGACTACGGATTGTTTTATTGCCGCCTTGCGGCGTTTTATCAGTCGTAGGGGAAAACCATGTCAGATTTTCTCTGATAATGCAACTACATTTGTAGGTGCCAATAATAAATTAAAGGAATTTTACAAATTTTTTAATACAATACAGGGTGAAATAACTAATTTTTTATGTAATGAGCATATAACTTGGAAATTTATTCCACCCAGGACGCCATCTTTTGGCGGAATCTGGAAATCTCATATTAAACAAATCAAATATTATTTGAGTCGTGTGTTAACAAAAGCTAAATTGGACTTTAAAGAGTTGTATACGTTATGTACTCAAATCGAGGCTGTATTAAATAGCCGTCCTATCTCACATATGTCTTCTAACCCCAACGATTTTTTTACCTTTGACTTCCGCACATTTCATAGCCGCCAGGTCATTGACAGCCGTTCCAGAACTAAATTATGGGGATGTGCCTAGCAACCGTTTGTTACGGTATGAATATATTCAAAAATTACGCCATCACTTTTGGACGAGATGGCACAAGGAATACTTGACTTCATTGCAAGTTCGACCAAAGACTAGTTGCTGCTCAACTGTTAGAGGCCCGAAGATAGGAGATCTAGTGCTTCTCAAAGAAGACAACGTGCCACCACTCTGCTGGCCCTTAGCCCGTGTTCATGCTGAACATCCTGGTGCCGATGGACATACTCGAGTAGTGTCGGTAAAGACTTCAAATGGATCCGTCCTCAAACGAGGTGTAAACAAGGTGTGCGTTTTGCCCACGGTTTCAGACATTAATTAGTTTCTTCTATTTATAAAGTTAGTGTAGGAATATTTTGATTCCCTCCTGGAATCAAGGCTGGGAGAATGTAGAGTTTCAAGCAAACTTTTTAGATTTATTTTGCTTCGTTTTTTATTGTGCAACAGTGTCAACTACGCCGCTGCTTTTATCCACTCAGCGCATTCCGGGATTAACAACTTTCGTAATCGTATGATCCAGCCAGCAAGTGCATGGCGAGGCTCGAATTCAGGGTCAAAAGTCAGACCATAGGAAAATGAGATCATACCAAACATGGGATTATGGGATTCGTTTTTTCGCATTCGTAAGATTCACATCACACAAGAGACACATCACTACGCGAAGCTACCGGCTTTTTGTAACGTATAATATCTAATTGTAATTATATTTGTTTGTCTAACCGGACTGCCCTTAAAATAATTAGTTCATTTTGAAGTTGTTCGTTTATAATTTTTATTTCAATAAATCATTATAACGAGTGTTAAGTTTTTCATCACCTGATGCTAGCTTACACAGGATAAACGCGAAGATACGATTCCGACTTCTATCCAAATTTTCTATGTACAATTCAGCAAATGAGTCGATTATTTTGCTCTCAAGTGTATTTCATGTTTTTGCAATTATAATCTGTATATTTGTTTATTATTTATATGTATTTTATTAATTTTTACCATATTCTCCGGCTAACGTGGATTTTCAATAACCTGGATCGCCCACGGTCCCGATCAATCCGACTTATCGAGGTTCCACGTACTAATTTATGTTAAGGGGATCGGAGCAAAATGCAAACTTTTGACGCATGTCAAAATTTTCAATGTGTTTTAAAGGTATTCATTTTTTTTTCGAATCCTGAGAAAACTAATAAATATTTTTGAAAAATTTAATCGCAAAATGAAAGATTACATTATTACCGAGGGCCAAAAGTCCCTAAAAACTTCTATAATGTTTATTTTAATAAGTTACAGGGGTAAAAATAATAGAGAAAATTTAGTGTGATTTTTAATTGCAAATATTTCATTCAAAAGAAACTTTTTATTTATTCTAAAGGACTTTCGGCCCTCGGTAATAAAGTAGTTTTTCATTCTGCATTTAAATTTATTAAAAATACTTATTAGTTTTCTCAGGATTCGAAAAAAATGAATACATTTAAAACACCTTTTTGCATTTTTGCACCAATTTTGCATTTTGCTCTGTTCCCCTTAAGTGATACTTTGTTTAAACTCCATTGATCATAAAATCATTTTAACAGAACAGCACCGTTCCAGGAATTTTTTTAACAGTTTTACATTGTCGGCAAACATAAGAACACTACAATTTTTGATTTTTTGAACTAAATCGACCAGAAACAAGCAAAATAAAACAGCTCTGATAATACCGTTATTTCAAATGAGGTATCATTCCCCAAGTTAACTGTTTGTGTATGGCCGCGAATAAATTCTGAAATCCATTAAAAAAGGGTATCCACAATGAACAAAGCTTTTAGTATTTGTAAGAGGATTCCAAGGTTGACCCAATCAAATGTTTTGGAAAAGACTTTATAGATCAAGTCAACCTGGAATCCCTCATCAAAGCTATTATACCGACAGGTTTTTGACAAAACATCGTAAGCACCAATTTTGCCAAAATGGGATTTTTGACTTAAATGATTGCTTACAATAGTTTACTGCTGATTCAAAATTATTTTTCCTATAATAACATCCTAAGTGTCTCAAATTGTATTTAATTTTTATCGGAAGCACCACATTTTAACCTCATGTTGCGCTTTTTATATTGTAAATGACAAGCTAGGACCGACAAATGATCGTAAACGCCATACATAGTGTTGGTTACGTTGGCATGTTTTGTTGCTTACGATAAGATTACATGACTGATACGACCGTTAGATGACTCAGTGTTATCTTAAATGTGTGAGAGATTTGATGAAACCTTTTTTGTTAAAAATGTTCAGTAGTTGTGGTAAGTATTACTTGTTTTTATGTTTTATTGTTTAAAACAATCCTAAACCTCCACACAAAACAATACTGATGATAAAGACAGAATCCAAGAATTTATAATGCAACTTTCTAATGTTTCTTCTCATTAGGTATTGTAGGTACTCAGAGTACTCTTGAAATTGAATTAAAGAATGTTGTATACTCTGATAACTGTCAAGAAATGGCAGTTACTCTGAATAGAGCAATCAATACAAGCGCCGAAGCTTCTATCCCTGAAAACGTACCATTCATTCCTAAACATAGACAAAAATCGATTTGGTGGGATGATGAATGTGCCAAACAATTACAGCTTAAGAAGGATGCGCTTAAATTATACAAAACCTCATCCACTCTGAATAACTTTCTTGAATATAAAAAGATAGAAGCTATAACTAAAAAAATGTTTAAACAGAAAGCCAGAAGTACATGGATTCAATTTTGTTCCAGTCTTAACTCTAGCTGTCCATCAACTCAAATATGGAAGATGGTGAACAAATTGAACAACAAAAATACAAATATTAAACATGCTCCCTCTTCAGTTGCAGAAGATATTCTACAGAAGCTATGTCCACCTTTTGTTGACAAACATATACCTCACTCAGGAGCACCTTCAGAAGAACATTATTTACTAAAGGAAATAACAGCATCCGAACTGGAATATGCCATTAAGATATCCAAAAACACAGCCCCAGGTCCAGATCATATTTCGTATATTATGTTACAAAAAATGGGTACGCTGGCTAAAAGATTACTATTGCATATTTATAATTGTATCTTGCAAAGTGGAGTATTTCCTTACAAATTTAATGATTGCTTTGTTATATTAATTCTGAAACCGGAAAAAAATAAAGATCATCCGGATTCATATCGACCAATTACATTGTTGTCATGCATTTTCAAAACATTCGAAAGAATTCTAAAATTGAGAATGGAAACTTGGTTAAGGAGGCATAGTATACTACAAGCAACACAATTTGGCTATAAACAAGGGTGTGGTACGATGGATGCAGTAGTACGTCTGACTACATATGTTCAAATTGGTTTTTCCAATTCTATGACCACAGGTGCATTGTTTATCGATATAAAAAGTGCTTATGACAATATTGATTTGAATATACTATGTGATAAACTTGTATTTCTTGGTGTTCCAAAATGCATGGCATATTTACTATCAAACTTATATAAAGACAGAAATGTATCCATTCGAGTAGGTCATAATATCATAGGACCAATGATTACATCAAAGGGTATTCCACAGGGAGCTGTTCTAAGTCCACTTCTTTTTAATCTGTACACATATGATTTGCACAATTTATGGTCTCCCAATATTGTCTGTTTACAGTATGCTGATGATATTGTCATCTATTCACAGAAGAAAACATATATGGAATGTACTACTGAACTGAAACATATAATGTACAACCTTAATAACTGGACTTGGTTAAATGGCTTCAATATTTCGTACCAAAAGTGTCCCGTAGTATTCTTTTCTAGAAAACACCCTATTAGAGATTGCACAGTATGCTTACAGGGCAATACTATTCCAATTGTTTCGGAATTTAAATACCTTGGTGTCATACTTGACAGAAAACTGCTTTGGACTCAACATATTAACTACACAATTAGTCGCTGCGAAAAAGGTATTAATTTACTTAAAATGCTTTGTAAGAGATCGTGGGGTGCAGATCAAACTACTGGATTGACTTTTTATCGAGCCTATATTAGATCTATTATAGATTACGGGTGTTTGGTGTATGGATCAGCGAGCATAAGTAATTTACGTAAACTTGATAGAATCCAATTGAAAGCTTTGAAAAATGTGTTAGGGTTGATGAAAAGCACTCCAAATGAAGCTACACTAGTTCTAGCATCTGAAAATCCACTCCCATTACGTAGAGAATATTTGGCAAGCAAATATTTCCTAATCCAACATTATCGCTGCACGTATAATGCAAAAATAATTAGTCACTTAAATACAGCTGATTTAACATCTACACGTTTTGCAAAAAAGAATTCTCCACTACTAGTGACAGCATTTGTAACTTGCCATGAACTTAATTTAACAAACTCTCCTTGCTACCTTATTTGGGAATCATTGGATATACCACACTTAACAAGCGTTCTATCTACAAATATTATTATCCCTAAATACCAAACTAAATTTTGTCATAATACTCTCAAGGAAATCTTAAGTAATTATTCAGATTACACCACGATCTATACAGATGGGTCAAAATCAAACTGTACAACAAGTGCTTATTTTGTACCAAAAATAAATTTAAAAAAAGTATTTACTCTAAATAATCAATCCAGCATCTTTTCCGCCGAAGCATGTGCTATATATAAAGCTCTTGAATGGTGTTGTGAGAAACAATGGAACAAAATTGTTGTGTGCAGTGATTCACTATCAGTATTAAATGCATTACAAAACTTTAGAGTCACAATTAACAGCAATGTATTTATATTAAAAATATTGCAACAATTACTAAAATTATTAGCTTCAACATATAGTGTTAAATTTGTGTGGGTTAAGGGACATTCAGACATATTAGGTAATAGTATTGCGGATTCAATAGCTAAAAATCCACTAAAGTACCCTCAAATATTGATTGAAGAACTTAACACATGTGATCTTTTTGCATACGTTAAACAGCATATTAAATGTAAATGGGATAGACGTTGGATTCAGTTCGGTGAAAGTACAGGCACTAATTTGTTTAAATTACAACCAACAGTAGCTGTTAACCAATTTTACAAAGTTGTTGCACTAAGTAGAAATACAGTGTCGACCATCCTAAGATTAAAAGTAGATCATGGATGTTTCCCGAAGCATCTACATAAAATCGGAGTACTGCAAACAGGCAGATGTGACTGTGGAACTAGCATAGCTAATCTAAATCATATATTTTTTAACTGTCCCTTAAATCTCAATGCAAGTATGTGGCTGCTACAAGAATTGCTGAAAGCACGTTTAAGTACTCCCCTAGACTTAAATGTGCTATTAAGTGTGGATAACATTAAAATTTTTAAACTAATTATGACATTTCTTCAAAAAATTAAATTAAAAGTGTGAATGTAAAACTAATCGTTTGAATGAATAGGTATTTCTTTTGTATTATGTAATGTATGAATGAGATATTTACTGTAATTAATTATATTATTTTGTAACCTATGTATGTTTTTAGTTCTTAAGGTAGTGAAAAAGAAAAAAAAAATAATATAGTTGTATTTATTAACATAGTACGTAGGCATTGTTATTTGTAAGCTTTATTATTTTTTATTTTTTATTTTTAAGTGTATACTGGACAATTTTATACTTATGAACGAATAATAATTGTATATGTAGTTACGTGGCTAAAGGTTCTGAACCAAGGCCAGAATAAAAAATAAAAAAAAAGGTATTGTAGGTCAAGTACAACAAAAAAATACCTGCCAAACTCAGAAATGTATATTCTTATAGAATGGTTATTAAATATCAGTTTGATAATCATAAATTAAAAATTAACTATCATTAGAGGTGTTCAGAACTGTTTTAAGAAAGATTTCAATACTTTTTTCAATAGAAGATGACAGTTTTGTTTGTTCTAGTTTTGAGCTACAGAAAATATTAAATACTCCTCATCGTGATAACATGCTTTTATACTATTCATGAGAATATTCATTTTTCAACGAAACTATTTCTGAAAGCGGAACCAGAAATGCATTCTGCTATCTATGAAGCAGACGGTAACTGTGGTACCAATGAGATATCCACTATAATTTATGACTACTTAGAAGAAGTAGACAACAGGTAGGATGTAAAAACTGTATCTCTTTTCTATGATAGTTGTGCCGGGCAGAATAAAAACAGGTCTATGCTAGGAAACAGGTTTCTGAAAAAATCTAAAAACATCTGGGTTTTTTTAAAAAGTTTAAAATTGTTTTTCTTCTTCCTGGACACACATACATGCCTATAGATGCAGTTTACGCTACAATCGAAAGGTTTGTTCGTAATGGCACTGTTTGGGCACCTTCTGAATGGCCCACAAAAATAGGAACTGCTAGAATTAATTAAATAAGAAAACCTAGGTGTCAGTAACTTACTGCAATTAGCTAAACTATCTCACCATTTATGAGGATTGCTCATAATCTATAAAAGTTATGAGAAGTTATAAAGGTATAATTCCTGATACATTGACAAAAACTGATATCAGAATGTCACAGATAATTAATACCTACAAAATTTTATTACTCTTTGTCGATTGTTGTTATTAATAATATTTTTTCTGTTAAGATTACGTTATTTATGAGTATTCATTTCTAGATTTGATACCTTGAAACTATCTTATGTTTATCGTTAGCGACAAGCTTCAACTAAAATTTACATAAACAAGGCCTGACAAAATATTGTATGTTACATAATTTAATAAAAAAAGAATGTGTGTGTACTTTGTACGCACGTAACAAGTTATACTTCTACTACATATTATGTGATTTTTAAGACAGTACCAAAAATTTAAAAAAAATAAAAGAATAAAACGCACCCAAACACATTGAAAAATGCCACAAAGAAAAAATGATTTCTGAACGATAATAATTGTTGGCAAAAATTTTAAATACGCATTTTCTGAAAAAAAAAAATTATATAACAAATATACTTACAATCATAAAATGCATAAAAAAATAAAAACTTGCATCGGGAATCGAACCCGTGAATTTCGTGGCGCTTTGATTCGTAATCGAAGCCTAGACTCACTCGTCCAATTCCACATTATTTGTCATGTGGAAAAATAGGGTAACTGAACGTTTTACTGTTTGACAGTTGTTTTGAATATAATTAAATTACTTATGTAGTTTAAATTTTGTGGAAGAAAATATTAAAATATAACAAAACAGTAAGAAAACAATATATTAGATGAAGATTGGTAGAACTTTTGTTGGTAATCAAATTAAGTATGTAAATCAAAGCATTACATACCTACTAGATAAATAAATCTACGCCAAAAAATCATAATTTAAAAATAAAAATCGGACCTAATTTGGGATTTCTCTCTAAAATCCCCATTCTTGAGAAAATAAATGTACAGTAGAGCGTCGATTATCCGAACGTCGATCAACCCAACGACCGCTTATTCGAACTATCGACTCCCGCGTCCCGCACTCGAATACCGAGCAAGCGTTAGTAATTGACGCTTAAAATATCTTCAATTTTCTTCAATATTGTATCCAAAAATAATTATGTTGTTGCAAAGACTGCACTTTTTTGTTTAGTTGCTAGTTGTCATTATCAAGATATAAATAAATATGTAGGTATATAAATATGGCTTTTATTCACTTGTCGATAAATATGTATGACTATAAATATGTATCAATATATTGTAGTTCGATTATCCGCACAAATCGGTTTTCCGAACACCTATGTCCCCCAATTAGTTCGGATAATCGACGCTCTACTGCATTTCAACCTAATCCAAATGTATAATTACAATATGATTATAATAAAAACTACTTACCAAATTAGAATGAGTTTTCCTTGTCCAAAATAGTCCAAAAGTCCAAAAATATAGGTATATGAAAACTATTTAAAAAGGCAGTATAACTATTAACTAACTTTTGTTTGTTGTTTCTTTTCACACAAATTTTAAAACGCAACAACCATTAATAATCTAACTACAGCTGTGCCACAGCCGCCATATTGAATAATTTTTGACATGTCATTTGAACATCCAATCAGAACAAAGTTATAATGCGCATGCGCCGGGATCATAGGTTTTAACATATAAAAATTCACCCTCATATCGCCGGTAAAGAAGTATAACTTTAAAAATGTTAGAATACAGTTTTTTTTTAATTTACAATTTTTTTTATGTACCTAATTTATCATAGTTTAAAAATTTTAAGTATACATATTAGTCAAAAACTTGGTAGAAGAAAAAGTCGTCTCCTTAAAAATGGTGCATTTGTCGCTTACGATGTTTTGTCAAAAACCCATCGATATAATGTAATTCACATACAAAACTAGATCTGCCAACCTCTCTCCCATAAAGCCAAATTGTAATAATTGTTAATTTTATTGTTAGTTATAAAAAAAATTAGATGATTTATATTTTGGCCAACCCCCAGACGACCAATGGTCATGTGGGAAAATGTTTTATTAGGTGAGCTATTATGTTACTTTAAGCATTACTGTAGTTAAAAGCAATAAACATTTCTGAATCTGAATATGAATCTGAATAAAGCCAAATTGTTCAGGATTACAAATGTCTCTAAAACTGAATTTCAATTTCTTACTAACCAAACAATCGCCTTTAAAAAGCTTTTCTTCTAGAGACTGGGAAAACTACCAGTACTAAGCGATCTGTTAAACATAAACAAAATTGGTTTTGTTGGTATACATAAGCATTTTTCACAAAATAAGTTGGGATACCATCTGGCTCCTCACATAATCGATTTTTACAACGTGCAATAACATCATATTCATATATCATTATATCATTAATAACTAAAATTATCCTTTTAATCTTGACAAATGTAGCAATTCAAGTTTAGAACTACTTCTAAATAACTGTAGATACAGCTCAGAATACAATATATGGATATATTGTAAGAACCATATTTATGTGCTAAATTTCCCAAGTTATATACCAAGTTATCCCAATGAAGACCGAAGTCAAATATTTAGGTATTCATCTTGATCAGAAACTAACTTGGAAAGCGCACATTAAAGTTAAAAAACAACAACTCCAATTAAAAACCAGACAAATGAATTGGCTTCTTGGTAGAAGATCACAATTATCCATAGAAAACAAACTGGCAATATACAAAATAATACTAAAACCTATATGGACCTACGGGGTTGAACTATGGGGATGTACGAAACCATCAAACACCAAAATTCTGCAGACATACCAATCAAAAACTTTAAGAATCATTGCAAATGCACCCTGGTATATTTCAAACTAAACATTACATGAGGACTTAAAAATACCATTTATAAAGGACGTAATAGGACTGCATGCGATCAAACAGAAAAAGAAGTATCAATCACAACAACGAGCTGATTTCCACGCTTACCAATCGTCCATTACCAGTTCGGAGACTCAAGAGACAGTGGCCAGAAGACTTGTGTGAGTGACACTTGTGTTAGTACGCCAGGGCAGATAAATAAAAATGAGCGATTTCAGGGTAAAAATCAATACAGGTATTTGAAGGTGCTAAATCGTAGGGGGGACATAGTTAATTAAAAATACATACAGAGGTACTCGCAAATCAACCTCAGTTCTTTATAAACAAAGGCTAAAGTCAGAAAATATTGTTTTTTGTCTGTAGCATTTTTTGTATCATGTTTACAGCAAAAGTTGTATTATGAAAGTTGTGTATCATAAAAAAACGATTAATTTTGATTTTGATTAGTTAAAATTGATAAATAATTAACCGAGATAATTGCAAAAAACCACAGTTTTTGCACTATTTTGTAAATGTTAATAACTTATACTAAATATGCCCTAAGGAACATATTGTACCTTAATTATGAGGATATTATGTGCCTTTATTAGAGTGCAAAGTATCAAGAAGATCGTTTTGTTAGTTTACGAGTTACGTTAATTGTTTATCCAAAACATTGAATGTTTAAACATCTATTGTTGCCCAAGGAGTATTTTCAGAGCTTTTTAGCAAAGTGAAATGAGTTATTAAAGACTCAAACTACTAAGAAATTAAAAAAAAATGATACATTTATTATTTAAATGTTCTTAAACAAGTCGTTTAATAAATAGCGAGTTTTTTCCTTATAAACATTTAGAATAACTTTGTTATTTTTCACGACAAATAATTATAATTAGTTGTATCAGAAAAGTGGTAAAAAACACACATTAAAAACTAAAAATAAACTTTCTATGACCAATAATACCCAAGTTATACTTTTTTTTTTGAAAAATCATATCTGTATTGTTTATAAATATTAAGAGTCGAAATTTGCAAAAAATCATAATAGACATCTATATTTTACATTGCAATTAATAACTACAGTATATCTTCATTTAAAATGAGTAATAACCCTTTAAAATGAAGGTACTCGAGCTGACTTAACTGGGACCGTGTGATGGGGGAAGGATCTCTGAGTCCGCTTTCGCGCTTCGAGATTTTGGTATTGAAAGTTCAAATTGGAGCACTTGAAAAATTTTACAATAACTCCGCTTCCAGAGAACGTAGAGCCTTCATTTTTTTTAAATTGGGGTAACTGGACGAAATAATAACGACTTGCTAATTTCCATTCACCGGAAAAATCGGGAAATTCTGGAAAATGGACTTTTTTATTCAACATTCATTTACAACGTTAACACTAATATATTTCAATAACTATTTTCATAACATATTATAAATTTGTAAATAAATAATAAATGTATAGTATATATATCTTTATATATATACAGGGTGGTTCATCGTATTTGCCTCGGTCTCCGGAAAACGACTTGATATTTAAAAAAAATTCTTGACAGCAATTTACAGGGCAATTAACACTGCAATCTAAAACTAATGAAAATTATACAGGGTGCTTCAAAAACGAGGGGTATATTAAAGTTATATTTTCTCTTATGGAACACCCTACTCGTGAGCCATTTTTGAATTTTCCTTAAAAAATAAGCTATATTTTTATAAGGGTTTCCTACACGTAAATACATGGTGTTTTGATTTATTTCGATTTTTATACGAATGTAAGGTTTAAGAAAAAAAAATTAATATCTACGAATCTAAGAATCGGTGACAAATTTTTTCTTGGATCTTTATAATAGACTATTCAGCATATTGGAACAGATATTTATTGTAATAATATTTATAATTATTTAATCGTACATTTTTAGATTTAAAAATTAATTAAAAACAAAAACATTCAACAAAACTGAAAACATAAACAAAAATATTTATATTATAGGGCCAAAACTAGTTTTAATGTGTATCTACAAAAACACATAATAAGTATGTGTTTTTGTGTTTTGTGTTTCTCCACAATACACCAGGGTAGAAAAATAAATATGAGCGATTTCAGGGTAAAAATCAATACAGGTATTTGAAGGTGCCAAATCGTAGGGGGATATATTTTATTAATAATACATACAGAGGTACTCGTAAATCGACCTCATTTTTTTATAAACAAAGACCAAAGTCAGAAAATATTAGTTTAGTTTAGTTTACAAAATCTCAAGAAGATCTGTTTGTTAGTTTACAAGTTATGTTAAATGTTTATCCCAGACATCGAATGTTTAAACAATCATTGTTGCCCAAGGAGTGTTTTCAGAGCTTTTTGGCAAAGTGATAGATAATCAAAGACTACTTAAAAACTCAAAGTAGTAAGAAAGTTAAAAAAAATAATATATTTGTTTTTTAAATGTTGTTAAACAAGTAGATAAAAAAATGGTAAGTTTTTCCTTATAAACAATTAGAATATCTTTGTCATTTTTTCTGATAAATAATTATAATTTAATGTGTCAAAAAGCTGGTAAAAAAATGTACATTAAAATGAAAAAAAAACTTTCTAGGACCAATAATAGCCAAGTTATACTTTTTTTTTTTGAAAAATCACATCTCTATTGTTTATAAATATTAAGAGTTGAAATTTTTAGAGCATGGTAATAAATATCTATGTTTTATATGACAATTGACAAGTACGAAATATCTTCTATTTAAAACGAGTAATAACCCTTTAAAGTCAAGTTACTCACGCTGACTGAGCTGGGACCGTGTGATATGGAAGAATGTCGGAGTCCAGTTTCTCGCGTTGAGATTTTGCTATAAAAAGTTCAATTTGGAGCGCTTGAAAAATTTTGCAATATCTCACCTTCCAGAGAACGTAGAGCCTTTAATTTTTTTTGGGTAACTCGACGAAAGAATAACAACTAGCTAATTTTCATTGGCCGAAAAAATCGGAAAATTCTGGAAAATGTATTTTTTATTCAACATTCATTTACAACGTTAACACTAATATATTTTGATAAATATTTTCATAAAATATTATAAATTTGTGAATAAATATTAAAATATAATTATAGTATGTATACAGGGTTGTTCATTTTATTCGCCTCGGTGTCTGTACGGAAAACGAATTGATTTTAAAAAAATTCTTCATAGAAATATACAGGGCCATTAACACTACAATTTAAAAATAATATGAATTATACAGGGTGCTTCAAAAAAGAGTGGTATATCAAAGACATATTTTTTATGGAACACCCTACACCTGATGCAATTTTTGAATTTGCCCTTAAACAATAAGCTAGACTATACCTAAGTACAGGGTGTTTTGATTTATTTCAATTTAAAAAAAATGGAACGTTTTAGAAACAAAAAATAAACAGGTATTTACGAATCTAAGAATCGGTGACAAATTTTTTTTTGTATCTTCATAATAGACTATTAAGCATATTTAAGCAGATTTTTATTTTAACAAAATTTATAATTACATGATCAGGTTTAAAAATTAATTGAAAACAAAAACGTTCTCAAATTGAAAAAAAAAATGTATAGATTATAATTATTGATCTTCGTTAATTCTACACAGCTTTTGTACAGGTTCATCAATTTCTTCCACATTATCCATAATTTCTTAAAATAAATCAATTGTACCGAGCTTTGCATATATTGCAAAGATAATATTGACGAAAAAAGATGCTACAATCTTTTGACAGTTATTATAGATGAGAAAAGTGAAGTTGAAGAAGATTTGTTTAAAAAAATTAGGGATAATGTTTAAGAAATTAATAAATCTGTACATAAACTGTATAGAATTAACGAAGATCAATAATTATAATCTATACATATACATTTTTTCTTAATTTGAGAATGTTATTGTTTCCAATTAGTTTTTAAATCTAAAAATGTACGATTAATGGCCGGTTTCACCAACGACGAATCGTAGTTTATTCTATGATTAAAGTTATTCGACCAATTAACTGACATATCTCCATTTTACTAACGTCAAATAAGACTTATTTTATTTATTTATCAAAAAAATACTTACTCTTTGAGTAAATTGGCAAGTTAATCTGACTGTAAATATTTAGAAGAAAGTAAATTCGCCACTTTCACTTTAAATTATTAAAATTATATTGAAACAAAATATAAACTTAAACATCTAATACATTTTATTCGACGAATAGCATTCATTGATTTATTTGTTGTTGGTGAAACTGGATCTAAGTAATTATAAATTTTGTTACAATAAACATCTGTTTAAATATGCTAAATAGTCTATTATGAAGATCTAAGAAAAAATTGTCACCGATTCTTAGATTCGTAAATATTAATTTTTTTCTAAAATTTTACATTTTTCTAAAAATTTAAATAAATTAAAACACCCTGTACTTAGGTATAGTCTAGCTAGCATATTGTTTCAAATTGAGCAATTTAAAAATATATCTTTGACATACCACTCTTTTTTGAAGCACCCTGTATAATTCATATTATTTTTAGATTGTAGTGTTAATGGCTTTGTATATTTCTATGAAGAATTTTTTTTTAAATCAAGTCGTTTTCCGTACAGACACTGAGGCCAATAAAATGAACAACCCTGTATATAAATAAATATATACATACTATAATTATATTTTAATATTTATTCACAAATTTATAATATTTTATGAAAATATTTATCAAAATATATTACTGTTAACGTTGTAAATAGAATATTGAATAAAAAAATCCATTTTCCAGAATTTTCCGCTTTTTCCGGTCAATGAAAATTAGCTAGTTGTTATTCTTTCGTCGAGTTACCCCAATTTAAAAAAAAAATTGAAGGCTCTATGTTCTCTGGAAGCTGAGATATTATAAAAATTTTCAAGAGCTCCAAATTGAACTTTCTATAGCAAAATCTCGACTAGAGAAACTGAACTCCGACATTCTTCCATATCACACGGTCCCAGCTCAGTCAGCGTGAGTAACTTGACTTTACAGGGTTATTACTCGTTTTAAATAGAAGATATTTCGTACTTATCAATTGTCATATAAAATATAGATATTTATTACCATGCTGTAAAAATTTCAACTCTTAATATTTATAAACAATAGAGATGTGATTTTTCAAAAAAAAAAAGTATAACTTGGCTATTATTGGTCCTAGAAAGTTATTTTTTTCATTTTAATGTGCATTTTTTTACCAGATTTTGACACAACCAATTATAATTATTTATCAGAAAAAATGGCAAAGATATTCTAATTGTTTATAAGGAAAGAACTTACCATTTTTTTATCGACTTGTTTAACAACATTTAAAAAACAAATATATTATTTTTTTTAACTTTCTTAGTACTTTGAGTCTTTAAGTAGTCATTGCACTTTGCCAAAAAGCTCTGAAAATACTCCTTGGGCAACAATGATTGTTTAAACATTCGATGTCTGGGAAAAACATTTAACATAACTTGTAAACTAACAAACAGATCTTCTTGAGATTTTGTAAACTAATAAAGGCACTTAATTACCTCATGATTAATTTACAATAAGTTCCTTACGACCTATTTAGTAAAAGTTATTAACATTTCCAAAATAGTGCAAAAAACGTGGTTTTTTGCAATTATCTCGGTTAATTCTTGATGGATTTTAACTTGTAAAAATTCAAATTAATCGTTTTTTTGTGATACACAACTTTCATAACACAACTTTTGCTGTAAATATGATACTAAAAATGGTATAGGCAAAAAACAATATTTTCTGACTTTGGCATTTTTTTATAAAAAAATGAGGTCGATTTACGAGTACCTCTGTATGTATTTTTAAATAACTATATCCTCCCTACAATTTAGCACCTTCAAATACCTGTATTGATTTTTTTCCCGTTTTTATTTTTCTACCCTGGTCTATAGTGAATACAGTGGTGAATAAGGTGAACCGACACTGGCCGGCAACACCTATAAAACATTACATAATTTATCAGTTTTACTTAATACTCTTTGTAGAGTAGATTGTAAATTTGCAAGTTTCAAATAAAAAAAAAATAACCGCAACACCTGACTGACGTAATTATGTTGATCAGAACAGGTAAAACAGCTGTATTAGAAATAATATTGTGTTATGGCCCAAGAGCTGTGAGACATTTTTGAGTAGGTATTTTAGGCAACGTGAAAATTTTACAGGTGACTCTTCCACGATAGCCTAATACAAAAATGCCGGTCTGGCTGGAGGGTAGCGGTTATTTTCCCCAAAAATCCCCCCCAAAGTTAAAAAAAGCGTACAAATTGTTATTACAAAAAAATATCATTGACGTGACTTTAGGTAAATTTAAATATTCAAATATAAAGGAAATAAACAGGCCAGGCGATTTGAGGGCGATTTTAACTCTGCAAGATACTTACATGGGCGCCCCAGGATTATTTTCAAGGGGCGCATCTGAGCTTTCTGAGCTGAGATTTCATCTGAATCTGTACATACTGTTAACGAGTATAAAATATACAACTATACATGCATAGCTATGTACATTCCTTCCCGACAGGGAGGTGCAATTGTTATTTTGACAGGGTATTTTTTAATATTAAAAATAAATATTCTAAAAAGACAGGATTTTTTTGGTGAAATCTTACAACTGCCAGCTGATCAAACAAATTACACGTGCATGTAAATGAAAAGCATTATAGGTAAGCAGCAGTATGAGAAAGAGCGTATACCGATAGCTGTTTGCGTTCTCTGTTGTAGCTGAACGGAGTCCGTTCGCTAGAGAAAAATAACGTGATCTGGCGATTCCCATGTTGTTGGGCCGCGAAAGGTTAGAGTAATTATTATATATTATAGTGTTTTAAATAACTTTTTATTAATTTTGCAAATTTTTTTTTTCTCTGATTCTAGCTTTGGTTTAGAACTAGAACCTTTAGCCACGTAATTGTATAACTTATCACTAAGTCAGGGGAGTAATGTGTAGTGTGTGTGTTGAGTAAGTGTCTTGTTACTTTGCAAAGTCGACGTCATTGTCTTTGCAAAGAGACGCTAATTGTTTCCGAACGTCTGCG
Organism: Diabrotica virgifera virgifera; assembly: GCF_917563875.1. Classification (NCBI taxonomy): domain Eukaryota; kingdom Metazoa; phylum Arthropoda; class Insecta; order Coleoptera; family Chrysomelidae; genus Diabrotica; species Diabrotica virgifera. The sequence continues at coordinate 209,104,699 of NC_065443.1, read as the reverse complement.
GTCCCTCCGGTGAGTACTGATCATAATTTTGCAAATATAATAGAAAAAGATAAATTTATTATTATAAATATAGTTAGGTACAGGTAGAAAAGTATAAAACTATAAACTAAATTAATTCTGTGTCCGAATCTTGTATTTCTTCTTCAAACTCCTAATCTGAGCTTAAATATTCATTATCTTCTTCTTCTTCAGACTCCTCTCGAGACCCAGATTCCTCTTCTACATGTAAATAGTTGTAATATGTATTTAGAATTAATTAAAAATTAATTAGTGATTAATTAATTGAGTTGCTACGTATTCTCTCTCCTTTTATATGGAGTCGAAGCCTGGACAATCACCGGCGCATCTGAAAAAATCTTGCCATTGTTGAGATGTGGTGTTATCGAGTAATGTAAAAAATATCATGGATATACTCAGCTCGTGATATACTGAGTTTATTTTTTTTTATATTTAGATTACACTCCGCTAATTTAAATTTTTCAACTAGGATAGACATCGTATTCCCTGTTCTCTTTTTTCTTGCACTTTTCCTTATATAACCAATCACATCACGTTTTTTATTTCTTAGTATATGACCAAAGTAGCTCATTTTTCTTTCCTTCATAGTGTAGTTCTTTTGCCTTTTTCATCTTTCCTAATGTTTCCGTGTTTGTTACGTTTTGTGTCCATTATATTTTTTACATTATTCGATAACACCACACCTCAACAATGGCAAGATTTTTTCAGATGCGCCCGTGATTGTCCAGGCTTCGACTCCGTATAAAAGGACAGAGTCTACGTATTAACTCAATTAATTAATCATTAATTAATTTTTAATTAATTCTAAATACATCTTACAACTATTTACACATCGTGCAGAAGAGGAATCTGGGTCTCGATGGGAGTCCGACGAAGAAGAAGAGAATGAATTTTTAAGCTCAGATGAGGAGTTTGAAGAAGAAATACCATATTCGGACACAGAATTAATTTAGTTTATAGTTTTATTAGTTTTATACTTTTCTACCTGTACTTATATTTATAATAATAAATTTGTCTTTTTCTATTATATGTGCAAAATTAATAAAAAGTTATTTAAAAAACTATAATATATAATAATTACTCTAACCTTTCGAGGCACAACAACATAGGAATCGCCAGGTCACGTTATTTTTCTCGAGCGAACGGACTCGCTCAGCTACAACAGAGAACGCAAACAGCTATCGGTATACGCTCTTTCTCACACTGCTGCTTACCTATAACGCTTTTCATTTACATGCACGTGTAATTTGTTTGATCAGCTGGCAGTTGGAAGATTTCACCAAAAAATCCTGTCTTTTTTAGAATATTTATTTTTAATATTAAAAAATACCCTGTCAAAATAACAATTGCACCTCCCTGTCGGGAAGGAATGTACATAGCTATGCATGTATAGTTGTATATTTTATACTCGTTAACAGTAATGTACAGATTCAGATGAAATCTTCTGAAATTCCGATGCACCCCCTGAAAATAATCCTGGGGCGCCCATGCAAGGATCTTGCAGAGTTAAAATCGCCCTTAAATCGCCTGGCCTGTTAATTTCCTTTATATTTAAATATTTAAATTTACTTAAAGTTACGTCAATGATATTTTTTGTAATAACAATTTGTACCCTTTTTTTAACTTTGGGGGGGGGGGATTTTTGGGGAAAATAACCGCTACCCTCCAGCCAGACCGGCATTTTTGTATTCGGCTATCATGGAAGAATCACCTTACAATTTTTCAGGTTGCCTAAAATACCTACTCAAAAATGTCTCACAGCTCTTATACTATTAAACACTAGCCACAGTGAAAAAGTTAAAAATACAATATTTTGATGTGTTATGAATAATAACATTTAAATTTAGATTATGTTATTGTTTTTGCAAAAATTTATAATAACTCAAAAATAGGAATGAAAATATGCTAATCCTAGTCAATATGTTTGGTTTTGAATTATTCTATTTGTGTTTATTGTATACCTAAATAAATTGATTTAATGAATTTTTTGAATGTCTGATTGTTTTGTATATATTTCTATTTTCCTTCATTTCTTTCTCTTATTTTGCTTTTAAGATTAATCTTGTACTCATATTTATATAAATAGAAATTAACAAGAATCCTTAAATGTTATCTTAAACCAAAAACCTTTTTTATTTTTGAACAATACTATTCTCCATTTCAAACATTAGAATCAGTACGGTTGTATATTGTAAGCGGGTTTCTGTGAATTATCATAAATAAATCCTCATCAGTATTCCACAGCAGATAACAGTGGTAATCCTCCACAAGTACCTGCCTAATACTACCTTTTGCGGCCGATGCACTGAAGATTGGCAACGTTGTCAAGAAGATTCTCATTTAGTTTGTATTGAGGGTATCCTTCGTACACTGAATCTCATGTCTGAAATATGGTATAGGTAAATACTGATCATCAGGTCATCCTAAACCCAATATTATGCTGGGAAAACCATCTCCTACAACATTGCAGAAAGGTTAAACTCTACATACAGGTTTGATATCTAAGGGACCAGGTGTTCCTGAATAGTCTTTAATTAGTTTCCAGTTAGTTATCATATAGGTAATATAATAATATTCTGTGACCCATTATTCTTTTTCAAATGCCTTCTCTTAACTGACGTTTATCATCCTGCATACTTTTATTTTATCCACTGCTGCTCTAAATAGTTCTGTTAAGGTACTAGTACACTTTAGAAGACCAAAAATAAGCATTTCTTCAAGGTTTTTTTTCTCAGAATTCTTATTAAAAATGAACATAAAACTTTTACATATTAATATCTAATTCTTAGAGAATACAAAAAAATATCTTTTTTCATTTATGCACCGACACTAATATTGTAGTGGGCGCCAAAGTCGAAGCCTCGAAAAAAAAGTAGTTCCGATGGCGGACAGTTAATCTCAGGATTGGGATCTCTGAAACAAAAAAATCGTACGGCATTTGAAAAAGGAAGGTCTCTTACGTGACAGTTTACCACCGTTAGTGAAAAATTCCGAAAAAAATAAGATTTTACGGAAATTTCAAAAAAATTTGTGAAAAAATCGCCCGTCTCTTCAGTTTTTCGTGGTCAAAAAATATTTATTTTTTATTTTTTGGTCAAATTGTGGTAAATTGTCACGTAAGAAACCTTCCTTTTTCAAATGCAGTACGATTTTTTTGTTTCAGATATCCCAATCCCGAGATTAACTGTCCGCCATCATTTTTTGAGGACTCGACTTTTGCGCCCTCTATAATATTAGTGCACGTGCATAAATGAAAAAAGATATATATTTTGTACTCTCTAAGAGTTAGATATTAATATGTAAAAAGTTATATGTACATTTTTAATAAAGGTACATAAAAAAAATTCTTGAAAAAAATGATTATTTTTGGGTTCTAAAGTGTACTAGTACCTTAAACTTAATTGAAATTAATCCCTCAAATCTCTCAGTTATGAGAATTTTCTTCTATCATTAACTCTCCTTCTTTTTAGTTTTGCTTGTATTACATGTAATAATTCATATTTCTCTTCTCTCATCACATATCACATGCATTGAAGTTTTTTCTCAGTGTCTCCCATGTCTCTCATTACTCAATTCTACAACATTCAATACCTAATTAGTTCATTTTTTATCAAAAAAAAAACTTTTCAAACTGTTTTTTGAAACATACTCAAAAAGTGTGTATTTTATAAAATATCATTTTTATAAAAAAATGTAGCTCACAAAAAAACAAAAAGAATTGTGGGTTTATTGTGTCTGTAGTGTCGTGGTAGTTTCTAATGTATATTTTTGTATTTTTACACAAATTCCCTTTTTTTTTTCTTCAAATAAATCGAAAACCACATATAGAACTACATAAATAGAAACGCAAATGCAACAATTTTGTACTCTAAAAAATTTTTACGTATCTCTAGTAGTTTTAGATTAAAAAAAAAGGGAATTTTTTCTAAAATACAAAAACCCTCCTCTGATTTCAAACTCATTTTTTCTCAAAACTAAGCATTTTAAACCAGCGAAATTTCTAGATATATAAGTACATTAATAAAGTGAATTGTAAAGGAGTAACGATTATTTTTAATGAGGATGGTAATTAGGAAGGATTTTCACGTTTTTTCATGTAACTTCCTTAGGACTGGTGCTAGAAACTTTTGTAAAAAATAACAACAAAAATTTTTCAAGCACTACAAAAAAGGTTCGATCAGTTTTCCACTAAAAATGCATTGGTTTCTTCATATACAGTACGTAAATCGTTCAGCTGGACGTAGGGAATATACATTGAGAGAATTGTGGCAACTGCGCTAACCTGCGTTAGTTGAAGCTTCTGTTCGAGTACGAGTTTCTGGTGCAATAGAGCTGTTAGAACGAATAGAATGAGTGAGTTTTGAAGCAAGGTTGTCCATAAATAAATAAAAAACAAGGTTTATGAGTTAATAATTTTACTTTAATTTTTAAAATATTTTTTATTTAAAAACTAATCTCAAAACTAAACAGTTTTCCCATTCCCTTAGGCCAAAAATATTTATCTACTACATTCATGCCTATTCTGTAACTCATTTCGATGATAGAAGTCAGTAAAATCGAATAGAAGTGGCCAAGTCGAATAGAAGTAGTCCAAATCCGTATTCCATAACTACTTCGGAATCTCTACAGTCGTAATAGTGAATAGAAATCACTTCGACAGCATTTACCCTGTCGAGATGAGATTTCGATTATCGGAATTGTGGTTGACGCAAGCGCATTTTGTTTTGTTTTGACGTTTATATTTTATATATAAAAATAATTGATTACCTACTACTTATTTATTGGGACCGTGCAAGTTCGGAAAAGCGACACCTGAAAATAATAAGAAAAAATAAGATTCAGGTTATGTTATTAAAACGTAAATAATTGTATGTAGTAAATAAAATTAGTTATTAAAATGCAGTAATGCAAGCAAAATACAATTAATTACATTTACCTTTATATAATAATTGCATACCATATCAATATTGTAGAGCAATATATAATTTTTCTTCTTCATTGACAGTAAATATGAAATATACGTAAATTTGACAATTTCAATTGACAATGAATTATTTAAGAAAGTTACAATATTTCTCCGCTATTCTCGCACGATCGTTTCTCGTATCGCCTCCAAGTACTTGCACACCGCGAATAGTATTTGTACCTTTTTTTAGCTGCCTAATTTTTAGTCTGTGGTGTCATTTGTTTAGAGAATTATATATTTCATTTAGACATGTACGAGTATGAATTGGACCTAATCTTATTTATTTGCTATTTGGCATCTGAATGTTTGCCGCTCACAGTGTTGTCATACTTTTTTTTAACGTATTTCTTGTACAATTTCAATCAATGGTATAATGAACAAGAATAGCTTACGATAGACTTCTTATGCGTTGATTGATAAATATATTATACCAGTATACTTGTATATTTATCAGTCAACGCTCATAGTCTGAACAAATTATAGAAAAGATGCCATTTTGGAAAAGTTGTTTAGCAGTTATTTCAGCTGGAATCGAATCTTAAAGATTGCATATTATTAGTAATATCGATTTTAAATAATTTATTAATATTAATGAATTAATAACATCAATTTAAATATCTTTGATTTAAAAGCATTTATATTTCTTATCTTCACTTATCTTTTTTATTTATCAGTTTATTGTCTTTTTTATACCAATTTTAGTTAACTTTAATTTAAAACCATTTATCTTCTTTTGAGCTTGTTGCAACCAGTATTTACACTAATATTTTATTTACTTTTCAAAACTTGAGGTTAGTATGAAGAAAGTATGGAAACATTGAGGATATGGCAACGGTGTCATATTTCAAATTTAGATCCAGTAACAGACAGGTCACAGAACACTAATTTCGCTCGTTAATGCGGGGTTGCCACCATCTCAGAACCGCCTGAAATAGGGCTTTTCATCGATTGTCATTTGTTTCGAGCTAGTGTCATGTGTCACATAATATTAATATATCTACGTCATACGTCTTTGGTTTGTATCATTGGTATATACCAATAACGTATGACGTAGATATATTAATATTATGTGACACATGACAGAAGCTCGAAACAAATTACTGTGAATGAAAAGCCCTATAGAGGTCAGAGATTTCGACTTACAGAAGTAAGTCAGAAGTAAGTGAGTTACAGAATACCAGTCCAAACACAAAAATGACGCGATAGATACCAAACATTCCGATTTCGGGTAATTACGATTCGACTTGGTCATTTCTATTCGTTTTGTTAAAAGTTACAGAATGGGCTGATTATCATATTTTGACGTTTATTTGTGGCAGTCGAAATGAGTTGTCAATTTTGAGGTTAATGCCCCTTAATGCTAGCAACCATATTGTCATCGAGAGAGCTCAGTTGCCACAATTATCTCAATATAATACAATGTATGTATTTATGTATCTACATATATACAATGTATGTTCCCTATGTCCAGCTGAACGATTTACGTACTGTATCACGATGAAACTTCCAATTTTGACATTTGAGGAAGAAAAATCCAAGTAGTCTAGGCGTCAGTTAGGTCACCGTGGCCTTTTCAATTCTGATGGGAAACTCAACGATTTCTTATGGATTTTTGGCTGTTGATTACGAATTTCGAGGGCGGATTTCGATTCGAGGTTAGCTAGCAAACCTTTTCGCTGTGAGCCGATCTTGCGCCTCAGAGCGCGCTATTAAAATATCGATATCTTGGCCAAAAGTAAACCTACGAACATATTCCCAAGCTCAAAATCTTCCGTTTGAGTTCTTCTATCATTAATTTTAATTAAAGTATAAATGTTTATTGGTCAAATTTGCTTGAAACCCGTATAAACAAATTAATGCATAAACGGGTATAACTTTAATACAAATAAAGATAAAGTAATTTAACAAACTTTGTTAGTAATAAAATAATGACAAAAATTTCTTCAGGATCTCGGAGGGGGGGGGGGGGGATTTAAACTTTGATTCGGTGACTTTCATAAACTAATTTTTAACCGAGTTATTAAGCCTTGGACAATGGTCATTTTCGCATTTTTCAAGTTTTAAATCGCGTATAACTCGACAACAATTAATTTTAGAGAAAGATCGCAAGAGATTTTTTTTGCTTCGAATCACCCAAATGATCTAAAAAAATTGTCCGAAGTGAAAAAGTTTTTTTTGTGAATTTGTTTAAAAAAAATTGTTTAAACAATTTTTCGACCACGGTACCGCCTGTCATCCTGTGGATTTGTTATAAAGACCTCTTTTTGAGTAAGTTTGTGCAAAAAACCGAATCAGAATAATTTACCTAACGGGGGCGACGATACAGGCTAGACCAGTGGTTCTCAATCTTTTTGAGTCATGTACCACAAAATACTTTTTAATATTTTTGGTACCACCTAACTGAAATAACTACCTATCTAGATAGGTAATCTAATTAACTGTAATAGTGGTGATTTTGACAGTTTTGCGTACCACCGCAAATAATGATATGTACCACCAGTGGTACATGTACCACAGATTGAGAACCGCTGGGCTAGACTATAGGACTTTTTCTATTTCTACCGATTTTCTGATTTCACGTTTTCTTTTGATTGCTATGTTATGCATCGTCGTTTGGTTCAGGTTTATTGTACATCCTGTATTTGCGACATGTTGTACAAGGGAGACGTTGTTTCTCTCCTTTCGGGCATTTCGGTGTTCTTCTCGTCTAACATGGATTCTTCGGTTGGTCTGCCCGATGTATGACTTTCCATAATCCCTTCATGGAATCTCATATATTCCTTGATTTTCTAACGATATTTCGGTTTTTGCTGTTGGTAAAATAGTTGAGATTTTTCTGTCCGTGTTAAATATCGTTTCTATTTTGTGTTTTCTCAGCACTCTTCCTATTTTCTCTGTTGTACCCTTCACATATGGTAGAATGGTTTTGCCGATCGGTTTTTTGTCTTCTGTTGGGTCCTTAATTCTTCTTCGAGCATTTTGGGCTTTGTCGATGGTGTATGTTGAGAAGCCGTTTTTTCTTAAAGCTCTTTTCACATTACATATTTCTTCATTTTGATGTTCTTGGTCTGTCAGTCTCTCGGATCTTGTAATCAAGGTTTTGATGACTGAATGTAATTGTGCAGGATGGTGATGTGAAGCAGCATTTAAATATCTATCGGCATGTGTCGGTTTCCGATACACTGTATGGCCTACGTGTCCGTCTTGTTTCTTTATTACACATCGAAGAATGGTATTTGATCGTTTTCTTCCAGTTCAGATCTTAATATACAGGGTTTGCCATCAGAACGGATAAAATTAGAGGTTCCATTAAATTCATTGTAGGACGAAATATTAACTCACTCCCTTGGCACCGTTGTAATAAAACTTTTTTGCATGTAAAACAACACAAAATGACAATTTCTTACTTTTTCAGACAAGCAATATTAGTATCTCCAACTAGCGGTCATCCCTACAATCAATTGGCCCTGTTAGAAGCCAGTCAGGGTAACAAATTATCAACTGTATTTTATTACATAAGAGGTATAGCAGTTAAGAATCCTTTTCCTGCATCAGCAACCAATTTGTCTTGTACTTTAACTTCTGCAGTGGATAAAGACAGGTAAGAATAATTATTATAAAACTATCCGCTAACTAATAATTTAATGTGATACACATACAACTAATTTGATGTAATACGCAGGGAATAGCATATCGTCAGAACAAACATATACAACAAAAGTATAGGTACTCTGTTTGTACACAGATGTTTGTATACAAACGGTGTAGTTCGGGAGGTAGTGTTAAATTTGACCGGAGCATTTTAGCATGGCTGTTTTACTTTATCGTACTATACAATACGTAGTATAGTATAATAAAGTTATAGGATCGTGCAAAAAAAATTTTCAGATTTCACGTTTTTTCGACGTTTTGAGTCCCCCTGAGTCTAAAAAGCAAATAAAAAAACATGTCGGAAGTATGTACGTACGTACGTATGTCGCCACCGCCCAGCAAAAACTACCGGACCGATTTTGATGAAATTCGGTATGAGTAAGTTTAAGAGAATTTTGTCGAGAAACTAAGCTTTTAAAAAAAACCTCTCAAAGGGGGCCGAAATAGGGGGGTTATTTAGGGCCCATTTTTGCAAATGTTTACCGAAATGGATGAAATTCAACTCAAAGTAAGCTCATCGATAGGTAAATAAAAATACGGAATTTGACATTTCCAAATTCAAAATGGCGGCCAACATGGCCGACCGCCCACCCGACACATTTCCCTACCTATCTAAAAACTTGTTTAAGATAAGTTTAATTTGAAAACGTCGTTATATAGCCTAAAGATGGGACTATAAAAAGGATGTTATCGTTTTTCAGAAAAAGTTACGAGTTGCCTATATTTAAGGGGTCAAAATTTGACATAAATTTGAACTCGATTTTCTCAAAAAGGGCTCCAAGGAATTTTTTTATTTTTTGATATGTTTTTGATATCCTATCGGTAAATTGAATGACATTAGTCAGATTTCTTAACTCCCCATATGAGGGGAGTTACGAATTTTTTATAAAAAAATATTCGAGTGCCCGTAACTTCCTTCATAATAGAAACTTAAATTTGAAATTTTGCAGACATATATGGTACTTTATTATCTATTATCACAATAAATTTTACCAAAAATATGGCTTCCGGTTGAACCGGAAATGAATAAAAAATCTTCATTTTTTTAGATATGCTCTATATATTTTTACATATTTTGAAAGAATGCAAAATTATCTTTCCAATGACATAAAATTCATTGCTGTAGCTCAAAAACTCGAAAAGTTACGGTAAATAGAAATTTTGCTATAATCTTATGTGTGTCCTCTCTCACGCGATCATAGCAGAGCATTATTGTAGGGCAGTCAATGAGGGTATTTGGCTCCGAATTCCATCCTACTACATTGATGTACTTGATATTTTCACAGTAAGTAGGGAATAGCTCAAGAAACAAAATCTGCCCTATATAATATGGCGCTTTTATCTTGGGGCGGTTCCCACTTCTTCAAGGGGGTGGAAAATTTGTTGGTCAAAATAAGCACGGAAGTGGCTAAAGAACCTATGTCTAAGCAAAAACTGGTCTATACTTTTTTTTTTGAGAACTCAATACTTTTTGAGTTATGCGTAGTTGAAAATTGGCTATTTTCATTGAAAAATGACACCTTTTCGGACGGATTTTTTGTGAATACCTTAAAAACTATGCATCGAACTAAAAACACCATATAAAACATTATTTAGATTATAAATAATAAAGATATTCGTTCCTTCGTAAATGTTCTATTTATAATACAAAAAGAGATATGGTAGGTGAAAATAGTTTGTTTTTTGGTGCATGCTCAAATTGGTGTATTCAACTTAAAATAACAGAGGAACGGTAGGTTTTAGCATCGAGCTACGTTAAATGTCGGTTACATACAAATTAAGCGAGATATGGTACAAAAAAATATATGACTAATGTACTTTAAGGAAAAATTAAAAGTATATACATTTAACTCCCCGTCCACCATAATTTAAATGCGATACCTTTTAATATAGTGTTATTTCTACTTTCAAAAAGTTGAACGGGTTTAAAATGAATGGTTTTTGTAAAAAATGTGATCAAATTCATTCTATAATTGGGAACCGCCCCCATGATAAAAGCGCCATAGTATATAGGATAGACTTTGAATTAGGAGATTGGGCTACTCCCAAAATTTCATTAAAATCCATGCAGTAGGATAGAATTCGGAGATAATATCTTGTTCTTAATCTCGCGCATTGACTGGCGTAATCGAAATAGAATGAAATGCAAATATTGTAAACTATTAATTTCTCAGAAAAATGAACTAATTTGAAATGAAAGTATGAGTAATATTCTATTGAATTATGCAATAATTTATACATCTATAGTGTGTCCCCGAAATATGGCATCGAACATTTTCTCAAATGCAGGAATTAATGATGCGTAGAACCATAAAATTCTTTCAAGTACAGAAGGTGTTTCTAAAATATCAAAATAACGAGTAACTTTGTTATTTTTATAGAATGCCAGTATCTAGTACGATAACGATAATAGATCGGTACGATAAAGTTCTCGGGCGGCCCTTCCGTCCAGCGTTTTTTTTTTATTTAGTTAGGTGTTCCAAAGCTTATTAACAAATGATGTGTCAGCTGGCCCAAAACCGCGGATTTTAGGCAAGAAAAGGCACTTTTCTTGATACAAAAGAAACCGACTCGGGTTCAATTCCTGGCCCTGATTTTTTTTTTGTTTTTAAAATTGACATTTTGATTTGAAAAAGAATTATTTTTTGATAATACCACGTTTTTATTATTTATACGGTACAGTATAAAAAAGTCTGTTTATACAACACAGTAAAAATGTCTTTTATAGAATCGTAAACTATTCATTTGATCATATTATGATTGACCTCCTTAATAAGCAAAGTTGTTGTACATGAACCCCTGAAGCTTCCTAAGTTAGTACGACCAATCTAAGTGAAAAGGGAGGTTGCCCCCTCCCCGACATTATTTTTATTTTTTTTTGACAAATTGTTTTTTCTTAATTTTATATGATGAAGAACCAAAAAATACATATAACCCTAATTTTTCACTTTTCTATCACCAACCCCCTATTAATCTAAATATTTCCCTGTTCTCTATAATATATAAAAATGAATGTTTTTCTGTATGTCCCCTATAGAATCGTAAACTATGTATTTGATTATATGATGAGCTCAAGCAAAGTTGTTGTACATGAACCCGGGAAGGTTTCTAAGTTAATACGATACGACCAACCTAAGTAATCATTATTTACGCAGACACCACAAAAACAATACTGTTTATTAGAAAAAAGTATAAGCAAAATTTTTGAGTATTTTTTGGATTTCTGGTAATTTTTAGGTATTATTTAACATTTAAACATTATTTAGTTCTAAGGCGGTACGAAGTTTGCCGGGTCAGCTAGTTAATAATAAAAAATATTCTTGGACTAGTTTGGCAAAGATTAAAAAGTATAAATCATTAATTATTTATGAATTTTAGATTGTAAGAAAAAAACGTCAGCTGGATATTTTTTTATTATTAACTAACTGACACGGCAAACTTCGTACCGCCTTAGAACTAAATAATGTTTAAAAGTTAAAGAACTAAAAATTACCAGAAAGCCTAAAAATAATCAAAAATATTGAGTATTGAGTATTTTTGTGGTGTCAGCGTAAATAATGATTACTTAGATTGGTCGTATTAACTCAGAAACCTTCCCGAGTTCATGTACAACAACTTTGCTTGAGGTCATCATATGATCAAATGCATAATTTACGATTCTATAAGGGACACACAGACAAACATTAGACAAATATTTAGATTGCTATTAAAAAATGGTGGTTGGTGATAAAAAAGTTAAAAATTATGGTTGTATATATCTTTTGGTTCTACATCATATAAAATTAAGAAAAAACAGTTTGTCCAAAAAAAATAAAAAATAATTGGGGGGGGGGGCTACTACCCTTTTTTACTTAGTTTGGTCGTACTAACTCAGGAAGCTTCAGTGGTTACATACAACAACTTATTAAGGAAGTCAATCATAATATGATCGAATGCATAGTTTACGATTCTATAAAAGTCATACAGACTTTTTTTTATTGTGTCGTATAAATAATAAAAAGGTGGTACTATCCAAAAATAAATATTTTTCAAAAGACTAAGTTTTCACTCTAATGGCATATAGCATATCCCACCAGAATGAAAACAATGGGAACCTTCTCTGGTTACACCTCCGAGGCTTCTACAATTTCCAAGCCATACGGATGCTGAGACTAAGGAAGATGAGGGAATTCTACAATTTACAATTCACGTCCCATCTGCTCAGCGCGGTAAAGTTCCAACGAGACTGGTTCCCTTCATACTCCACACAGAGTAAATGTAAATCAAAATGAATAACCATTTTCAATTTCGTTGCAAAACGAAAATACAGCCGAACCATATTCCAGTCCAATCAGAGAGTGCTGCAAGCACCTCTACCGGTTTCGAAACTTATTAGTCTCTCATCAGGAGGCACATATGCTGCTCTCCCTGATCCAACCAAAACAAACCCCAGCGTGCAGTCCCGAATTGCAACGAACGAAATGGCATAGATGCCCTAGCGGCAACTGCTAGCAAAAAGACTAAGTTTTCACTCTAATGGCATATAGCATCTCCCACCAGAATGAAAACAATGGGAACCTTCTCTGGTTACACCTCCGAGGCTTCTACAATTTGCAAGCCATACGGATGCTGAGACTAAGGAAGATGAGGGAATTCTACAATTTACAATTCACGTCCCATTCATTTGAAATATTTTTCAAATCAAAATGTCAATTTTAAAAACAAAAAACTTTTCAGGGCCAGGAATTGAACCCGAGTCGCCTGGGTGAAAGCCAGTAGCTAGGTATTCTAAAAAAGCTTTTTCATGAGGTGCATTTCAAAAGATTTTAAATGAGGTGTCACATTATGTATTTTCCCATTTAAAAAAGTCAAAGTTATGTCTGTCACCTGAAGTGAAATCGCGCAAAGTTCGAATCCTTGATGCTATAATATACTATGGTTATTTTAAAAATCGACTTGCCCGAGCGTTTTGCTTATGTTTATTATTAAGGGGGGGGGGGTAACACTTATTCCGGCGCACTGTATAATAGCATGACATCATTAATTCAATTTCTAAATATATTCTTCCATATATAGATTTTTCTTAACATGTGAGTTGGTGTGTTATGAATAGGATCGTATCCAACTTGGTGTCTATGCATTTTGGATTTATCATAGTTACGCCTGACGTTGCGACCCTGACAGGAATTGTGGTGACATCTGGTGACTGTCTCAATTAGAATCAAACAAATTTATCTATTGCGTTGACCAACTATTACTATCCAGTGATGAGTGCGCTAATAACCGGCAAAATAACGTAAAGGATGGAAAACACATTAAGTTGTGAGATAAAAAGAAATGAAACTAGTAGAGGTGGGAGATTTAGCGATAAAAACCTATAAACTTACATTATATTTATTGTCTCCCACCTTTAGACGTATCAGAGGAGTATGTCAACTAAAACTGTCAAAGGGGTGATACACACGCGAGTAAGTACGCGAACTTATGGCTCGCGACCTTTTTCGCGCGTGTATCACCGCAAGTACGCGTACTTTAAGTCCGCCGAGTAAGTACGCCGTCGATCCAACAAGTTTGAAATCTTACTCGTAACCCGTACGTGTATCACTGCCACGAGCCTCGAGCCATCATGTTATTGCGTTTAAAGTTACACTTATATTTTCACTAATTAAGCAAATTGCCTAGAAATAATTCAATCGTTTATTGTTGAAAGGAGACAAGTTACATTTTATAAGTTTTGAGAAAACCGCAAAACACTATTTTAAGCTATACTAAATTATTTTGATTATTTGTTTTTGAGTAAACCTAATTATTTATAGGCTGTTTTATCCTTCTGATGAAAATATTACCATCTTATCTATGATATTTTGTTTGTTTATGCCTACCTTGTATTAATTAAAATAGATAAAAAACAAGTGCTATACTTCACATCATGATTTTGACAGCTTACCACACTTATAAAAAATCAAATTATTCTTCTATTTAACAAAACCTGATCAAAAATTAATCAAACTCTACTAAAAAACACAAGATTTCAGCAAAATTAGGTACACAGAATATAAAAAATTTAACCACGAGGACAGTTTCTAAATTTTTTGCTACCGACGGCGACCGCGATCTTTAAAACCGCGTACTTGTAAGTCTGCCGTGTATCACCGACGGCGAGCCGAGTAAGTCCGCGATTTTTAAACCCGCGTACTTAAAGATTGCGTGTGTATCACGCGCTTCACTGTGACAGTGGCAGTTGCCAAACTCGTCCGAAACGTCTAAAGGTGGGAAACAATAAGTAGAATGTAAGTTTATAGGTTTTTATCGCTAAATCTCCCACCTCCACTAGTTTCATTTCTTTTTATCTCACAACTGAATGTGTTTTCCATCTGTCGCGCTATTTCGCCGGTTATTAGCGCGCTCATCACTGTATAAACAATGATGCTAGTATTAATTGAGTAGTTATTATAATAAAACGTTAAAATAAAGTAAATATTTTTCTTGCAGCCCGTCGGAAAAGATTCAAACAAAAATGACAGTAAATGAGTTCATCCAACTGTTCCTATGCACTCACGGCTATTTTCATACTGCCTCGGAACTCAAACAAGCCGAACTGTCGGTGAAGAGCCTAAACTCGGTAATGACTGCACTTGTAGCAACCCAGAGTTTCACTGGGGACATGTTAATAAAGATTACCACTATCAACTTGTATGCCTTGAGTCATGTCGGATCTGACTTAAAAATTAACGAGTTGACTAATGATGAGAAGAAGGTTAGGGAACTGGTTTTGGAGTTGGTAGCTGGGTCTCTGTGTGCTTTTTTGGTGCCTGTCCATACATTAAAGATAGATGATGCTATTATGGATTATTATGCTCTTCCAGCAGGTTAGTTATTCAAGTATATACAGTAAGCGCCAAGCTAGTAGACACACGGGTACCTAATTGCTAGGCTTGGGCTAATCCGACCCGTTCTCACATGTGACTTTCATCCCTGTCATGTCATGTGACCGTCATGTCATGTATTTTATAACTTTTACAACTTTAACATACAGGGTGAGTTATGAGGAACTGTAATACTCCTACCTCGTATGGAGGCCCCTATGGGCAATAACAAATGACCATTAAAAAGTGTCTGCTCCCATTGTTTAATAATATACAGGGCGAGTTGTTAATTTTTACAGAAATTTGTATTCGTCATCATTTTTGAACGGTAAGATCGATGTGTCTCTTATTTTAGTCAATTGTTACACTATTATCACCCAATCAACTGATTTATTCAAACTAGAAAAAATCAGGTCCGGCTTTAAAAGATTAGTTCGTTTTGGTCTTAGAAAAAAATTTCATCCTGTATACGGTTTTTGAAAACTCTAATAATAATATTACAAATTAAACTTTAATAATAATATTAGGCAATTAAAATTACATATTTATTTTTCCCCATTACTTAATTTTTTATAAAAAAATCAAATTGGACTATGAATTAAAAGTTTGGTAAAGTGAACCATATATTTAAAAAAATTAACTTTTATTACAAAAATTTTGTTTGCACAAATATTTAATTTATAAATTACCACCCAATCAACTGATTTATTCAAACTAGGAAAAATCAGGCCCGAATTTAAAAAATTAGTTCGTTTTGGTCTTAAAAAAAATTTCACCCTGTATATGGTTTTTGAAAACTCTAGTAAGAATTTTACAAATAACACAAATAGGCAATTAAAATATATTTACATTTTTCCCCACACGATTACTTAATTTTTTATAGAAAAATCAAATTTGACTATCAATTAAAAGTTTGTTGAAGTGAACCATAGATTAAAAAAAATTTTTTGAAAAATCTATTTTTTTTAACAAATATTTAATTTATACATATGTTTTAATACTTCCACAACTTGTGCTATACGTTGTAAATAATAATAATAATAATATCGTATGACATTTTTGCCGGGGAGATCCTTTCGGATAGTTCCAGCGCCAATTACATCTTTAACCCTGTTTCAAGTAACTAGTGTCGATGTACACTAGCCCAGGGGGACCGACGGCTTAACGTACTCTCCGAGGCACGGTGAGACGGCTCGTGTCATTATTGGAAATGAAAATGGTTTGTCTTTGACAGGGATCGAACCCACGTCTACTGGCGTATGAGGCCAGCGTTTATGCCGTTACCCACGGCCGCTCACGTTGTAAATAATAAAACACTTTTAGCTAATTTCCAGAATTTCAAAAGGAAGAGGTTGTTTTGAATAATTCTAAAACATCGCCCTGTATAGTATTTGTTTAGTGATTCATAGGTAGTGTCGTTTTATTGAATTCTCAGGGTTTTATTTCTTCTTCTTAGCCTTCTATCGTCCACGTTTGGACATAGGCCTCTCCCAACTCCTTCCATCGGTCTCTATCCTGAGCAACATATTTCCAATTCGTTCCGGCTACTCTTTTAATAACATCAACCCATCTCATCTGTGGTCTTCCTCTCGGTCGTTTACTTTGGTAAGGTCTCCAATGTTGTATCGTGGCATTCCAACGTTGGTCTTTTTGTCTAACAGTGTGGCCTGCAAAGCTCCATTTAAGTTTGGCAACTTTTGTTGTTATGTCCTCGACTTTTGTTTTTGATCTTACCCAGTCGCTCCTCTTTTTATCTGACAGTCGTATACCTAACATTGCTCTTTCCATAGCTCTTTCTGTTGTAGCTAGTTTATTCATATTTGCCTTGGTTAGGGTCCAGGTTTGACACCCATATGTCATGATAGGAAGGATGCACTGGTTGAACACTTTGGTCCTCAAATATTGAGGTATTTTGCGGTTCTTAAGTATCCAACCAAGTTTTCCAAATCCTGCCCATGCTAGTCTTGCTCTCCTATTAATTTCCGCACTTTGGTTTTCTTTGTCAAGTTTCAGGATTTGGCCTAGGTAGATATATTCCTGGACTTTTTCTATCTCACTGCCATTTATAGTTATGCGTCTGGGGTCATCTGTGTTTGTCATTATTTTTGTTTTCTTCATGTTCATTTTTAGACCGACGTATTGGGAGCTGCCTGCGAGTTCCTCTATCATAATTTGCAGTTCCTCGAATGAGCTCGCTATAATCACAATGTCGTCAGCGAATCTGAGGTGATTTAGCTTCTTGCCATTAACGTTAATGCCATAGGTTGACCAATTTGTCGTTTTGAAGACGTCTTCTAGTGCTAGGTTGAAAAGCTTCGGCGATATTACGTCTCCTTGTCTCACGCCTCTCTTAATAGGGATGGGATTTGTATTTTCGTCTAGTTGTACTATCATAGTTGCATTTTCATATATATTATGTATTAGTTGTCTATATCTCGAATCTATTCTACAATTATTAATAGCTTGTTCTATGGCCCACATCTCGATACTATCAAACGCCTTTTCATAGTCTACGAAGGCAAGAAATACGGGTAGTTGGTATTCATTTGCCTTCTCTATCAATGTTCTCATTGTCAGCAGATGGTCTGATGTACTATATCCTTTGCGGAAGCCAGCCTGTTCCACTGGTTGGTAATTGTCCATTTTGTAGGTCAACCGGTTGTTAATAATTCTCATGAATAGTTTGTATACTTGACTGAGCAACGATATCGGTCTATAATTCTGTAGGTCACATTTGTCCCATTTTTTGTGTAAAAGTATTACTAGACTTTCGTTCCAGTCTTTAGGGATCTTGCTATTATGGAGACATTTATTAAATAGCTCTGTTAGTATAGGGATTGTTACTGTCTTGCTTGTTTTCAAGAGCTCGGCAATTATACCGTCCTGTCCTGGAGCTTTATTATTTTTTAGTTCTTTTAAAGCTCTTTCTATTTCGAATCCCTTTATATTTGGTAGTACTTCTGATCCCACGTTTTTTATTTTTCTTTTGACGTTCTCCTTTGTTGATTCATTAGGCTGGCTTTGCGAGCTGTACAAGCTTTTGTAGAAGTCTTCGACTATTTTTGTTATTTTATATTTGTCCTTCTCTTCCTTACTATTGGCGTCTTTAATTTTAATGATTTTTTGAACACCCAATGCGGGTCTTAGACATTTTAAGCCTCTGTTGTTTTCAATGACTCGCTCTATTATGTTCTCGTTCCATTTTTGTAAGTCGCGTTTTAGTTCTTTTCTAATTGTTTTATTAAGTTCTATGTATTCTTGAGTATGGCGTTTGTTTTGCGTTAGTAGTTGTCGTCTTTCCGTCATTAGTTGTTTAGTTTCGTTGCTTATTTTGTCTTCTTTAGTACTTGTTTTCTTTGCGACCTGTAGTCCGGCTTCGAGAAGGTTCTTATTGATGTTTTTGTTAATTTCGTCAATTTCATCTTGATTATGTGAAGGATCATATTTGAACTTATCCGCTAAGACCTCTCGGAATTGCTCTTCATTTGTTTTTACTTTAAAGGCATCTATTCGCGTTGTTTTTTTAAATAATCTTTTCCTCTCTTCTTTCATGTTAATATTTATTTTTGCTCTAACTATACGATGGTCACTACCCGTTGTTACGTTGTTTATTGTTGTTACGTCTTCGAATATTCTTTTGTTGTTTGAGAGAAAATAGTCTATTTCATTTTTGGTGGTTCCGTTAGGTGCAACCCATGTCCACTTTCTGTTAGGTTTCTTTTTGTAGAAGGTATTCATAATATACATGTTTTCTTGTTCCAGAAATTCCATAAGTTTTTCTCCCCTTGTGTTTCTTGTGCCGAATCCAAAATTTCCAATCTTGCTTTCAGAGTCTTCAATCTTACTTCCAATTTTGGCGTTAAAATCTCCCATTATTATTATTTTGGATTCTCTGTTGGTGTCTATAGCTTTTTTAAGATCTTCGTAAAAAGTATTTATTTCTTCATCAGTTGCCTTTTCAGTTGGAGCATAAACTTGCACAATCTTTAATTTGGTTTTTGGATTTAGTTTTAAAATCATGTATGTAACCCTGTCTGAGATGCTGTCAATTATTTGAATTTGTGATTTTCTCTTCTTGTTGATTAAGAAACCTACTCCACCGTATGTATAGTCTTCATTGCCTTTATAATAGAGCCTGTTGCCTGAATGTAAGTCCACATACCCTTCACCTCTTCTTTTAACTTCTGATAGTCCCATTATATCCCAATTCATATTCCCTAATTCCTCTTCTAGTTCGTAGAGTTTTTCGTCTTTTGCCATGGAACGGATGTTGTAAGTTGCTTTATGGAGTTGTTTGTTGTTCTTCTTTTTCAATGTCGACTTGCCTCCCCCAGAATCCTCGAGGCAGACCGTTATTTCGGTGTGGGACTGTGGAATAAACTTCCTACCCACCTGGGGTATCTTCCGTATATCTGTTGAAACCGACATTTTTGATTTGTGGAGGTTTTGGCCATAACCCACCACGCTGGCCAGACGGGTTGGTGGGTGGGAGGGGATATTAGGGAAGGAATTTGGGGTTTGGATAGGATAATACGGAGGTTGGGGCCTGGTTACCTCTAAATAGGAAATGGAGGAAAAAACCAGGAGCTCGCGTGGGCAGGGGCGCTAAATCCCTGAAGTAAGTCTGCTCTCTATCGGGATCATAGAGGGGTACCTACCCGCTACCACGAGGGTTTTATTTAAAAGGGCAAAATACAGTAAATTCATTTTTTAAATTAACGAAAAGAAAATACTTACATATTATGTAGAACATTGAACATAAACGGATTTATGTGCATGTTTAAGTAAATTTAACAATATGTATGTGTATACAACAATTGTATACATAGATACATAAAAGAACTTAAGAAACAAATAACAAAATAAAACAAATTGTTTTTGAGATTTATAGCAGATTTTCGAAATGAAATCCATCTTTGTCGGACCATCAACTGTCTAATAGACCTCCTGAGAGTTAAGGGATCATTTTTAATGATATTTCAAAAATCATTAATTTGATCAATTATGTACTTAGTTCTTGTCGCGTATTGGTATTTTCTCGATAAACCATTTCTTTTAATCGACCCCATATGGAATAGTTGGCAGGGTTAAAATCAGGTGATCTAGGTGGTCATGCATGAGGCCCTCCGCGTCCTATCCACCTATTTCTATAAGTTACATGAAGATGTTGACGAACAGCAACTGAGAAATGTGGTGATGCCCCATCGTGCATAAAGTACATACCTCGGGCGGCTACATTGGCAAGTAGATTCGGCAAACTTTTTGTAAAATTTGATAATGCAAAAAAGTACAAACAGTGAAAGAAGCACAAATAAATAATAACGATGGCGAAAGAAAAGTCAAATTATGTACTCAAACAACGAAAATGTCAAGTTATCATTTTTATACACATACATAATATTAATACATGGTGAGAAGATAGTGATGCAAAAAACGACGGGAAAATTATTTCTTTTTGTTTTTGTTTAATTTAGGTTTATATGTTTATCTCCTTTTTGACAAACAAATATTATACAGGATGATATTTTAGTATTATTCAAAAAATCCTGTTCCGTTTAAAATTCTGGAAATTGGCTAGAAAGGTTGTATTATTTAAAACGTATAGCACGAGCCGTGGAAGTATTATTACTTATAAATAAAATATTTTGTTAAAAAAAATTAATTTTTGTAATAAATTTAATTTTTTTAAATCTATGGTTCACTTCAGCAAACTTTTAATTCATAGTCAAATTTGATTTTTTTTATAAAAAATTAAGTAATCGAATGGTGGGCTACAACAATGTTGTAAGCGACATATTGGGTCAAAGTGAGGTTTTAATACAATATTATTGTATATCCAAAGACCAATGCGAGCATCTTTCAATCTGGCTAAAAACATTTTACGTTTCCCGAGTTTTCCGTACCGCAATGTTGGTATCCGTATGTTCATAAATAGCTGTCAATATGTTTTTTTCATCTCCTGCATAATCTCAATTCTGTCGCTTACAACATTGTTGTAGCCCACCATTCATTGGGGAAAAAAATAAATATGCCATTTTAATTACCTATTTGTCTAATTTGTAAAACTCTTATTATAGTTTTCAAAAACCGTCTACAGGATGAAATTTTTTTCTAAGACCAAAACGAACTAATCTTTTAAAGCCGGAGCTGATTTTGTTCTAGTTTGAATAAATCAGTTGATTGGGCGGTAACTTATAAATTAAATATTTGTTCAAAAAAAAATGATTTTTGTAAAAAAGTTAATTTTTTTTTAAATCTTTGGTTCTTTTCACCAAACGTTTAATTCATAGTCAAATTTGATTTTGTTATAAAAAATCAAGTAATTGTGTGGGGGAAAAATAAATATGCCATTTTAATTGCCTATTTATCTAATTTGTAAAATTCTTATTAGACTCTTCAAAAATCGTATACAGGGTGAAATTTTTTTCTAATTCCAAAACGAACTAATTTTTTAAAGCCGGGACTGATTTTTTTCTAGTTTGAATAAATCAGTTGATTGGGTGGTAATTTTGGGTGGTATCGATTGACCAAAATAAGAGACATCGATCTTACTGTTCAAAAATTATGATGAATACAAATTTCTGTAAAAATTAGCAACTCGTCCTGTATATTATTAAACAATGGGAGCCGACACTTTTTAATGGTCATTTGTTCTTCCCCATAGAGGCCTGCATACGAGGTAGGAGTATGTACTGTTCCTCATGACTTACCCTGTATATAAAAATAACAATGACAACTATAAACTTCAAATACAACTGTTCTATAAACTGTCAACTCACTATGTTTATATACATTTTGAGGTTCTAGACGTCACTAGACATCTCCAGGTTATTCAATGACATATCGAATACCATAGAGTTATATATTAGCATAGAGAGGGTGTCATTCAGAGCGAAGTGACGACACCATCTTTTTTATTTGGATTAGTGCTGTTTCACTCTTACGCATAGTAAAGCTGCTACAGTTGTCTTCCTCTTCCGTGCCTATATTCACACTGAATGTCATCATAGATTTTCGATACAATGTGTTAGAAAGAGATGCAGCAAAGCAGTCCATGAGATCTTGTCGTCAGGAAGCGCGGAAGGTAGGCTCCCTTTATGTTAATATATACCTCTATGTCGAATACTCTCCAACTTAATACTTCTTCTTTTACATCAAGGGACTTCTTCTATGTAAGATCAATCTGTTTACTTCTCGGCCTAAAAGTAAATAGTGTAAGAAGTGAAGGATCCAGGACTGTATTAGCTCAATGTACCCGTGTTTCTACTAACGTGGCGGTTGCTGTATAATAAAATAACAATAAGTGTAACTTTAAGATTCAGAATTGTAATTATTTTTAAAGTTTTGTTAAAGTATGTATTTGTTTGCTATTTTATTACGTGAATTAATAAAAACATTTTATTTTAGTCAAACTTCTACTGTACTTCATTCAAAATGACCCCGTTGTTTTGAAAGAAAAAGTTTTCACCAATCGACTGCAAATATGGCCGAGTCTAGTCAAATTGTTAAATAATGTACAGCAATACATGAAAGGATTAAATTTCAACAAATGTAAGTATATACAGTTAATAAACAAAATACATTTTAGTTTACAAAGGTAAAGTGATTCGCTGTGCAAAAATTACAAAAGTCGCTTTGCGATTACACAGTGATTGGTTTTATTATTGTTTTAATTTCTACTGCTCTTTATTTCGAAGATGTCTTTAGCTTTTCCCACGACCATAAAGTTGTTGTTCCGATACAATTAAAGACGTAAGTAGAAGAAGAAGGTATGTCACATTTTCTAAAATTGTGTTTCCTGGTGAATGAAGGTGATATGTGACTTCTCTATCATATGAAGTCACATATCACCTTCATTCACTAGAAAATTCAAAATTGTAGAAAATGTGACATACCTCATTCTTCCTATCATATGAAGTCACATGTCACCTTCATTCACAAGGGAATTCAAAATTTTAGAAAATGTGACATACCTCCTTCTTCCACTTCTTCAATTGATATAAAATTTAATGCACAAATCTAGATAGAAATATTTAATTCACACCCAACGGAAACATAAAGAACCAAAAATAATTTTGTTTAATATATATAAGTAGTGGGGTTCCTACGGTCTCCTCCGCATCCCACATTTCGCCCGCCATCGTTTTCTATCCACCCATTCGTTTTCGTCAATAGCTCTATCTGCCATAGACTGTTCTATGCCTTTCTTCCATGTTTCTGTAGGCCTTCCTCTTCTTCTTCTATTTATGGGTGTGTAATTTAATGCTCTTTTTGGCCATCTTTCCTCTGACATCCTCATAACATGACCATACCATAGCAATTTCTTTGTTTCTATTTGGTCAACCGTGGAATATAAACTATTTGTCCGTCGTCTTATTTCCTCATTTGGTACATGTTCTAATCTAGATACTCTGCATGCTCTACGTAAGTAATCCATTTCCGCTACTTCTATATTTCTTTCCTTTCCTGTGAGTTGCCAACACTCTGCTCCATAAGTTATAATAGGTTCTACAATTGTTCTGTAGATTGTTAACTTTGTGTTCAGCTTCACCTTGTTAGACCATAGTAGACCATTTAAAATACGAGTTGCTTTCCTTCCTTGCTGTATCCTATGCTGTATGTCTCTTTTTGTAGTTCCTTCTTCTGATATTATGCTTCCTAAATATCTATATTCCTTACATTTCCTTATATTTCTTAATTTTAATTCCGGATCTTCGGTTTCCTCTCCTATTCTCGAATATTCCGTTTTCTCCATGTTCATACATAGGCCCCATTTTTCATATTCGATCTGTAACTTTCTTAGCATATAATCCATATCATGTTCATCGTTGGCAAGAATTACTTGGTCATTAGCAAAAAACAAAGTTGTTAAGCAGTTTTCTTCAATCATTATTCCCATCCCAGCAACTGTTTTCCTCCATTGCTCCAGAGCTTTCTGGATGTATATTTTAAATAGTGTTGGCGATAAGCAGCACCCTTGCCTTAAACCTTTTGTAACAGGGAATGGTTTCGACATAGATTTTCCCTGCTTAATACAGCTTTTCGGATTTTGATACATATTTTGAATTGCTCGCACATATGCTTCGCTTATGCCTATCGTGGTCAAAATGTCAAAGAGTTTCTTTAAAGGTACCGTGTCGTAGGCTTTTTCCAGATCAATAAATGTTAGGTGAGTAGACAGATTCCTTCCTCTTTTCTCTATTATTTGTTGCATCACGAATATGTTATCTGCGCACGATCTACCGGCGCGAAAACCACTCTGTTCTTCCATGTCCTGAATTTCTAATTCCACCCTTTTCTTTAATACTCGGCCATACAACTTCCCCATTGCACTGGTTATACTTATACCTCTGTAGTTTTTGCACAACGTTTTGTCTCCTTTTTTGTAAATCGAGCTAATGTGTGCACAATTCCAGTCTTCTGGTATTTTTTCTCCCTGCAACATGCATTTGTTGAAGAGTTCCGTCATTATTTCGTGCAGTATGTCTGGTCCATATTTTATCAGTTCGATGGGGATATTTCCAGGTCCTGATGCTTTCCCATTTTTTGATTCTAATAAGGCTTCTTTTATTTCTTCTGTAGTTATTCTTCTAACTTGTTCATTTACATTCGTCTGCATGTCCATTTGATTTACCTCAAATTCGGGTCTAGTTTCCCTCAGTAGTATCTTATAGTAATCTTCCCATTCTTTGGTACTTATTAAATTTAAATTACTCTGCCCTTTATTTTCTTTTCTGATATTTTATCGTTTTCCATGCTTCAGCTACTTCGGATCCGCCTATGTATCTTTCCACCTCTTCGCACTTTCTTTCCCATGTATCATTTTTACTCCTTATTACTTCTCTTTTCACTTCTCTGTTTAGTTGTGCGTATACTCTTTGATCGTGTAAGTCCTGTGTCTGTAGCCATTTTTGGTACTTTGGTCTTTGTTTATGTTCTAAATTTATTATTCTAAATGGGAAATAAGCCACAATTTAACTTAAAAAATGATTTTATTGACGTTTTGACTTCCAACTCGGACGTCGTTATTAAAATACAAAAAATTATTTTATTTACGTTTCGACTGAGTTGGAAGTCTGAGTTGAGATAATTGAGGCCACTGAGCTTTCTCGATGACAATATGGTTGTTGGCATTAAGGGGCATTAACCTCAAAATTGACAAATCATTTCGACTGACACAAATAAACGTCAAAATATGAGAATTTAGTAGGTAGCTAAATATTTTTGGCCTAAGAGAATGGAGAAACTGTTCAGTTTTTGTACACGCGCTGGCGTATTTTTGTACGCCACATATAAGAATTCTATTACAAATGTATTTAAAAATTTAATTTTTGTCTTTGTTTATTTATCTAACCTATCACTGGAATGTGCTTTACACTGGATTTAGTTTCGTTAAAATCGGCTTTCTAGGAAGATCGTAATTTACAGTTTATTATTTGTTGTTTCCGGTGGTGGATAACATACGCCACAATTATAGTAATACAATTAGTAATATAAGTACATATTTCAAATGCTTTTTAGTCATTATGGCACAAAATATATTTTTCTTTATAAACAATACTTTTTCTCAGGTAAAAAATATCATTTCAAAAAAATTTTTATTACCAATTTTATTTATCATGGAATCAGATTCCAGTTATATATCCCAATTTGCGGACTGAGAAGGAACTCCAAGTATTCGCTGACGTCGAGTAAGGTTTATAACAAACAAATAAGTGTAATTTTTCAAAAAAAAATAAACAAATCCGCTGTTTTTAAGTGTATTTTCTTGTGGCGTATAAAGTACGCTACGCGTGTAGTTATGTTATATTTTGATGCGCGGGTAGTTAAAGGTTAAAATTCTAAATAATAATTAATTATGACAATAACAAAAAATTTTATCAATCATTTAATACATGCAATAGTGTACATGATATTTTTCGCTAATTCATCTAATAAACATACATAAACTGGATGGTTTTCCCAGACGAAAGCAAGATTTTTTGAAAATTGCGTAAAATTAAAAAATTCATATTTGATCCAATTTGAGTCCAAAAGTTAATCTGTTGCACTTTTCTTTTATGAAATTTCCCGTTCGCTCTTCTTCTGTGCTCAAAATTTTTCTACGACTTACGGTTCGCTATTCCGGAAACGGACTGCACTAGAGAAGAAAAATAGCAGCGTTTTATTCGGAATTCAGCAGGGAGTCTACCCTCCAAATTTCATAAAAATCGGTCAATTCGTTTCGGAGGAGTATGGCAACAAAGATGTAAAATATTTAAATGGCTATTAAAAAATACCGGTTGAAGATAAAAAAGTGAAAATTTATAATTGGATGTATCTTTTGCTTCTACATCATACAAAATTAAGAAAAAGCGGTTAGTAAAAAAATTAAAAAAATATATCAGGGGCAAGCCCCCTTATGACGTACGGGCATGAAATCAGAGTTATGCCTATTCCCAGTCCGGTAGAATACACGTGTAAAATTTCATAAAAATCTGGTGAGCCGTTCTCGAGTTATAAATGGTGTAACTAACACAACTCGACTTTCTTTTAATATACAGGGTGTGTGCGTAACTTGGAACCATATGGGAAACTTTTTTAAAATCAATTCAAAAAAGGTATGTCAAAAAATATGAATTTCGCTCAAGAGCAAACTACCTTTATATTTCAAAATATCAAAAAATTTGATTATGAAAAGTTATTTGTAATTAAAAACCATATTCAAATATGCAATAACAGCCTTCTACTTAAAAAAAAAAATTCTGAAATTTTCATAAATTACCGATTCCGAACATCATTTTTATTTATTAGAAATGTAATGCCTCTTTTATTAATAATATTAGGAAAAACAGTTATTCTTCATAAAAATCTGTGCATGGTCTAAACCTCAAGATGCAACCATCAGTTATCCAAGTTTGTTAATTTTATACGAGGTGTGTCAAATAATATGAATTTAGAAAGAATTATTTCTAAATTCTTTCTAAATTCATTCTAAATTCTTTCTAAATTCATATTATTTGACACACCTCGTATAAAATTAACAAACTTGGATAACTGGTGGTTGCATCTTGAGGTCTAGACCATGCACAGATTTTTATGAAGAATAACTTTTTTCCTAAAATTATTAATAAAAGTTATTACATGTCTAAGAAATAAAAATTATATTCGGAATCGGTAATTTAGGAAAATTTCAGAATTTGTTTTTTTTTCAAGTAGAAGGCTGTTATTGCATATTTGAATATGGTTTTTAATTACAAATAACTTTTCATAATAAAATTTTTTGATATTTTGAAATATAAAGGTAGTTGGCTCTTGCGCGAAATTCATATTTTTTGACATACCTCGTATACTGTTGGCAAAATTTGATATCTGATGATTGCATCTTAGGTTTTAGACTATGCAGAGCACTTTATAAAGAATGACTTTTTTTCGTAAAATTGATATTAAAAAAGTTTCCCATATGGTTCCAAGTTACGCAGACACCCTGTATACATAGATGTAAAATATTTAAATGGCTATTAAAAAATAACGGTTGAAGATAAAAAAGTGAATATTTAGGATTGTATGTATCTTTTGCTTCTACATCATACAAAATTAAGAAAAAGCGGTTAGTCAAAAAATTTAAAAAAATATATCAGGGGGGGCAAGCCCCCTTATGACGTACGGGCATGAAATCAGAGTTATGCCTATTCCCAGTCCGGTAGAATACACGTGTAAGAAAAATTTCATAAAAATCTGTTGAGCCGTTCTCGAGTTATAAATGGTGTAACTAACACAACTCGACTTTCTTTTTATACAGATATTATGAGACTAAACAACAGTGTTCTTTATATAGAAACAAAATACAAAAACAACAGAGAACACAAAATGTATTTGATAAAAAAATTAAAGTTTCTTCTTAACAACAAATAATGAAAGTAATGGATGTGGTGATTTAATCTTTTAATCAGAAAAACATGAGGTCTCAGGTTCAGAATCTATTTCTATCATTAGCTCATCCTGGCCATCTACATTGTTGATGAGAAGTTGTGGGATTTTATTTTTCACGAGTCGCCAGCTCAGTCATGGATTGGTCTCCGTCTAAAAGGGCATTTAGACGGGCTAGTTTTTGAAGCAATATGTTGCCGAAAATATATATTTGGTATGTTTCTGGCAACATTACAGCCATCTAATGAAAATATCGCCGTTTGGCTGAGCCATGTGGCCGAAATCTTACTGGTATCTGAACACTATTGCAGTGCCTGATGCGTTGCCGATAAAGTCGAACTGCTATGGAAAATTTTGCATGTTGCTCTTGTATTTCTTATTTATTTCCTGTAGTCTGTTGAAATTTAATTTGGTTTTGTCAAGACATACAAAGAAAAGATGAATACGTGGTCAAATGAAATTACAAGGTTTATTAATGCAGTACATCCAGAGTTGTGGAACTTGGCATACTTCTGGAACTCTGAGGCAAATGGAAGAGTAATGCACCCTGAATAAATACATTAAACTAAAACTTTTAGTATACATAAATAATAGTTGCTAATCTTGTTGAGATTGGTATTACGTTTCTCATGTTTGATCTTTCTTCTCTATTCTTGGCCCTATCATATTTATTAATACATAGTTCGAAATCACTTATTGACATTCTTGTAAAATTCTTAAACAAATAATTGTCTAGCATTATTTCCATAATTACTCATTGTTTCGCGTTTACTTAGAAAAGCCGTGTCCGCATTTTTCATTTTTCTTTTTTATATATCGTCTTAGTACGATTAAGGACGCAACAACTACCAAGAGAATATTCTCGAGAACGATAATATTTTGGCCGAGAATATTCTCAGAGATTATTCTTCTATTGAGAATATTCTCTTCTTACATCACTAGTTTTAAGTGTCCTCGCTGTTTTCGAGGCTGATTTCTTACCACTCGATATGGGCATGCGGTTACCAAGGAAACGACACTCTACACTCTATCCATCATTTTCTCGAACTCAGTTCTGCAACCTAACCTAACTTACGGTGCGGTGTTTATTGAGGCGACCAGGATTTAGCCCTAAGATAAATTTACCATTCGATTACATAGTACAAGATTCGATACAACTATGTAGTACATAGATACGTACTACATAATTGTATTCTGTTGATCTAGTTAAGGTGAGGTCTTAAGAAATGACAATGGGAGTGTGTGAATTAATGGAACAAAACTTTAGTTAAAATTAAAGTGAAAGTTCCAGTGATTGGCTGTATACCATAGTTATAAAACTTACAGAGAAGTGAAAACTTCGATTTGTATAATGGTATGTTTATTAAAACTCCCTGTTTATTAAAAGTCATATCCAAAAGGATTAAAAAGCAAAGCTTTCGAAAGAACGTTTCGATCTAATCAGATCATCATCTGTGATATTCTGTGTAGTAATTGAAACTAGAACTAGACCACTAGTTGAAATTTAGACTTCAATATTACATGGTTTTTGATTAAAATTTTAATTTGTAAAGCGACACTAGGTCGATGTTAACAGATTTTTACTTAAGAGCCTACAGTAGCGCGTCATCAATATAACTTCGGGAGATGGTATCATACTCTTTTTCGAAAGTTCTGCGAAACTTTGGCAACAGTGGCAATATTTGACATTATCTAAGATCAATATTTTGACATAATACTCATAGGCGCGCTAAATGGAAGTAATAGAAAACAGTTTTATTATTAGTAAATAAATATTTATAAAAATAAACCAAAATGGGTGAAAATTTTATGTTAACATAAGTATTTGCACGAGATAATAATAAAACAATAATACATAGTCATTTTGTTGTGAAGCGAAACAAGAGCCTGAAACAATAAAAAAAGAACTTCTGTTGGAGTGGAAGTAAAGGGAAAGATAAACTCCAACAGAAGTAAGCAAAAGAGAACTTAATGTCAGTTAATGGGACAAAATGAAGAGAGTAGAAAATAGCTTCTCATTGGAGAAGCCGAAGTAATAAAAATATTAAGAAAAAGCTGAAGTAGTGAAAATATGAATAGACAAATGCAAACTGAATAGAGTTGGCTAGCAAGAGATGCAAGAGGTCAACTTGACACTCAAGGATGGATACGGCTCGTTTGCATGCCTGTAGAAGAACAGTAGCTCAAAGCAGATAATGATAACTAGAAAAGGTAAATACTAAAAAAAGAATAATGTACTGAAATTAGATAAAGAAGAACAAATTAAATAACACTAACAAATCATGGGCGCCAAGAAAATGACCTTCGATCACTCTCCCAGGTATCTTACACTGCTGTCAAATATTAAATATATATAAGTAAATGAAAATATAAAGGAAATAAGAATAAATGATATACAAAATAAGTAAATATTTATTAAAAATAACTACCTAGATTTTTGACAATCTTTGAGTTAAACAATGCATGTAATGTGACTCTAACATGACAAAAGTTATCGTTAAATATGGTATACAATATAACAACAGTCCTGTTATATGTATGTACAAAAAGATATACCTCTTACTTATATATTATAGGGTACAACTCACATGAGATTTCTACCAAATGGTTATAGTACGCTTGCTACGTACCACTAAATTGAAACCGACAAAGATGCAAATACATAATATAAATAAATAGGCATAAGCCTGACTATGAGAAAATACTATAATGAATTAATCAAAGTTAATGAATGAACGCTAAAGAAATGAAATTAAATAAATATACAACGAAACGACGAATTAACCGAACAAATGAAGTAAAGCGAATAAATAATAAAATATTTTGGAAACAAGCAATTAATATTACAAACTAAATTTACCCGAATTACATCAACCAATCAAAGCAATAATCAAGTATAAAAACCTAATTTCAGGTTTATTCCTGTGCACAAGAAATTACCGTAGATCTTAAATAAGTTTGGGAACCTAATACATTAGTATACAAATATGTCATATAAAAAAACAAAGGTAAGCTAATCTGAAAAAAAAAATTAATTAACATAGTGCATTAAACCGAGAGTCTGAAATATAAAAACCAATAGTTACTCAAAGCATACAAACTTAAATGTTCCCAAACAAATCCCTTCATCGAACGACTTCCAGATAAAGTTCGATGTTGCAATCCAAAAAATGAGCACACGGAGAGTGCTAATCTGTCCTATCCGTAGGTGCAGGTGGAAAGATGACAGAAAATGGGACTGGAACGTCCCAAAGTGTGTTTCCCAAATGACGTACCCCCATGATGACTTGACTGTGACTGTAATGGTTTCCCTAGGTGGTCAAAAGGGCTACGACTTCACATTATGGTTTCTCCCAAATGGCTAAAAAAACATTCCCAGTTTTATTTCCCATATAAACATTAGCAAAAAGTAAAGAGAAGAAATAAATGAGAAAACTTTTTTTAAGAAGAAATGATACTGAAAAAGTGACCATTTAAATGGAACAAAAACTAATCTCAGGTAACCTTGAACTATTTTGGGTGTGAAGACATGAACAAATAATGACATTGAATTTGAAATTGGAACATAGAATATGATTTATCTGAGAGAATATGATATTAATATAATAATAGCCATCTACACACATATTATATACCTTAATGAAATGGTATGGAACTAGGCAAAGATAGTTACTTGACAATTTATAGATATATTGGATGCTCAATCAGTTTAAAACGTACAGAGAAGTAATGATAATTATTTCCAATATTAATTTGAGGACTTCAAAAATGTTTGGTTATGTAAAACCAAAAACCCCATTAATATACCTATAATTTCGCTTAATGAATATTCAATAAAGATCGAAATAATCTACATCCTTCACCTAATAGATGGACTAAGAAAGTTTAACAATGGGACTAATATTTTAATATTCCATAAGAAAAAGAAATCCCAACTTGTAACAAAAAAAATTATTATAAAAAAGAATTTTTTTTACCGGTGATTCCTATTTCGGCTCCAAGAGGAGTTTTGTTACCCACATGTCTCCTTACTCCACTCCAGACAACCATTGGTAACTTTTCACTTTACTTTAAAAACTTAGTTGAATAATAATTTAGATGGAAATCAACCGCCATTTTATGGTACCAGCTACCAACCTTACAGCCACAAGCCAAGTAAAGAACATTCCTCTCTCGTTCAAAGAGGAAAACGTCAAACTCTCACGGAACACGAATTAAACGTCAGTGAACGATTCAACAACTATGTTCCGTACACGCCGAAGTGTGACGTCACGTAAGTAGTCCTTTACGAGAAATTAGAGAATTTAAATGAGATTAAGGGAAAATAATTATAAAAATAATTAAAGAGCTAATTTCGTAACGTGAACCGTTACAAGCCATCTTATTTTATTTAGTTCTTAGTGCGTCAAAAGCCCTTAAACTAGTTTCAACCCTTTTTTAAATAGAACTTTAAATGAACTTTTCCATTTTTTTTAAACTATTGATAATATTTTTAGAATAAAAAATCCTCCTAAAACTTTATATACTCACAACAGAATTCAAAATATTTTTACGTAAATATACTTACCTACCTATAAGTAAAACTCACAAATTAACAGTAATCTATTTTTTCAAATAGTCCAGCAACTTAGTTCTATTACACAAAAAAATTTAATTAATTAATTATAAAATAAACACTACTTACCTATGGATCAACACTAACGAATTCTTAAAATAATACACTATTGCACTGAAGAGATATCGATACAGTTACAGGTTTGTCAAAATTACAGTGACTGTTTCTCTATGTCGACTTATCAGTTATTTAGCTTATGTTCGATATCTTGTTAGAATAAAAATTTTTATTAGTTCCAATATGACACAAAATCTAGGCATGGGATAAAAAAGTTTATTTGAAGAAAGTGTAATTTTTTGTTCTTCTTAATGGCGGTACAGGCTCGTTTTTTGATATTCTATTTAGTTATTCGCCGTGTGCAAGTACTTGGAGGGGATACGAGAAACGATCGTGCGCTAATAGCGGAGAAATCTTGCAACTTTCTTAAATAATTCATTGTCAATTGAACTTGTCAAATTGACGTATATTTCATATCTACTGTCAATGAAGAAGGAATATTATATGTTGCTCCACAATATTGATATGATATGCAATTATTATATAAAAGTAAATTTAATTAATTGTATTTTACTTGTAGTAGTGCATTTTAGTAATTAATTTTATTTACTACATACAATTGTTTACCTTTTAATAACCTAACCTTAATATTACTTTTTCTTCTTATAATTTTTTTGGGCTATGGCCTTGACAATTGTCCAGTAACCAGGACCAATATGATTGGCCAATATAATTAAAAGTACGAAAAATGTTGCCGAGCTATGAAACCAGGTGTCGCTTTTCGGAACTTGCACGGTCCCAATAGAGTAATTTCAACATATTTTTAACATATTTTTCAAACTGGGCTCTGTACCGCCATTGTTTAGTATATTACGAATATGTGTGCCAAATATCTCGACAAAATATTCAAAATTAAAGCCGCAGTCTTGGAACGCGTTTTCCGTTTTTATGACGCGCTACTGTAGCCTCTTAAAAGGCAACATGACTTCCTGCTCGAACGAACAAAAGTAGTACTTACCAGTTTGACTGACACAGACCGAATGGAATACATTTCATATTGTAAAATGTGTGTTTATGTTGTGTATATATATATATATATATATATATATATATATATATATATATATATATATATATATATATAAAGAATAAAGCTTCTAGCAAAGCTTGCTATTGCTTTTATGAATTAAAACGCCATAATACATGGCATTGGAGCACAAATTCGTCAAAACTTCCGTGATTTAACTGGTACCAATAGACTGATATATCGATATTTCAAGGTCTCCCTCTCATCAGTCAGTCGAGCTGGTACTACAAATTAAATCACGGAAGTTTCTCTGAACGTCTCCAAAAATTTCGCCACTCTAGTGGCAGCTTACAGAGGCGCCATCTCTTTTGATGGCAGGGAACGAAGACGATTTAATAATACCGTCTCCTATCCTCTGAGCTATCGGAATGTGCAAAAAGAATAAAGCTTCTAGCAAAGCTTGCTATTGCTTTTATGAATTAAAACGCCATAATACATGGCATTGGAGCACAAATTCGTCAAAACTTCCGTGATTTAACTGGTACCAATAGACTGATATATCGATATTTCAAGGTCTCCCTCTCATCAGTCAGTCGAGCTGGTACTACAAATTAAATCACGGAAGTTTCTCTGAACGTCTCCAAAAATTTCGCCACTCTAGTGGCAGCTTACAGAGGCGCCATCTCTTTTGATGGCAGGGAACGAAGACGATTTAATAATACCGTCTCCTATCCTCTGAGCTATCGGAATGTGCAAAAAGAATAAAGCTTCTAGCAAAGCTTGCTATTGCTTTTATGAATTAAAACGCCATAATACATGGCATTGGAGCACAAATTCGTCAAAACTTCCGTGATTTAACTGGTACCAATAGACTGATATATCGATATTTCAAGGTCTCCCTCTCATCAGTCAGTCGAGCTGGTACTACAAATTAAATCACGGAAGTTTCTCTGAACGTCTCCAAAAATTTCGCCACTCTAGTGGCAGCTTACAGAGGCGCCATCTCTTTTGATGGCAGGGAACGAAGACGATTTAATAATACCGTCTCCTATCCTCTGAGCTATCGGAATGTGCAAAAAGAATAAAGCTTCTAGCAAAGCTTGCTATTGCTTTTATGAATTAAAACGCCATAATACATGGCATTGGAGCACAAATTCGTCAAAACGTTGTATCCATATGGAAAACTTTTTTATTATCAATTTTACAGAAAAAAGTTATTCTTTATAAAAAGCTCTGCATGTGCCAAAACCTAAGATTTAACCATCAAATATCAATTTTTTTGAATATTATACGAGGTATGTCAAAAAGTTTGAATTTCACTCAAGAGTAAAGCAGCTTTATTTTTCACAATATTGAAAATTGCTATTATGAAAAGTTGTTTGGAATTAAAAACTATATTCTAATATGCAATTACATACATCCTTCTACTTGAAAAATTTTTTTTTTTGAAAAATTATGGATAACTAACATTATTTTCAGTTATTTCAATTCTGATAACTCTTTTATTATTAATTTTACGAAAAAAAGTGATTCCTAATAAAAAGTTCTGGATGGTCTAAAACCTAAAATACAACTATCTTATATGAAATTTTATCAATTTTATACGAGGTATGTCAAAAAAGATAAATTTAGATCAAAAGTAAAGTACCTTTATAGTTCAGAATTTTTCAATTAAAAGGATGTAATTACATAATGAAACATAGTTTTTAATTCTAAATAACTTTTCATAGTAACAATTTTTGCTATTGTGAAAAATAAACGTATTTTACTCTTGAGCGAAATTCATATTTTTTGACATACCTCGTATAAAATTGATAAAATTTAACATAAGATGGTTGTATTTAAGGTTTTAGACCAGGCAGAACTTTTTATTATGAATCACTTTTTTTCGTAAAATTAATAATAAAAGAGTTGTCTGAATTAAAATAACTGAAAATAATGTTACGTTATCCAAAATTTTTCAAAAAAAAATTTTTTCAATTAGAAGGATGTAATTGCATACTAGAATATAGTTTTTAATTCCAAACAACTTTTCATAACAGCAATTTTCAATATTGTGAAAAATAATGCTACTTTACTCTTGAGTGAAATTCAAACTTTTTGACATACCTCGTATAATATTAAAAAAATTTGATATTTGATGGTTAAATCTTAAGTTTTGGACCAAGCAGAGCTTTTTATGAAGAATAACTTTTTTTCGTAAAATAAATAATAAAAAAGTTTTCCATATGGATACAACTTACAGGGACATACTGTATGTATATATTTTGTTATATTTCTATTTGATATGAAAATTAAAATTTGATAATTATAAACAAAATTCACTTTAATATAAAATATTTTTAATTTTCTCAACCTCGGGCATATAAATTTAGAACAACCTGTATACAACAAATTGTTATATTTAATTTTAAGAAGTGATTAGAATAAGCGTACGAAACTCGGAACAATGTGCTTAGATAAACAAAGTGAATGACGCGTACCATTATCGTTCTTCTCGGAAGGTCGATCATTAGCCTATGCTAAATAAAACTCAGTGAAATAGATGATAGTTCATTATCGTTTTTCGCGGAAGGTTTCGATCATTAGCCTATGCTAAATAAGACTCATTTGAAAGAGAGAATAGGTCATTAAAATTTGTAAATAGTTAGAAAGTATTTTAGAATGGGAATTAAATATTTTCTTTTGAAATCCATTAAGCATATTTAGAAAGATTAAAAATTGGTTTTGAGGAATATTACGAATGAGAGTTGGTGGTGGAAGATTGATTTGTGAATCTGGAAGGGATATTTAGAAAGTAGGGGAATGGATGACAAAGTGAGATCAGAATGTTTTGAGCTGTCGAGAAGTGAAGTCGAGTAGTAGACGGTAGTGTACGGAGAGTGAGAAAGCCGGTAGTTCCGTGAGTGTGGAGTATCTATCGTGGAACGAGAAGTAGGCCAGGTCGAGAGTAAAAGAACCTCTTTGAGCCAAGAGTGTCCCGGTAGCTGATAGCAGTTTCGAAAAAGGTAGAACACAGCATCACGACCGAAGCAGGAACGAGAGCTATTCGAGCTAGTTTTTCAAAGGAGTACATTACTGGAAGCCAGGACGAGGTTTGATCGCAGCCAAGGATAGCAGGAACGGGTTTTGTGTGAGGACATTTTCAGTTCACCAGGAAAAGGTCAGTCTCATTTGTTTGGACATGAATGTATGGGTTTTTCGTATTAAATTCCACATAAAAAATTGAATAACATAATCAATAATATCAGAAAAGCTTCATCAAACTTAAATAGAGTTGTTCCTAATAACTCCTAATAGTTAAATGTTAATAAAAACTTTCAATTGAAAACCAAAAGGAAATAAGATTCCCATTTGTAAATGTTATGTTTAAGAATAATAATAAATAGCAAATATTAAGCATTGATTGCCTTTTAAATAAAATAAAAAATATTTTGATTATAATTGTAACCCATATGTGTATTTTTTTTACTCTTTTCTTTTCTATCCCGATTAGGAACCATTAAGAAATATTTAGAAGCCACGGAAGTAAGTAATTAATTTATAATTCGCCCTGAGATTGAAAACATATTGATATGTGATCTGGTTAATTAATTAGATTAGTATTAATACATTGATTAAATTAAGTAACATATAAGAATATTATCTCATATCAATAATCAAGATCACATCAATATATATATATATATATATATATATATATATATATATATATATATATATATATATATATATATATACGGGGTGTCATATCGGCTGACGCCGCATCCCCACACCTAACCGCCATCTATTTCTATCCTGGGCATCTTCCTCTTCCAAATCTCGGTGTTCCATGGCCTTCCTTATCGTGTCATTCCAGGATAGTCTTGGTCTTCCCCTTTTCTTCCTACCTGGGGGTTTCCATTTCAGGAGTTTCTTTGGCCATCGTTGGTCGTCCATTCTAAGTAAGTGACCGAACCATTTTAGGCTTCTTCTCTCGAGCCTGTCTACCGCTGTATCGTGTGCCTGCATCCTTCTTCTTATTTCTTCGTTACGTATTCTGTCCAATCGGAAGATTCCAGCACTTCTACGTATGTAGTCCATTTCCACAGCATTGATCCTTCTTCTGGACTCTGCTGTTAATGTCCAGACTTCGCTTCCATACATGAGTACCGATTCCACAAATGTCTTCCCTATTCTTAATTTTGTAGTTCTGGATATATTTTTATCCCACCACACGGAATTTAAGCAACCTACTACCTTCCTACTTTGTTCAACTCGCCTTTGAATTTCTTTGTTGCCTAGGTCTTCTCTGTTTATTACAGCTCCCAGATATTTGAATTCTTCAACCTGTTTAATTGATGTGTTCTCTGTTATTAGGTTCTCTGTTTATGTTGTACTTTCAGTAAATGGTGTTTATGTCAGATTCTTCACGATTCAAAGATTGACCTTCTTCCTTTTCAGGGGTCGCTGTTCCTTACTCATATTCGCCACTCATTTCTGTCCATCGTGTCGTCTTCACCTAAACCTTTCTTTCTCAAATCCCCTGCCACACATTCCTAGTGTTAGAAAATTCTCGAGAATACAAAATCGGAGAATATTCTCGATATGGAGAATTTTCTGAGAATGAACCCTATATCTACAAAATAGGGTATTAAAAATCATGAAATTATATACAAAATTATGAGACGAAGCAACAGTGTTCTTATATAAAAAATACAAAAACAACAGAAAACACAACATTTATTTGATGAAAAAATAAAATTTTCATCTTAACAGCAAATAATGAATGTGGTGATCTAATCGACAACTTTAAAAATGTCTAGCAGTACAATCAGATTAGGCACATGGAATGTTAAAAGCCTTTATGAAGCAGGCAAGCTCGGTAACTTAATTCAAGAGGTTAAACGCTTAAAAATTGATATAATGGGCATCAGTGAGCTCCGCTGGCCTGGAGCGGGAACATGTGAACAAGATGAAGGCACACTATACTATTCTGGAAGTGTAGAAGATGACGTATATCATAGGAATGGAGTTGGCATATTTATAACATCTAAATTCAAGAAATATGTTAAAAATTTTGTACCTGTGAACGACAGACTAGCGATACTCCAATTAAATAGTAAACCATTTAATGTCAATGTTATCCAGATATATGCCCCTACTTCAGAAAAGAAATATGACAATGATGTTGAATCATTCTATAGTCAATTAAAACAGACACTTAACCATCTAAAAAGGAACGAAATCACATATATTATTGGAGATTTTAACGCGAAAATTGGTCAAGGACGAATCTGACGGGAAGATCTGACCTGATAGGTGAATAAGGACTAGGGGAGAGCAATGAAAGAGGCGATAGATTATACCAGTTCTGTCAAGAACATGACATGTTAATCGCAAATACATGGTTCAAATTACACAAAAGAAGATTATATACATGGAAGGGACCAGGAGATAACTCACTTCATATAATTAGAAATCAGATAGATTATATTCTAGTAAACAAGAGATTTAAGAATGATGTCAAGAGATCAACGACATATCCTGGTGCAGATATCGGTTCAGACCATAATCCTCTTAATAGCTGACATCCAAGTAAAGCTCAAAAAAGTCGAAGAAAGCCCCAAAACACCAAAATTACATATATCAGCATCCAACAAAACGCTAATAGAAAATGACCTGAATAATCAGCTAAAGAATTCAACAAATGAAAACAATACAGAAATATGGAACACGTTTAAAGATCTCACCTGGAAAGTAATACAACAACGATGCAGAGGCACAAAAAACAACAATGGATGACTGATGAAATCCTGGAATTGATGGAGCAGAGAAGAAAACTGAAAAATAACAAAACAGAATACAAAGAAAAACAGAAACTAATTAAACAAAAGATAAAGGTAGCTAAAGAAAAATGGATGGAGGATAAATGCAAGGAATTAGAAAAGTTGAATGAAAAACATGATACGTTTAATATGTTTAAAAAAGTTAGAGAAGTAGCTGGTCTTTATCATAAGAAAACTCCACATACTATAACCGATTCGTCGGGAAAAATGATAATAGACGAACACGAAATTCGAACTACCTGGTATAATTATATAAATGAACTGTATAATGATGATAGACCCGAAGAACTGGAGACTTTAGATGAAGGTGAAGGACCAGAAATACTGAAATCAGAAATACTACATGCTATAAAATTGGCAAAAAACAAGAAAGCCGTTGGTCCCGACAACATACCTACAGAAATGTTAAAGCTCATAAATGAGGAAAACATTGGAATACTAGTCAAACTTTTCAATGATGTTTATTCGACTGGTGATATCCCTGAAGATTGGTTAAAGTCCGAACTCATAACCCTACCAAAAAAACAACGTCCAAAAAACTTTAGCGATTATAGAATGATAAGCCTTATGAGCCACACTTTGAAAATCTTTCTACGTATCATTCACAGTAGAATCAGAGATAAATGTGAAGAAGACCAGGATGAGACACAATTTGGCTTCAGAAATGGACTGGGAACCCGGGACGCACTCTTTGCACTAAATGTGTTATTGCAGAAAGGCCGAGATCAAAGGAAATATGTCTTTGCTGTATTTATTGACTATGAGAAGGCCTTTGATCGAGTACAACATCACAAATTAATTAAAATATTAAAGGATAAAGGAGTTGATAGTCAAGATGTACGAATCATAGAAAAATTATACTGGCGTCAAACAGCGACAGCTTGCATAAATCGAAAATCAACAGAAATATGCAAAATACAAAGAGGTGTCAGACAGGGTTGTATACTGTCCCCACTGTTATTCAATTT
This sequence comes from Diabrotica virgifera virgifera, assembly GCF_917563875.1. Taxonomy (NCBI): domain Eukaryota; kingdom Metazoa; phylum Arthropoda; class Insecta; order Coleoptera; family Chrysomelidae; genus Diabrotica; species Diabrotica virgifera. The sequence goes on along the minus strand of NC_065443.1, from coordinate 209,063,875 downwards.
ATATTCAGATAGAATATTTAAGGAAGCGCTGCATAATTTGGAATGGGGTGTGAAAGTTAATGGAATTCTGATAAATACAATCAGATATGCAGACGATACAGTTATTTTAAGTGATGATATAAATGGATTACAACACCTTTTAAATGCCATTGACACAGTGGGAAGAGAGTTTGGCCTAAATATAAACTGTTCAAAAACAAAATACATGGTATTTAGCCTTTGGCCCATCAAGATTCACGGTTATATGTTGATGGTCATATAATTCAAAGAGTACCCAGTTTTAAATATCTTGGTTGCCATATTACTGAAGAACTAGATCCAGATAAAGAGATAAAATGTAGAATCGAGATAGCCCGCACGACATTTTTAAAAATGAGGTTATTCTTCTGTAATGATACCTTGCAACTTCAACTTCGAAAGCGCATGATTAAATGCTACATTTGGTCAGTCCTCTTGCATGGTGTCGAAGCATGGACATTAAAAATATCCACCATTAACCGTTTGGAGGCCTTTGAAATGTGGCTGCACAGACGTATACTGAAAATACCATGGACGGCTATGCTGACAAATGTGGCAGTCCTTAAGAGAGCAAATGCTACCCGCGAGCTGCTTGATAATATCAAATATAGAAAGATGGCCTATTTTCGACACGTAGTAAGGGGAAACCGGTATAATATTCTTCAACTTATTATGATGGGTAAAATCGAAGGACGCAGAGGAATTGGTAGAAAGCAGGCCTCTTGGTTGAAGAATATCCGGGAGTGGACAGGAATAAAGAAAGCAGAACACCTATTTAGAATAGCTCGAGACAGAGACAGTTTCGCCATGTTAATCGCCAACGTCAAGGGGACTTGTTAGGGCACGTTAAGAAGAAGAAGGTGATCTAATCTGAAAAAGATGAGGCCCCAGATTCAGAATCTATTTCTATCATTAGCTCATCCTGGTCATCTACATTCTGCATTTCAATGTACTGATGATAAGTTGTAGATTTTGTTATTACGTCATTACGTCTAACCATTTTAAATTGTGAGCAATAAGTTACCTTACCAGCCCGTTCAGCAGTAAGTCGGTTTATTTTAGAGGAGTGGATTAGAAAACCATAATTACTGAAACTTCTCTCAGTGGCTGCATTGGATGAAGGCATTTTTAATATAACTGCTATTTGATTTAGTTTTGTTCCGAAACATGAATCTTTCCACGATATGATTAGTTCTAGTTTTTCAATTGACTTTACAACGTATGGTTTTCCAAAAAAATTCCTCCTTAGACCGATAAAGTGCCAAATCTGCCATTATTTCAGCCGAGTCATATTTTAAACCGAGTCTTATTTCAACCATATTTTAAAGTTGCTAAATTATCTATAAACTTAGTTCCCTTAACTTGTTATTCTCTGCCTAAATGAATACCATTCTAAATATTTGCACTATATAGTACCAAATACTAATATAGCACCGAAACAATAAATACTGTCACTTTAAACACCCTAGCTAGTGGTTCATGAGATTTACCAGCCCCGGCTACTTCGATTTTCAGGGATTTTATCTAAAATTGCGTGATTCCTCGGCCACCCAAAGCGAAAAAGCATTTCATGAGCAGAGCGGCAAATAGGTGTTTGGGCTTCAAGAATAATAATGTTTGGGATGCAAAAAATATACTAGGTAAATTGGCAAAAACAATATACCTATTTTTTAACTTATAATAATTTAACCCATATCTAGTTTTTATTTTTATTTCGGTTTTTTTTTAAATATAGAAAATTCTCGAGAATATTCTCCTGAGAATATTCTCTTCTTACATCACTACACATTCCTTCCATCTTCTCCTCGGTTTTCCTTTTCAGTGTTCGCTGTTCCTAACTCTTCTTCATTTGATAGAATCAGTGGCAAAGAAGAGTAAGAATCAGAAGTCTGTCATTATTAAGAGGCTATAATTTTTGGAAATGCTTAGTTATTTTGCAGTTTGTCATGGCAATCCTGTTTTCTACATTTGATTTACAGTCTTCAGATACCATACTTCGTTCAGTTGCCTATGTTCTGTACATAATGTAACTTATGTTCTGTAACTGTATTGTAATATTCTTTCTGAGATATAGTGATATTTTTTTATATTGTTTCATGGACGAGTATGCCCCTCCTGCTCTAGCTCTTCTTTGCGGCTACATTGTACACTCTAGATTAATATGTAAACATTTTAGTCTTTTTGTCCTTTTCATTTCTTCTTGTGTCTCCTTTGAGACAAGGAAGAGACTTCTTTGTGTATCTACATTGTACACCGTAGATTGAAATGTAAACTTTGTAACCTTTTTGTTTTGTTCCTTTTTTCCTTGTCACCTGTATTGTAGAGGTATTGGATTTTGACAAGAGCTATGAGTCATGCCGATTTAGTACACAAGTTTACGAGAAATTTTCAAGGTCATAGCTCTTGTCAAAATATATTACCTACCTATACATGTTAATCCTGTGACTTAGTTCTTCGATGATTTCTTGGTCTCTATTGTTTAGTAATTTTATATTCCACTTCGTTACATCGAGGTTGTTTTTCATTTTCTAACTCATAGTTCTTTTCTTTTTATGGTTAGTCATTTTTGAATCAGTTTGTATGTCTTCTTTTTTACCCCATATAAGTTACTAGTCTCAGCTTCCTTTCTTATTAGTGCTTGAGACCGGACAACATGAACCCTAAGCTACTCAGTATATCCAACGTCCACGGAGGTGTTAAAAAATCGTATCTCTAATACATCAAAATTATTTTTAGACACGAAAGTGCCCCTGCGTGAAGACAAGATGCTCGAGGGATTCTTACCCTTTTACAAGAACTTCAAAGAACTAGATTTCAAAGATGATATTGATGATCCTAAAATCGAAAGACTGGTTAGAATGAAACGTATAATTAAAATAAGCTTGTGGTTGACTGATCTAGATGTAAATGGCAATAAATTGATATTGAAGTAAGTATACAATTTTTTTTCTATGGTACGGTATAAGTAAAGTGGATGATATATGTAATAAGCAAATCATATATTGGTCACTATGAGAATACGGCAGAGGAAAACATATGAGGCGCGTTCTAAGTGACATGAAAACCGTCCTTCGTACTGCCCTCGTCATGCGCATTATAAAAAATGTGTTCCAAGCGAGCATGAACGATGATTCGTATCGTACACTGTGTTGCTCCAAGAGATCCATGTACCGTTTCGAAATCGGTAACTGAACGGTCCTTTTGATACATGCCTTCAAGCAGAAACTATTTGTACTGACTTACGCAGTTTCATTTTTACTGGTCACTGCGATGAGATCAGCTGATGATTCAATAATAGAATAATCCACAATCCACGCTATTAGTACCTGTGAATCTTGATTTTCGTTTAAATAATTATTCATTCTTTTTTTTTTCAAATTAATCTTAAAATAATGATAATTTAATATTTTTTTTTTCATAGAAGACAGCGATTTTATGTCAGATATCGATTCTGAGGAAGATTTTGAAGTTGAAGTGATGTTAGAAATGTTGACCATGTTAGAAATGATAATTTCTCACCATCTAGCAAAGCAAACTACTAGTGGTACTCGTACTGAAAATGGCTCAGGCGCAACTCGAACTTGAAATAATACACAAATACGTTCCAAGAGGGTTACGTACCGGTAATCGGTTCGGGGTCGAAAGAAACCGTTCAAGGGGGATTCTGCGCATTAAAACAGGATTTCGTGACGGTTCAAGGGATCGTACAAATGTATCGTCTTGGAACGAACCTATGATATGGAGAGGAAGGCACAGCCTGAGAGTTCATCAAGTACCGGGCCTAGCGTATATTTCGACATTTATTCTGTTATTTATTTATCATGTTTCTATCAGGAAATTCAGAAACTTAAGTTATTTTAGCAGATGTTCAAAGTAGTTAATTTGATAAGTTTTATTTTGTCTTTTAGGAATGAAGTAAACGGCGAGACTGTATTTGAACCAGTTTGTATACAACCGGATCCAACAAATGACCTGCTGGAAGAAATGAAATCCTTTAGTATAGCAGACAAAGTTGAAAATGTAGCTAAGAAAAGTAAGTCGATTTAAAACTATAGTATATTCTTTTCGGATTCACTTCTTTTCGTAATATAGTTTCTTTTGAAGACATATATACTCCCCATACACATTTTCAGAGTTTACCTGGACAAGATGTTATCGAGGAACAATATGGGCCACAGTTTTGGTAAATTCTTCTCTGTTTGGGTATTTTTCAGCAAAATTTCAGCGGCTTTAGAGCCCAAACTTATATAATCTCATATGTTGTTGAGTAAGCAGCATTGTCTGTGCATACCTTCTTTCTTATCCTCTTATCAAGAGCTGAAGTAAGTCGTATCTGTTGCTTCTCATAACATGTATCGTATGAATTGTTCTCCGTTTTTTTTTATGATTTTGCTGAACTCACGTTCTTTGTCCATTTGTAGAAACTCCAAATATCTTCTTGCACGTGATGTTTTAGCCAATCTTGAGGTATATATCAAATTATTTATATATCCAATCCTGTTACTCCGTGAAGGAGCATAGGGATCCACGAAGCTTCTCCATTCTCCTCTATTTCTGGCCATGGTTGCTATTTCTCCCCAGGTTTTCTTCATACTATTTGTGGTCTTCTTCAACGGTACTCCTCCATGTTTTGGTCGGGCGTCTTCTGCTTCTTCGTCCTACTGCATTCCATTTGAGTGCCTGTTTTGTTATGTCTCCATTTTCTTTCCTCAGTGTGTGTCCCAGCCAGTTCCATCTTTTCCCCTTTATTGTTGTTCTGATGGGTTCTTGTTTGGTTTTTTCCATAGTGCTACATTTGTTATGGTATTGGGCCAATATACCTTTAGAATTTTACGTAGACATCTATTTACAAAAACTTGGATTTTATTTACATTTCCGTCAGTTATTGCCCATGTTTCACTCCCATAAAGTAGCACAGTTTTCACGTTACTATTAAATAGCCTTATTTTAGTACTTTGGCTGATCTGTGTTGATCTCCATATATTTGCGAGGGTTCCAAAGGCTTGTTGTGCTTTTCGTATTCTCTGTTTAATATCTGCTTGAGCTCCACATTTTGCACTGATTATACTGCCTAGGTAGCGAAATTCTTGAACCTGTTTTATTTCTTGTTGGTTGATGTGTAGTTTGTCACAGTTAGTTACTCATATTCTCATCTCTACTGTCTTGTTCGTGTTGATTTTAAGACCCACTTCTGCCGATTTCACCTCTAGCTTCCTTAACATGCTCTTCATATCATCTATTGTGTTCGCTACGAAACAGATATCATCTGCGTATTCCATATCTGCTAGTTTCTTGTTCTGAAGGTAGTTCCAAGGGATCCCATTTTTTCTTTCAATTGTTTTTTCCAGTATATGATTAAGACATATATTGAAGAGCAAAGGTGACAGTATTCAACCTTGTTTTAAACCTACTTCAATTGGTATTTTATCTGTCATTTGCCCTTTATGCAATACCTGACATGTTGTTTGCTGATACATCATTTTGATTATTCCAATGATCTTAGGAGGTAATCTATTTAGCCTCGAGATTTTCCACAGGGCTGTATGTTTTATGCTGTCGAAGGCTTTAGCAAAGTCTTCTTCTTCTTTAAGTTCCATCTTCTATCGAAGGTTGGAAATCATCATAGCAATGCGGACCCTGTTGACTGTCGCTCTAAATAGCTCTGCACTACTGCATTCGAACCATTCCCGTAAGTTTTTAAGCCAGGATGTTCTTCGTATTCCCACATTTCGCTTTCCTCGGATTTTGCCTTGCATAACAAGTTGTAATAATGAGTATTTTTGCCCTCTCATCACATGTCCCAAGTACTCAAGTTTTCGTCTTTTGATAGTTAGTATTATTTTCGGTTGATTTCCTATCCTTCTAGTTACTTCCACGTTCGACATTCTTTGAATCCATGATATTCGTAGGATTCTTCTGTAACACCAAAATTCAAAGGCGGCCAACTTATTCAAATGGACTTGTTTCAACGTCCACGCTTCCAAGCCGTAAAGAAGAGTAGAGAACACGTAACATCGAAGCATCCTTAGACGTAGTTCTAACCTTATATCCCGACAACAAAGAAACTTTTTAAGTTTAATGAATGATGCACGTGCTATTTCAATACGTGTCTTAATTTCTTTGGTTTGGTCTACATTTGATGTTATCCATGTTCCTAAGTATTTGTAGTTATCCACACTCACAATCACAGTATCTTCAATAGTTAATTGGATGTTTACTTGTGCTGATTTAGTTATGATCATGCATTTAGTTTTCTTTAAATTCATCTTCAGACCGTACTCATGACAGCGTTCATTAAGGCGTTGCATAACGTTGTGTAAATCATTGTTGTTATCTGTTATTATTACTGTATCGTCTGCAAAACGTAAGTTGTTCAAAACTTCTCCATTGATAGATATACCTTCTATTGAATTTGAAAGCGCTTCTTGAAATACCGTTCACTGTAGACATTGAAAAGTAGTGGAGACAGCACGCAACCCTGACGGACTCCTCTATGTATTTTGATATCTTGGGTGTCCTGGCCGTCAACTCTTACCTTGGCAGTTTGATTCCAATATATATTAGATATAATTTTCATGTCACGACTGTCAATATTTTTGCTTTTTAATATATCTACAAGCTTTTTATGTTGAACTTTATCAAATGCCTTTTCAAAGTCTACAAAGCATAAGTACATATCCTGATTCATGTCCATGCATCTCTGGGCCAGCACATTCAAGCCGAACAAAGCATCTCGCGTGCTCATACCATTTCTAAAGCCAAATTGTGTGTCACTGATTTCATATTCGAGAGTTTTAACAATTCTACTATGTATTATTTTCAAAAATGTTTTAAGTGTGTGACTCATTAAAGATATTGTTCTGTGATCCGAGCAGGTTGTTGCACTTGACTTTTTGGGAATTGCTACAAAGGTCGATTGCAGCCATTGTTTGGGGATTGCGGCAGTCTGATATATTAGATTAAAGAGTTCAACCATTACATCAATACCATCTTCATCAATCAGTTTTAATAATTCGATGGGCACATCATCTGGTCCAGTAGCTTTACCCTCTTTCGTGTTTTTGATGGCATAGATGACTTCGTCTCTTAATATTGGTGGTCCAGTATCCTCTGTGATTTCTAATGACAGTTCTCCTCTTTCATCATTAAAGAGTTGTTGGATGTAATTGGTCCATTGACACAATCTCTCCTTCACGTCAGTAATAATATCCCCTTTATCATTTTTAAGGGTATTCGTTCTTGTGCTTTTTCTAGAACCTGTCATTTCTTTGATTTTTTTGTGTAAATTAAAACTGTCATACTTTTTATCCAGGTCTTCTATTTCTTTGCATCTGTCGGAGAGCCACCTCTCTTTTGCCTCTCGAATTTTCTTTTTGATGTTTCTCTGAATTTCTTTGTATTTATTCGGGTCTTTTGTTTTATGTTTTCTTCGTTCTTCCATAAGTTCAAGAATTTCTACTGTCATCCAAGATTTTGTTTTTTCTCCAAGTGGTTTGAGGGTTTCTTTTCCAACTGATACTAAGGCATGTTGAATTTTTCCCCATTTTTGGTCAACAGTCAGAGTTTCCGCACTATCTTCTTTGACTTTCCTTAAGTTCTCGTTTATTTTAAATTTCGTTTCCGCATAGGTCTTTTCTTGTTTGAGCCGCCTTGTATCCATGATTTTATTGGAGCTAGGGCTCTTTATCGTCTTTAGTTTCACTCTCATAGACAAAACAACCGGGTTGTGATCGGAGGATATGTCCGCTCCTGGATAAGTTTTAGATGATACTATAGAATTTCTATATCTTCTGTTGACGATAATATAATCTATTTGATTTCTGACTATTTTGTTGTTATTGTCAGCTGGTGACTTCCATGTATATAGTCTCCGTTTAGGAAGTTTGAACAAGGTATTTGCAATTATGAGTTCCTCATTGATACAGAAATCAACAAGCCTATCGCCACGTTCATTTCTTTCCCCGAGTCCATATCGCCCCACACAATTCTCCACTTCTCCTTGACCGACTTTAGCGTTCAAATCGCCCATTATAATATTTATATCATGTCTTTTAGTTAGCTTTAAGACATTGCCAATTTGTTCATAGAAGGCCTCTATGGTGTCTTCATCCTTGTCTGCAGTGGGTGCATATACTTGGATTATATTTATTTTACGATTTAAATGAGAGTTGAGAGACAGCATTAATACTCGATCAGAGTAAGGAACAAAGTTACAAACGGCTTTCCGAGAATTGATGTCAACTATAATTCCAACTCCCTGTTTGTGATTGGGGTCGTTGTTTCCGGAATAATACAGTGTTCCATTTCTGGTGTTACATTTTCCTGATCCGGGCCATTGTATATCGCTAAGGCCCAGTATGTTAATCTTCATTCTGCACATTTCCGACACAGCGTTATCGAGTTTGCCTGATTGGTATAAACTTCTTACGTTCCATGTTCCAATTTTCAATGCTATAGAGTTATTCTTATTTCTTTGACAGGGATTTACCTTGATGACGACCTGAGAGGCCCTGTCGTCTAAATCTGATCGTCCTCCCCTGCCGGATCTTGGATTCCGATCTCCATGATCATTAAGTAAATTACCAATTAGTGGGTCCATGATGATTTTTACTAAGGATATCCACGCGGATCTTTAATGTGGTAGTCATCCCGTCGCTTTCCACATCTCAATGCCGTTGACTAATTTAGCTCTTCCGCCTTCGGAGTTAATTTCTCGACTCCAGGGCAATGAAGTGCCCTACCACGTATCGGTTCTTCCACCCGTAGCTGTTGACCAACAAGTGGGTGATTACTTATACCGGCAATCGTTCGGTTATTCTAACAGCTCCAGTATCGAATAATAGACCGATCCAGGATCATTTCCCTTACGCTCTATTTTGTTTCTGAGGCTGCTGTCTGACAGAGTAGGATATGGAAAGGGAAACTTTGGTAATTAGGTGGGAGAATGGGTTTAGGACATAATTTCTCCCAGGTACCAGGAGATTGGGAGATAATTATGGCTCACGTGGGCAGGGCCGCATCCCTGAAGTAGATCTATCTTCCACCGGGGACATAAAAGAGTATCTACCCGCTACCACTAGCAAAGTCTATAAAGGCCATTATCAAGGCTGCGTTCTTCTCTATAGTTTCGTCTATGATGATTCTTGCCGTCGAAATTTGGTATATACAGGATCTTCCCCTTCTGAAACCCGCTTGTTCTTTTCTGAGAGTTTTGTCTATTATATTGTTGATTCTTTGATGAACAATAAATGCTAATATTTTATTTATGGAACATAACAGCGTTATTCCTCTCCAGTTTTCGCATAGCTGTACGTCCCCTTTTTTTGGAAGCTTGACTATAATTCCATTATTCCATTCCTTAGGTAGGATTTCTTCAGCCCATATATCTGCTAATAGTGGTGCTATTAGCTCTACGGTTCTCTCAGTGTCCGCTTTCCACAGTTCTGCTGGGATATCGTCCATCCCCGCTGCTTTGTTGTTCCTCAGGTGCCGGATTGCTTCAGCTATTTCTTTTTTCGTTGGAATGTCCTCCTTTATCCTTAGATAATTTTCATTTGGCTCTACGTCGTTACCCTCTTGGAACGGCGGCTCATTTTCTTCTTCGGTCATAAGTTCGCTATAGTACTCATGCCATCTTCGTGTTTGCTCTTCAGTTGTTGTAAGCAGTTGTCCTTGTTTGTCTTTTAGTGGTTTGTCACTGTTTAAGTTCTTATTTGCAAGACGTTTAGTGGTTCTATATAGCTCTCTCTGATTATTTGTTTCGGCTGCCTCTTCTGCTAAGCGCACCATCTTCTCTGTCCATTCTTTTTTATTTATTTCTAGCGCTCTTTTTTACTTGTTTATTTGTATCTGCATACTCTTGGGTTATTCTGATTTTATCTTCTAATTTTTGTATTCTATTTAATTCGGCTTTTAAGTCTTTCCTCTTTTTTATCAGTTGCCATGTGATATCACTTAGCCACTCTGATTTCTTTTCTTCGTTGTAGCCCAACACTTCTTGTGCGGTTTGGTGTACAGCCTCTTTGATAATCTCCCATTTGTTTGCTATATTTGTCTGTGTGTTGTTTACAGTTTCTGTGTTCAACTTTATTTTGTTACTCCACATTTTTTGGGTTTCACTGTCTTTCAGTCGTTGTATATTGTATCTTCTTCGTTTGTTATATTGTTTACTCCCGCGTTTTGCCTTAATTTTTACTTTTATTTCTGCTATTAGTAGGTGGTGATCACTTCCTACATTTGCTGATTTTTTATTTCGTACATCTAGAAGGCTACTTCTCCATTTTGTATTAATCAAAATGTGGTCTATTTGATTTTGCGTTTTATTATCTGGTGATATCCAGGTTATTTTGTGGCAGTCTTTGTGTGGGATTGACAAGATTGTTCCTCCAATGACAAGATTGTTTTCTAGGCTAAGTTCTATGAGTTTCTCTCCATTGTTGTTCCTATTCCCTAGTCCATGTGTTCCCATGCATGTTTCCACTCCCTTGTTGTCTTTGCTAACTTTCGCGTTCAGATCTCCCATGACTACTAGTATATCTCCTTTGTTCACCTTTCCGATTGTATCTGTTAATTGTTGGTAGAAATTTTCTTTCCCATCTTCTACGCTTACCTCTGTTGGTGCGTAACATTGAATAATGGTTATTTTTCTTATTTGAGAATTGAATTGTGCTACTATTAGTCTGTCTCATATAGGATGCCATTTTATTAGCCCTCTTTACTTAGAAGGATCCCAACTCCATTCCTCATGTCTTCTTTTATTTCGTTTCCTGAGTGTAACAGCACTCCTCCGTTTGATATTGTTGTCTCTCCTTGCCCAGGCCATCTTATTTCAGATAGTCCCATAATGTGTATCCTTAATTCTTCCATTTCTTTTACAACTTGCGCTAGTCTTGACGCTTCATACATGGTCCTGACGTTCCAAGCTCCGATTCTGTAACGTTTTTTGAGATAAAATGTATTATTGGGTTTGTTTTGCTTCGCTTCAGTTTAATTGATTTTAGAGTTTAAGGTGAGTGAGTAATCAGCTCTCTGCACCCGAGAGTCCGTTTCTTCTTCTGTTTCCTGATTGTCCTCTTCATTTTGCCAATAATCTGTTTTATTTTTGTATGATTTTTGCATTCTATCTGATAATTCATTTTCTTCCTCGTTTTTCCAATTTCTTTGCCTAATCGTCATCATAGTTCTATGTTTCGTTTCGGCCTTTAGTTTTTTAACTTGTTTGCCTCTGTGAGTTTCTGGGACCTATGATCCCACTTCATTTTCTTCCCGTTCACTTCTAATTTCTGATAACCCACTTTTACGATAGCACCTTTTTTCTTTTCTTCTCTGGCTATATCTCTTATATTTTTCTGGATTTTTTGTTCATTTCTTGTAAGTTCCGAGTCTATGAAAATGTCTTTCCCCTTTAGCTTTGCTTTTCCTTGGAGTATCTTTATTTTGTCATTCCATTCTACCATTTCGACTATGCATCTATCTTGTCCTATCTTCTGCGCTCTACGTATCTTTGTTTTTAAAAGAAGTTTTGTCCGAAACATTTTTTCCAAAGCTTCTTCGAGTGTATCTTCATTATCGGTATTCGTTGTAAGTCCAGTTATTGTTAGGTTGTTTCGAATTTTTTGTTTTTCCATCCTTTCCATCTTGTCCTCCACTTACTTTATTTTGTTATGTAGTTCTTCTTTTTCTCTCGTTCATTCTTCCTTCATTTGGGTGATTTCCTTCGCCATGCTTTTCATTTCCTCTCGGTTCTTCTGCAGCTCTTTTTTGGTGTCCTTTATGTCCTCTCTCATTTCCCTGATGTCATTTTTAATTTCTCTCTTTATTTGTGCCATATCCTCATGTAGGTATTTTTTAAGATCGCGCAGCATTTGTTTGATTTCATCCATGCTGGATTCTGGCTGTTTTGCCTTTTCTTTATGTATCAAATTACTTACAAGGTGTTAAATAGTTTAGCCAGAATTTTTAAGTTTTCTTCGTTTATAAGTTTCATGAATTCTGGATAAAGATCTAGTACGTTGCACCATTTGTAATCACTCTTCAGCTTTCTTTATTTATCAGATGTTGGCTACAAAAGGGAGGATCTTGTTGTCAAAAAGATTAGATTATATTATTTTGTGCGTACTTATACAAGACACGGTGGTCTGTGATTTACAGAACTCTTTTGTGGATATTGAATATATTATGATGTATATCAAGAAATTGTTTGTTGGGAAAAACATTCCGAAAATTTTTGGGAAAAACATGGAATGTCAGATATCTTTTGCAGAGAAAGGACTAGATCATCGAAGTTCTTGGATTCGGGTTTTAATGAAACGACCAGTTTTTCCGATGTGATCACAGGAACAAGGGATGAAATATACACCACAAGAAGAGTGTGGCGAATCTTTGAGAAGACGCAAACATTGGAAAGTTTTCCTGCGTGATCGGAAAGTCGTCTTGATACCTTATTCATGAATGCAATTTCCCTTCCCTCTATATATTCGCACGGATATATAGAAGGAAGGCGACAGATGGAAGATCAGAGATATAAACTCCTGGACAAAATTAACGCACCACTTTAATTAATCTAAATATTTACAATATGAACACAAAATAAAACTAAGTTACATTGAAATAATAATAAACACCTACAAATAAGTCCAACATGAGTTTATCATGACCTTAATTTGCCTTATTGTTTCCTTAAAAATTTTTATTTGCCGGAAATGCGTAAATAATCTAGCATAACTACAAATTGCAAAAAGAAAAAAGTCAGTAAAGTAACACAATAAAATGCATCTGGGTCAACACTACAGTACCTGGCCAAATTATTAGGCCAAGCAAGGAAAAATCTACTATATGAAGTTATTTCTCTCATGATTATGAATATATTTGAAAATATATTGTTTTGTTCCTTTTTTGTGAATATGTATTAACTCTTAAGGTGCGTATCCATTAGGTTCGCCACTCCGCGCTCGCTGAAACTGTTCCAATCGATATACATGTAAAGGTGTTTACATATAAAGGTGCGTATCCATGAGGTTCGCCGCTCCGAGCTTCTGCAACTGCTCCATATAGTGGATACGTTGGCGCTCCTGGACCAGGCAACAGTGCGCGCTCCGCCTCGGCGCTCCAATCGGTGGCGGTTTATATGTAGAGGAGCGCATGCCGTATCGATTAGAGCAGTTGCAGGGAGCGCGGAGCAGCAAACCTAATGGATACGCACCTTAAAGTTAAAACATATTCACCAAAAAGGAACAAAACGGTATTTTTTTCAAATATTCATAATCATGAGAGAAATAACTTCATATAGTAAGTTTTTCTTTGCTTGGCCTAATAATTTGGCCTGGTACTGTAATACCGTGTAGGCCCTCCTCTACTTCTTATGACTTCATTTATGCGTCAAGGCATGCTTGATATCAAATATTCAATAAAAGCTTGCGGAATATTCTCCCATTCTTCAATAACGGCCTCAATGAGTTGGTTGTGATTGGCAATAGGGGGTCTACGACTTCGAATCTTCTTTTTGAGATAGTCCCATAGATGCTCTATAGGATTTATGTCCGGACTGTTAGGTGGCCACTCTAATAATGGGATATCAACATCATTTAGGTAGCCAATAATCTGTCGAACCACATGAGGACGAGCGTTGTCTTTCATGAGTAAAAAATTAGGTCCAAGAAACCGAGCAAAAGTCATTACATGTTCGACAATAATGTTGTCTAAGTAATAATGGCCATTCATAGACCTCGTACGTATGGGGACCAACTCCGTACTAGCTTCAAAACAAATTCTCCCCCAAAACATTTTAGAGCCACCACCAAAAGGTACTTAAGGAGAGATATTGCAGCTGGCAAAGCTTTCTCCTCGCCTTCGCCAGACACGCTCACGACCATCTGGAGCTTTTAGGCTTACTCTGGTCTCATCAGAGAAAAGAACTCGTTTCCAATCATCGATGGTCCAATTTTGACGCAATCTTGCAAAATTCAATCTCTGAACCCTGTGTTCTCTGGTAAGCAAGTGGTTTTTGGCCGGTTTCCTGTTGCTCAATTCTGCTTCATGTTAACGTCTTCTAACTGTTCGAGACGATATCTCGACATTTCGAACATCTGCTAGTTCATTTTTTAGCAAATTGCTGGTGACCCTCCTCTCTGAGAGCACTCAAAAAACAATCATCAATTTGATTAGTGCAACGTTTTCGCCCTTGTCCTGGTCTTCGATGGTACGACCCTGTTTCATTATATCGCCTCCAGTGCCTATACAGGGTGGTGAATCGTAAAACGGGCCATAGGAAACTCAATGTAAAATTCTAAACCGTTGAATTCCTGCTTCCCTAATTATTTTACATCAAAAGTCATGAGAACTTATTTGTAGAGGATTGAAATATGTATTAAAAACAAAAGTTACAATTGTTCTACGATTTAAACACATTCCAAAATTTTGAAAAATATAATGTATTTACCGCAGTAAGTATGTGTGGGCATGTTAGGCCAAACGTTACTGTTTAACTGACAGTGTGCACACTATTGACTGAAGAAAATATCTTTATTATTAATACATTCTCCTTAACTGAGGGTATCTTATCAACTTGATTGTGTTTTAAACAATAAATTAATGATAAAAGAAATAAAAAATTGACAGTTCAAATTGTTAACATAATAACTTCATTGTCACCAAATGCAACCTTATACACTTTATTGCACTGTGTGTGGCCTAAATTTGGCGTATTACTCTATAAATTGTATTATATTTTTACAATATTTTGAATAATTATTGTTCTTAGAACAATTTTAACACTTGTTTTCAATACAGATTTCAATCCTCTACAAATAGTTTCTTACGACTTTTGATGTAAAATAAATAGGGAAGCAGAAATTCAACAGTTTAGAATTTTACATTGAGTTTCCTATGGCCCGTTTTCCAATTCACCACCCGGTATATATGTCTTCCTAACAAACCTGCAACGTATCGCATTGAATATCCTTCATCTAGGAGAGTCGATGCTCGCACTGCCTCCTCCATTGACACATTTCTTTGGCGGTTCATTTTTTTATTTGATTTTTATGTAAATGAACTTCCAAACATGCATGTGATGAAAAATATCACAATAAAAAGCTTGTTTCTCACAAGCACTTTGCTTTAATCGGCACTTTTTATGACAAGTTTAACTCACTTTTAGTATAAAACGAAGTTTAATACAAATTATTGTTAAAACAAGACTATTATTATACAAATTATTGTTAAAACAAGACTATTATTAGCTTACATAACAACTGTCACTGTCAAGCAAGGTCCATAGGCAACTTGTCGTACAGTAAATTATCAATAAATAAAGATTATTGAGAAAAATATGAGTGGTGCGTTAATTTTGTCCAGGAGTTTATTTACGTATATGTGTAGGAGAATTCAGATTTAGGGCCGGTACTTTATGTCTCCGTTAACAGCCGGTTAGTTAACCGAGGTTTAATCGGGACAGAAATATATGCAAAACATAGACATAAACGCAATTATACTTATTATTATATTCATAAATAATTATAATAATAATTATAATTGCTTTTATTACAACGCAAGAGGCCCTATGGGGTACTTTTCTGTCCCGATTAAACCCCGGTTAGCTAACCGAGGTTTAACCGGGACATAAAGTACCTGCCCTTAGAATCACTATTCGATATAATTCTCTAGATCTCTGGGTCTAAACTCGGACGATGATGATGAGTTAATTGTAACTCTGGCCGTGAAGTTTCCTAATTCACTTAGTAACATATTGTAGCGTTATATTGACAATATATTTTTAGGTTTAGAAAAGAAAGCTGGCATCCTCAAACCTCAAGGATCTTTAGAAAAGTCCAGAGAAGAACGGGAGTTGATGAGTAACAATCCAATAGAGACAGTTCCTAGTGCCAACTTCATCAATACGCCTATTAAACCGGAAGTCACCAAAAACAAACGAGGAAAACAGAACGTAGCTTTGCAGTCAATATTTAAAAAGATGGAGATGGAAAATAAACAGGTATGATTAAATTACATTTTTATATTTAATCCAAAATAAAATAATATTCATATTTTAGGTTAAGTTCATCGTCGAAGACTCCGAAAAGGAAAAATCGGTCAAATTTGATTCAGTTCCCGCTCAAGCAAAAACCCCGCAACAGCAACCCCAGAACCAAGCCTTTAACTCGCCATTAAGAAGCCAAAACTTCAACAAAAATCTTCCTGCCTTTCCCATACAACCCCCAACCCAACCGGATTACCTCACTACACTTAGGAACATGCCAAATATGCAAATGAACGACAGCAACTTCCAGTACCAGAAAAAGGACCCTGGAATACCGAATATGGGAGTTCAAATAATGCCGCCGTATCAGAACATGCACTCCAACAAGAACGTACCGCTGAATATGAACCAGATAAACCAGAAACCTATGGGATATCAACAACAGAACACGTTTACTCCGTCAACTCCTTTTCAAAACGTGTCTTTCCCACCATCTCATCCGTTTAACACGTGGAAAAGAGAGGAGGCACCACCGATGCCGAATCAAAGTTGGTGGCAGAATAATCAGCAGTCCCAGCAGAATTATAGATCGGATTTTCAGTTGAATTTTCCCCCTTATTCAAACCCTGTGTCTTCGAATTATATGAATCAAGGTAACTACCATCTCTTTTTTTTTAATATTGTTTTGATACATTAGTTAGGTTGTGTCGGGTAGTTCTTTCAGGACAACAGACACAGTAAAACACAGGTTAGAATAAAATAAATATATTGAGGATATTTATACAGGGTGTTAGTAAATAAGTATGAAAAACTTTAAGGGATAATTTTACATGAAAAAATAAGGGCAGTTTGCTCTATAAACGTATGTCCGCAAATGCTTTGTTTCCGAGATACAGGGTGTTGAAATTTTTATTTCAAACTGCCAATTTTTTTATTGTTCTAAGACCGGTTAAGATATGAAAATAACATTTGGTGGGTTTCAAGAGGTAGTTATTACGCATTTTTTGACAAACAAATAATAATTTTATATTCATCCTTGGCGCGCCTACGGGTAATGGTCTGAATTTTTTTAAAGAAAAAAATGGCACGCCACTGAGATATTTCAAATTAAAAAAAATTATTTTTGTATTCCACTTTTAATTTATGAAAAAGAACCTTTCTTGTATTTTTAAATACACGAGAAATAAGGTTTTTCTCGTGACACATCCCCCTCCAGGCCGAAACCAAATTTTTTGAGTAGTATGGACATCTATATTATTAACCTATATGTTTCCTGCAGCCGATTTTGATGATATACATAGTTATAAACAAATGAAGATCGAAAAACGGTAAATTATCGCTTTTTTCGTCTATTACCAAAAAGTTAAGCACTTTAAAGAAATTTGAGAGTAAGAAACTCATAAATCGTATAAAAAACTTCAATATGGCATTCGCTGAATATGTCCAACCTTATTGGTTGCTTAGAAAATTGCAAAATAAATCATAAATATTGAGTTTTTATAAATATTCGTAACTTAGGTAAAAATTAACTTAGAATCTTCTTATTATGCGGAATCCCGAGACTTCTTGTCCTTAAATTATATTTTAAATTTCAAGGCAATTGGTCAAATAGTTTAAAAGTTATTTAATTTATTTTTCCCAAATTCATTTTTTTTGCAACACTATAAGTCAGAAAATTATAAGGTTACAATAATACTTCGTACAGTTTATGAAAGAAGAACATTTATACTATTACTTTAATTAAAAATAAATGACAAAAAATAATTTTAAACAGTGTAAAATTATTTTGCAAAAACATGTCCATTTTTTGCTTACTTATAAACAATTAGAATAACTTTTTAACCGTTACCCGTAGAAAAATTATTTTTTCATATTTAGAAAGACTGAATTTTTATACACATTTAGAAAGAAAAACAACTGTTCTAGGACATTTAGGGACAAAGTTAGCCCCCCCCATTTTTTTAATTCACATGTTTTTGCAAAATTATTTTGCAATATCTATAATTATTTTTTGTCATTTTTTTTAAATTAAATTAATACTGTAAATTTTCTTCTTTCATAAACTATCCAAAATATTACTGTAACTTCATCATTTTCTGACTTACAGTGTTGCAAAAAAAATTAATTTTGGATAAACAAATTAAATAACTTTTAAACTATTTGACCAATTGCTTTGGAATTTAGGGTGTAATTTAAGCACCATAAGTCTCAGCATTCCATGTAATAAGAAGGTTCTAAGTTAATTTTTACATAAGTTATGAATATTTATAAAAACTCAAAATTTATGATTTATTTGGCAATTTTCTAAGTAACCAATAAGGATAGACATATTCAGCGAACGCCATATTGAAGTGTTTTATACGGTTTATGAGTTTATTACTCTCAAATTTGTTTAAAATGCCCAATTTTTTAGTAAGAGACGAAAAAAGCGAAAATTTACCGTTTTTTGATCTTCATTTGTTTATAACTATGTATATCATCAAAATCGGCTGCAGGAAACATATAGGTTATTATTATAGATGACCATATTACTCGAAAAATTTGGTTTCAGCCTGGAGGGGGATGTGTCACCAACACGATATTTTTTTTCCTTATTTCTCTGAACTATAGAAACTTATTTCAAATACTTTGTAAACGTTAAGATATTTTTTTTTGCATAAAAACGGCGCCTCATATGAAAGAAAGACAAAATCGAATTTTTGTCGTAAATTGAACGAGGAATTCAAAAATGATTTTTAATTTGACATATCTCAGTGGCGTACTATTTATATCTTTAAAAAATTTGGGCCATTACCCGTACGCGCGCCAATGGTGAATATAAAATTACTCTGTCACCTTTAAAGGAGGTAATTTTGAACATTTGTTGTAGCCTTGTACATAGTTAAAATCTTTTTAGAAATATTTTCTGTTATTGTTCTAGTTTGGCATTATCATATTGGAGAGTTCTTGATAAATGAAAAATACGCGCAAAGATGTTTTATTTTTTTTGCATAAAAACGGTGCACCATATGAAAAAAAAGATAAGAAAGGTTTTTTATCATAAATTAAACGTGGAATACAAAAATAATTTTTAATTTAAAATATCTCAGTGGCGTACTATTTTTTTCTTTTAAAAATTCAGACCATTACCCGTAGGCGCGCCAATGATAATATAAAATTTTTATTTGTTTGCCAAAAAATGCGCAATAACTACCTCTTGAAAACCACTAAATTTAATGTTGTTCTGAAGCTATTTTCTTGTGGCATTTTTACAATTTTAACTATTTATACTGGGAAATAAGCTTTATATGCTTATTTCCCATTATAAATAGTTAAAATTGTAAAAAAAACACCAAATTTAATTTTCATAGCTTAAAAGGTCTTAGAGCAATAAAAAAATTCGCAGTTTGAAAAAAAAGAATGTGTGTACTTTGTACGCACGTAAGAAGTTATACTTCAAATATACTTTAAACAGTTTCTCTACTACTTTCCAAAAAATTTTATTAAAACAATACCAAAAATTAAAAAAATAAAAGAATAAAACACACACAAACACATTGAAAAATGCCACAGATGATTTCTGAACAATAATTGTTGCCAAAAATTTTAATTAAATACGTATTTTCTGAAAAAAATTATATAATAATATACTTACAATCATAAAATCTATAAAAAAAAATAAAAAAATGAAATAACTTGCATTGGGCTTGAACCTATTTCCCGTGTATTCCGCCGTACGAGAGTCGAAGCGATTTCAAACTGCACCACCTTCGCGTACACGTCATGTGGGAATATACACAAACTGAACAACTTTTTGACTTTTTGTTTATATGAATTTTTGTAAGTTTGATTTTTGTCGAATTAAAATACAACAATATATAGAGTAAGAAAACGATACATTAGATGAAAATTTGTGGAAAGTTTGTTCGTAATCAGAGTATGTAAATAGAGCTTTTCATCGATTGTCATTTGTTTCAAGCTTCTGTCATGTGTCACATAATATTAATATGTCTACGTCATACGTCTTTGATTTGTATCATTTTATCATGTATGTATACCAATAACGTATGACGTAGATATATTAATATTATGTGACACATGACAGAAGCTCGAAACAAATGACTGTGAATGAAAAGCCCTATTAAAGCATTGCCTACTAGGGGTATAGCATAGCAAGTACTAGGTAAGTACATTATTTTTTTTACATTTTCCAAATAGGTATGTAGATAATTTTTTATTGGAATACAACTGAAACATTTAGAATTACATACCTGTGGCTTTTTAAAACTATTTAAAAAGTCACTATAATTATAAATTTGATTTTATTTCTGTCCTCACAACAATAAAAACTAATATATTATACAACATTTTTGTTTACCGATAACCTCCATATTGAACAATTATTGACAGATCATTTCAACACCCAATCAGAGCCCGTATAAAGACTAATACCAAACTGTCGGTGTGCGCATGCGCGCAGATCAGTATAAATTCACCCTCAATCTCAATCGCGCCTAAAGAAGTATAACTTCAAAAATTCAACACCCCGTATCTTGGAAACGAAGCATTTGCGGACATAGTTTATAGAGCAAACCGTCATTATTTTTTTATGTAGAATTACCCCTTAAAGTTTTTCATACTTATTTACTAACACCCTGTATATACAGTTCAAAATTAAAAATAACAAAATAAAATATAATTCTATCTTCGCACCGTTCCGGAGAAAGCTCCCTTGATGGATGTCTACAAAAGGAAAATAAAATTGTATTTATTACCATCAAAAGAAAATGAAGGTAATGTAATACAAGAAGCAATTACACACAGAGTCGTACCCGTACATCCTTCCTTACACTTCACTACAGTGTAAGCACAAACACTCCCACAATTACAATATCAATAACTATACGGACGCACAACAACTCCGACTCGGAGCTGGCGGTAGCTGTTCACTCCACGGCTACACGAATCCCGTTCAATTACGAGCGGCGGATCTCCTCACTACAGAATTCCACCACTTAGGTTGGTCTACCTGTTCACTACACTGGTTAGCCAGGGAGTCTAGAGCTTGATCGCCGCAAGACTGATTACTCTCCTTCGGTAGTCTCCTTAACCCTCTTCTTGGCAATGTAACAAAGTAACATTTTCATTTTAGGTCCTAGGTGAGTTCTACGTAACTTGAGTTATATTTTGTTAGTCATATTTTGTACTACTAATATAAAACTATCCCTAAATGGCAATAGTTGGCTTATATTTTTATTATGACCGATTTCTGATAACTTCTAATTGAAGCCATCTGTCATCTGTTGGATATATTTGATAAAGTTTTGAAAATGTCCTTAACTGCTTCTACTAGCTTTTAATTTTTTATAAGAAATAGTGAGTTTTTTTTAAATTTGGTGATTGTTTTATATTGACGCGATAACGACGCGATAGCGGAGTTCGGACAATCAGTCGAGTGCGGGGAAAACACTTTCCGCATGAGTTAGGAACAATATTTTTTCTAGGGCCGTACGTTTGGAAAAAATGCCACAAAAAGTAGAATTATATCAATTTTTATTTAGAAGTGAAAATACACAAATTAATTCTTTGACAAGGTTGTAAAAACCAAACTTTCAATATAATGAGTTACCACGTCGACGATATTGGTTTCCATGACGACGATTCAAAACCATTGTAATTGTCTACTGATCTGACTTTTAAATATTATGTCAAAATAATTTTATTTCATCGAATTATCAGTAGTAATTGCACAAGAGCTCTAAAATTTTATATTAATTTTAGAGATCGAGTGCAATTTGTTGCGATTATTTCATGAATAAAACTGTTAAAAATCAAAATTTTATTGTAATTTATTTATGTAAGTACAAATTAGTACAATTAAACACACAGTTGTTATAAATATTTTACGGTTGAAAGCCATCACTTTTATAATTTTTAAAACATTAATTGTCATTAATGTCACTGAATGTATTTTTTCATAGCAACGAAGGGCATCTGACATAATATACTTGACGACGGGAAATTATCAAAAATTATCGGGTATAATATCACAAGAGAGTGAGAATAAATTGAAAATAATGCGACAGTTTTTCGAAAATTTGTTGTCTGCAAATTGCCCAATGACAACAAATTTGAGTAAAAATGAAGCATTATTTTCTAATTTATTCTTACTGTCGTGTGATATTCGTAAGATTATTTTTTAATACGTATATTATGGATATTTTCTTAAATGTGCCAGTTGTCAAAACTAGGAAACTGGTTGCCATTAAACAGAAACAATCTACTTAAAAATTCTATCGGTAATTTTCTACAGTAGATAATTCTCAGTATAATTTTAATCTGATTGATCAGAATTAAACACGTGATTAAATATCTTACTATACGATTGGAAGTTAAAATCGTCAAAAAATAATCAATTTACTTTAGATTTCTGTAGCTTTCTATTGGTCAGAATCTCCTATGAATGAAATAATCGCGCTAATTTCATTAAAACATGAACACAGTAAGATAAATTTGAAATAAATTAGTAAATAATCTAAATATTAGTTTATTGCATGTATTATAATATATTATAATGCCATATTACAAGGTATTTTACCTTTCCGCACGCCGTGCGAGAAAATTTACTTTTACGCACGCCGTGCGGAAAAGTGGAACTTTCGGAAACGAAATGCGTGCGTGAAAGTGGCTCTTTTAGCACGGCCGTAGAAAAACACACTTTCCACATTTTTATATTCGTTTGCCAAGAAAAGGGTTAAATACGCTCTTGGCTGGCTTACTTGGATGCCTCGGAGTAGAAGTGGAAATGAGTGGGGAAGCGCAGGCATCGGGAGGCGTGCGGTTCTCTGCTGTCGATCTGCTGAAGGCATATCATTACAAGGTTAAGTTTATACTCCAGTGTAAATCCTATCCCATCCATCTCTGGCAATGCGTATCCTTATTTCTTTGTTTATATCCCAGTTAGCGTTAATGCTGGCACCCAAATAGGTGATATTGTGGACTCTTTCTAAGTTTATTCCATACAGTCTGATGTTCATTGGTTGTAACTCCGTTTTGCTGACAACCATAAATTTTGCCTTAGAAGCCCATATTCAACATATGTTTCGGTCACCCTGTTTATAAATCGGTGCAATTCTTTTTCATTGGATGTGTCGTCTGCATATCTGAGGTTTAATGCCTGCATCTTCATCTGAGAATCCTCTGAATATAAATTCGGAGTAGATATCGAAAAGTACAGGCGATAAAATACACCATTGCCTCACTTCACGTTGTATTTCCACTGCTTCCGTCGTGTTCTCACCAATTCCTATGTTTGCACATTAATTACAATACAAATTGTTGGCACAGTGGACTCCAAACCCTTTTTTCAGTGCGTCATTAATTTTGACGCCATATAGGACTTTAAGAATGTCGCAAATCATTGCATGACATTTTAGTTAAATCTGACAGTTGTCAGAATATTTATATTTATGTAAACATCAATATTTATACAAATAGTTGCCAGAATACAGTTGAGTCCCCGAGTCTTTACCCGTGCGTCATCATTTAAAGCATACGAAATAAGTCGGAAATTTACTAAACGCAACATTAAGTGACAGAAAGTGGGTATTATTAGTGTATAAAATTTGACGTTATCAAATAAATAAAATACCAAATTTAAGTTTTGCTTTAAAATTTTGGTGCATAATTACAGCTACATTTGAAGTAGCTTAATAAATTCTTTTATTGTCATTGATTAATAAATAAATAAACAATTTATAAAAAAATTAATAACATATTTTCTTTTTGTTATTTTATTCACTTTGACGGAACATTAAACACAAGCATTCCTTAAATATGTCAACAATGAGGTTATCTGTACGTTTTCAAAATTTATCGTAAAATAACATAAACTTATCATAAAATTTTTAACTCCAATATAAAATTAGTTGTGAAAACAACTGTTGTGTACTATAAAAAACTTCAAAATGCAAAAATTCGACAAAATAACAGCAAAAAATTCAACAAACTGACAGCCACAAAATAAACAAACCAAAACGTCAGAAATTGTACTTAAAATATGTGAAAACATCCCCAATCGTCTTTCTTTATACCTATCTCTTTTCAATGCACTGAGTCTAGATCGTACATAAAAATAACATGTGTTTTTACTTAATAACAGGCGGCAGCTGGTTTGTCATTAGTTTCATGCGTGGAAGAGAATGATGCTAGATAAAAAGTATGTGTTTTATCTCGCCAGGTATTAATGACGCACGGGTAAAGACTCGCGGACTCAACTGTATTAATATTTAAATGTTCAAATAAACCAATGACATAAAATATTTATATTTAAGTCACCGAAAAATACTAACCTAGAAATTACAATTATTGTCATTTTACCATATGATATTGTAAAAATAGTGTCACGATCGGTTACTTTTGTGTCAAATTGTCTTTATTCGCATTATTGATTGGTTATCTATTTAGAGTGTTGTAATCGCCAACCAATTATACATCTTTAAGTATAAGTCGTTTTAATATGCAAATACCCGTCAAGAAATACATAATTTTCTAACTTCAATATATATTGTATATAATATTCAATATATAATAATCACAGAGGTAGGTTTTTTCTGTCACTTTCAACTGTAATGCGTTAGAGAGAATTCGATAATCTGTGACGCATAGTCATTTTATGTATATTTTTCACCCCCGAGAAGGGGGAATCCCCCGCATTTTTGTAAAATGCAGGGGATGTAGAATTGTAAACTTTTTCGTATATAATAGACAATTTCAACTACCTATTCCCAAATTTTCATCCTTCCTTTATTTTTTTTAGGTTTTCATAAAATTTTGTGTTCTTTGTTCTTTGAGTGGGCTACTAACATTAACGCGATATTCACATACATTATAACGACGTTCGGAAACCACTCGGTATGTTTTGGCGCATGACACTGACGCATACGCATTTTAGTACTGTTTATTTTGCCGCATACCGTATTTTATTCATACGCATTTTCATTCCGTAAATTTTATGTCTTTAGGTCTTACAAACAAACCGAATAATCAAAACAACACCAGCGATGTATTTGGATCCCCTTGGAGTAGTTATTTGGGTAATTTCATGAGTGAAGGAAACACCATGAACAACTTAAATTTCGACAGCAACGCTAGCCAAGCAATGTCTACAATGTCTGTGAGACAAGCTATGTTGAAGGAGGCCAATTTACCGGGAGCTCCTGTGGGTCCACCTGGAAGCGGAGGGCCTATAAGCCGGCTGCCCAATATCAATCAGGTTTGTAGAAAATTAAAATATTTACTTGGTTATTTGTTCATTTGTAATTTGTTAATTTACAAATCTGTACAAATCTCAAATTGTATGGAATGGATTTGTTTAAAATAAAAAAAAATACTTACAAAAATTTTCTACCAGCTCTTGATCTATAAACTGTGGTAATGTGGACAGTTGGCGTTACAAACTCCGCCGCCCCCCACCCGCAGAATCAGAAACGGGGCCCCCTTTAAAAAATTATTGAATGCGACTTGTGTAACAAAAACTTATATGGGTTATAGCCCAGTAAATAAACGTGAAATACGGCGATACCGTGTAATTTTCAATGTCACCACCAAACTGGTCGTCAATACTTTTTGAGTTATTTGCGAGAGAAAATGTTCATTTTTCAACAAAAAAAAACACCTTTTCTGGCGGTTTTTCGAAAATAACTCAAAAAGTAAGTATTGGACCAAAAAATACTCTTAGCAAAAATAAAAAAATTTTCTTATTCGTAAAATTGCAAATCGAATATTTCAACGTGAAATAACCAAAAAATGTAGCACATTTTGGGGATATCCCATTACAACTTTTTTAAAGTCTTTAAAAAAAAGTGTTTATTTTATTTTTATTATTTTTAATTTCTAGCATCAAAACTAAGGGAGTTACGCTCAAAATAAAATTAAACCCAGTTTTGGTAAAAAGAATCGTGAAAATCTCTCCCCATTTTGCACCTCAAATAAAACTAATCATTACCGCTTTAAAAATTACTTAACTTTTTTTCTATGACCTGTAAGTTTCACCGGTTGAAAGGGTTGAAAGAGCTCGAACGAGTCACTAATCACGAGTGTGCATATGCAAAATTTGAACAGTACAGTACGACAATTTTTGTCGCACAGAAAAACAAAATAATACCAAAATATTTATAAAAGTACAACCTACATTTCTAAAAATCATTGAGAATTTTCGGATCACTAATATCTTTTAAGTTATTTTGAAAAAAAGGGCGGTTTTCCAAAATTTAAAAAACTTTTTTACTATAAAACCAAATTGTTTCGAAAATAAGAACTTTAAACTGGTCAAACTTACAGATCATAATAAACGTATTAAAGCATATCATGCTTTATATAAACATCATATATAAAGTAATTGGTAAAGCGCTAACGATTAATTTTATTTGGGGAGCTAAATAGGGGGAGATGTTCACGATTTTTTCCAAAAAAAGAGTCAACTTTATTTTGAGTGAAAGCTATAAACTTTTACAAAAAAAAAATTCATTGCAACACGAAACTACAGCCGCATTATATTCTAGTTCAATCAGAGAGTGGAGCAAGCACCTCCGGTTTCGAAACTTATTAGTCTCTCATCAGGAGGCACATATGCTGCATTAGTTTTTGATTTACATGTTTTCTCTGATTGGAGTACGAAGGGAACCATTCTCGTTGGAACTTTACCGCTCTGAGCAGATGGGACGTGAATTATAAATTGTCAAATTCCCTCATATTCTTTAGTCTCAGCATCCGTATATGGCTTGCAAATTTTAGAAACCTCGGAGGTGTAACCAGAGAAGGTTCCCATTGTTTTCAATCTGGTGGCATGTAGAGTAATATTTTTAATATTATTTGATGTGCTATTAGATTGAAAACTTTAGTCTTTTGCTAGCAGTTGCCGCTAGGGCATCCCTGCCATTTCGTTCGTTGCAATCCGTAACTGCACGTCGGGGTTTGTCCTGGTTGGGTCAGAGAGCATATGTGCCACCTGATGAGAGACTAATAAGTTTCGAAACCGGTAGAGGTGCTTGCTGCACTCTCTGATTGAACTAGAATATAATGCGGCAGTAGTTTCGTGTTGCAACGAAATTGAAAATGGTTATTCATTTTTGACAAAAATTATACTTTATTATGTCATCAATACTAACTTCTGTATTCTCGTTTATTATAGCCTCCACCGCAGGAACCGTCCTTCTTCCAAAACCAAAACAACGCCCCTGGTTACTCTCTGTTCAATAACAGCTGGACGCCCAACCTGCCGGGCCAACTAAGAAACAACAAACCATCCGAGAACAACACCCTCAACCACTTACCGCAGCAATCGCTCTTTAGCGGCCAGGGCCCCAAATCTTTGGCGCAATTGCTCGAACAGCAGAGCCAGTTGTCGAAGAACGACTTATAGGTTATTAGCAGCACGAAGGTAACTTGCGAGAGAGAGATTCTTAACTTTACTAAAACGGGAGAAAATTTGACTTGAGACAATATTTCGATACCCAAGAGCAATAAACGAAGACCAAACGAAAGGGTGTAAAAAATATTTTAGACAAAAGAGTTTTTCTTTCGAATTTTATTAAGGTAACCGTTTTTTAAATAAGGGTTAACAGGATATTGAGAATATCTTAACAAGACGAGTCTAATAGGGCGAGGTATTTAATTTTCCATCTAATAAATAAACTTTGACATATGTTATCTATTTTTGAACATGAGCACTACAGAAGAAGAGACTAAACTAGCCGAAAGGGAAAGTAAATCGATTTTATTGGTTGATGGCTTCTTATATAATATTTTCTGTTTATTTCCACTAAAGTACTCTACTGTACTGTGATGTCATCCATAAAAACAAAAAAAGTTAAATATACGTATTTTATGTAATTGGGTTTCTCTGTAACAATTTTTACTTTGTTGATATCTTCTGCAAAGCATTTTTGAAATGAAAATTAGAGATATTATAAAAACCAAGAGGAAATGCAAAATTAAACTAGCTATTACCCCACAAAACAAAATATTTGGTATACTCTATACTCTATAGTATAGTATAAAAGAGGGAAATACAGGCATATTCAACTGAGTGTAAATACTTCTTGTAGAAAGAGGACAGAAAGTGGCAAATGTGACAGTGACCATCCCTTTCGCTGCTGATGACGTCGAAAGACGTCATTCGCAAAAGAAGTCACAGGCTGATGACGCCATCGGCACGAGCACATAACTTACTTTAGTATATCGTCAGCCTCAAATGAACGACGTCTTTCAAGTTATCCGCAGCGAAAGGGTTAAATGTAAGAGAGGCTGTATTTTTTAAAAGTAAATAAGAGAGGCAATTTGAAAAGAGTTACGAAGAAAATACCTACAATTCAAAAAAAGCAGAAGCATAAGATAGCGAACATAATGAAAAAGAGAGCATAGTAAAAAATACAAAAAAAAACATTGGTTTTGACATGTTGAACTGAGGAATACTGAATAGAAGCGCTGAGGAAATTTTTAGTTGAGATGGGAGAATAAACATATGAAATCAAAAACACTATACAAAACTGAAAAAGGGCAATTAAAAACGAACAAGAACATATAATAGCATTATACAGTACTTACTGTGAAATAAGGCAATATTATAATTTATTCTATTGTTCTCAACAACTTGTACGGTACTGAAGACTGTACTATACATTGTATTGTATTATACGAGTTCGCAATACTAGCGGGAAATAGTTGACTGGTGTGATACTTCATTCCCAAACACAGAAACCCTTTCAGCGAGACATTGCTGTCAAGCTGAGATACATTTTTCAACGGACTTGCTAATTTCAGAAATTCACTGTATCTAAACGACTTTTAATATCGAAATGATACTCTGGATTTATGTCAACAAAATATTGAGGTTACATTTGTGTGGGAAGGTTTTATTGGTGGCGTCCTCTAAGCGGCTATATGAAAAACCCAAAAATACAAACCTCATAGCATTCTACAGTACGTACTGTGCTGTACACTACACTGTACCGTACACTAATATTATCATTTATTTTGCTGTTCTCAACTATCTTTAATGTTACTGAAGAATGTTATTGACTTATTCAATGCCTTATCATTAGTCGTGTATTTCCATAAATGACTTTCGTGTTCTTTGATCCCGTTATATTCCGTGTATACTAAATCAATTTTTATAGCCATCAACTAGTGTTAGATACATATAGAGACACAAAGTTCACTTTTAGGCCTTTTCGTCTGTAGTTTTCACCAATATTTATATTAAAACACAATAAATTCGATTTATTAGCTAGTTTTAATTATATAAAATACTCTAAATTTGACTTAGTAATATTTTTTACTAGAAAAACTAGAGAGTTTATTATTATATTCAACTAATACCACTCAGTGCAGATTTACATAATAACAATGGCACCCAACTAGTACCGTGCGAACCAGTTGCAACACTGTTGTACTATCTATGACTTATGTTAATAAAACATGTATTACGACTCTATCCAGTCGTAAATTCAAAGCCAAAGCCGCGATCCACATTTAATTTTAAAATGATGTTTTTTGCAAAAAATTGTGGCTGATATGGGACTTGAACCAACTATCCATATCCCACTCATAGTGTTTGCTGGCAGTCTCCTGAGGTCCCTAGCCCACGCACGTAGTATAAAGCATATAGAAATGATATCTATGATACTCGTTGGTGTGTGCTACGTGCTATGTAGAAGATAGAGAAACATGCATTCCCCAATTCTCTAATAACACCAAACATTCCATGCATACAGGACATTGAAAACATTCCTGGAATGTCCTCAAAAGCACAAGAAAGTCCCCTGAATGTCCCAGGAAAGCCTTCTGCCAGCATTTTAAACATTCACTGAATGTCTTATTGGAACATTCCATGAATGTCTAAGAATGTTCTTTGGACATTCACAGTATATTTTTTAGACATTCCCTGG
Organism: Diabrotica virgifera virgifera; assembly: GCF_917563875.1. Classification (NCBI taxonomy): domain Eukaryota; kingdom Metazoa; phylum Arthropoda; class Insecta; order Coleoptera; family Chrysomelidae; genus Diabrotica; species Diabrotica virgifera. The sequence goes on along the minus strand of NC_065443.1, from coordinate 209,033,956 downwards.
ATATAGTCGCTGATGTGACATAATACCTTCGATTTGTTTTTTCATGAGTTTTGTAAGAGAGAAACTTTTTTACAGTCACCTCATGTTTTCTTATGATATTTTTTGACATGTTTTGTAGTAAATTCAACTATCTATTTACTACAAAACATGTCAAAATTTACTTGTGAAAACAGGAGATGACTCTAAACATGGTTTTTCGTCTCCTACAAAATTCATGATAAAGCAGATAGGAGGTATTGTTACATCACCGACGATATACCAGAAGTATATGTGGCCATACCAAATAATACATCCTTGATAAATATAAACATTTTTATTGCACAAAATCTTGTCATATATTTTTTTCCATAATCATCACTACGATGATACTATGATATATACATTACAATTGAGGAGACCAGATGCTAACGGCCGGTTTCACAAAGTAAACTTGTGGTTAAGAGATAACCTCAAAATTACTCCAAAATATGCATTTTAGTTTCATAATTGTTACCCTTCTGGCTATACCCATAAGGGTAATCCACTCCAACCTCTGGTTAAAAATTCTGTGAGTTAACCATACTTCGCCGTTGACCTGAAACTAAAACGCATATTTTGGGGTTACCTCTGGTTATCTCTTAACCACAAGTTAACTTTAATTTGTGAAACCGGCGGTAAGGGGTACAAGTCACAAAATATTGAAAAATGAGTTAAGCGCATAAAATAATACTAGATAGTAGTAAAAGTTTAGTGACAAAGAGATACAGGTGAATTAAACTACTGGTGGCGATATATCGCAAGTTCTAGTTTGGCTACTTACAAAATATTCGGAAAGAGTTGGTGGCAAACCGGTGTAACTACATTTGTATCCCTTTGCCTGTAAGGTGTTGGATATTATTTTTAGTGAATCATTTAGCATCTTTGTAAATCGTGCTCTTAAAAAACTGTCCAAAATGAGTGAAATAATAACACAAAATATACCAAGTAATTTTTCATAAATAAAAACGTTTTTTACGTAATTTTTCTTTTAATTTAGTTTAAGAATTTAAGAAATCCGTAAGGTACTTAAGTGGCAAAGAGAAACAAGTGCAAAATTTGAAGCAGACAGGTACAAGTGCGAACGTTTTTTTCCAAATTTCAAATATTTTGAATGAAAATAAATACTAACTTTACAAAAGCTTTTACAATTAGATAAATAAAAGGTATAAAATTAATTCAAAATAAGCCCATAAGTGATTAATTCGCTGTATAATTTACTATGTAAATTTAACTTTGACTTCGTGTTTCTCAATTAAACCATTTTGTCACTTGTACCCCATAGCATCTAATCCCCTCAATTACAATCTGGTCATAACTGACCAATGAGCAATTTTAATTTAACCTAAATTACTACTGTTCCTTAAAATAAAGAGGTTACCCCATAGCGTCTCTTATATAATCTAACAAGATCCTGCACTATTCTAACATACACAGGCACACAAGCATTGTGCTCTGCTTTTCACTATCACCTATCACTCAAACTAGTTCAAAAGGCTTTGTCGTCTTCAATCTTCTAGTTTGCCCAGTAGTATCGAGGAGCTGGATTTCCTCAATATTCTCGTACTTATGAAGTTGTTGCTCGTGACTTCCTGCCATCCTCTTGATGATTATATCCAGGTTCCATTCCATATTTGTTTATAAAGTAATAACTTACTATGCATCGACAATGTGGAGTTTCTTTCAACTAGACAATACACTTTTTATATCTTTCTTTTGCCTTTCATAGCCACAAGGCTATACGTTTCCTTACTGGTTTTTTGTAGACCACTTTCAGCTGATTCTAAAAAAAAATTAAAATGAATGGTAATTTTTCTATTCTTTACAATTTAATAATATGCATAAATAATTAGTTTCATAAAGAATAAAGAAAATTGAAAACGGATTTTATAATACTTACATAATTGTTTAAACAAAAGAGTTCCAGCCATAGCAAAACTAACAGACAGAACAGCAAAAAAGCCACTAATTTCCATTTTCTAAATTTTTAGGTTATCATGAAATATGATGACCACGCCACGCCACTACACCCTACATAGATACGCGCGCGGCAAATTTGAAAATGAACGCAAATTGAATAGTAAATGGCCTCTCTTAAAATATAGGACATTGGTAGTATGTTCATAGAATGTCTTGTGATAACATTCCACCAATAATTTAATCAGATGTTCACCGAATATTCCTTGAATGTCAAGGACATTCAAACATTAATAGAATTTGATAGTACATTCCTGGAATGTTTTGTGTTGTTAAGGTTCTTGTTTAAAAATTATAAGTTCTTTATACACATACTTCTCCTCATGTCGAAGATTTGCTATCACCACAGATATTTTTGTTTCATGACCTGCTACTCTGCACAAATATAATGAAGTATAATTCTACGATTTCCTAAGGTTTGTCAGCCAGGAAATTCTTCGTACACTTCTTTTACCCTTTATCGTTATCTGCAGAGCCAGTCTAAAGATGTCGTAATACTATATTCTAATAATATGACCTAATTACTTTTTTACTAAATTGTTTTTATGACTTTCAGCACTTCGAACTTTATAATTCTTTCAGTTCATTGAATCTTTCAAAAAATATATGTAGCACCCCATTTCATCAGTTTCCGCTTTCTTTATATGGTCCACTTTCAGTATCCACCTTTCCATCTTTTACTACAAAGTAAAGAAAACACAGTATCTTAACTGTTTGTTGAACCATTATTTTCTTGCTGATTGAACTGTGTTCTTATTTATCTGCCTTGGTTGTTTTTCATCTGCTCAGGAATCCAGAAATCTATGATTGAGGGTGTTAAAGCCAAAGTGGAGTAAGTCATATTTTTGAAATGATGTAAGTCTTGCTTTGTAACCTTGATATATAGACCTCTTGTCATCAGGAAAATCAGGAAAAGTGGTGTAAGTATTTACTGTAGTACAGTAAGTAATATAGTAAAAACTCATACCACTTTCCTTTTAAGAGATCTATACAGAGTGGGTCAAAGAATACAGTCCACCTCGATATTTGGCAGTATTTATTGGATTTTAAGGAAATGAAGAAACAGGTCGATTTTTGATCGAAGGGAGACACATTTTTACGGTACATACATCTGTCGTTTGTCAACCCCTCCCTTTCACTTCCCCCACCGCTTATTCTTAAATAGGCGTCGTGTGCTAGCTCATTTGAAAGGTTATTCAATTATCTATTCAGTAATATAAACATTAACATAATTATTTTTACGTGTCCAAGAAAAAATTATTTTAATTAAATTAATTGACACAAAAAGAATATTGTATGTAATTTATTTCATTCTAAATACATTCTATTGCTGTCACAAAACAAAAAAATGTTTTTTGATAAATAAACATTGCTTTTCGCTTAATTTCAATGTTCAAGCTGCCACCCATCTGCCTCTTACTAGGTTGAATATTGAATTTAAGCAACAAACAATGTTTATTTATCAAATAAACATTTTATTCTATTTTCTGACAGCAGTAGAATGTATTTTGAGTTAAATAAATTACATACATTCTTCTTTTTGTGTCCATTAATTTAATTCAAAATAATTTTTCTTGGACACCCTGTATAAATAATTATGTCAATGTTAATATTGCTAAATAGAGAATTGAATAATCTTTCAAATGAGCGAGCACACGACCCCTATTCCATATTTAAAAATAAGTGGTGGAAGGGAGGGGGTTGACAAATGAAAGATGTATCGTAAAAATGTGTCCCCCTTAGATCAAAAATCGACATGTTTCTTCATGTCCTTAAAATCTAATAAATTCTGCCAAATATCGAGGTGGACTGTTTTCTTTGGCTCACACTGTATATCAAAGTTATAAAGCAAGACTTAAACAATTTCAAAAATATGACTTACCTCACTTTGGTTTTAACACCCTCTGTCCAATGGCAACAAGTCGCTAGAAACCGAACAGAATGGCGACAACGCTTGGAATTGGCCAGGATCCACAAACGATTGTCGAATCAAAGATTGTAATGATTAACCCTGTCCAATTCATTCCTGGTATCTTTAAGTATCTTCCTGTAATGATCATAAACTTAGTTTTCTTTTAGTTTATGTTTAGACCATGTATCTACTACAGTACTCATTTATTCAGAGACTACAAAAACCATATTTTCTATCAAATGCTTTCTTGAAATAAATGATGCAGGTATATAAGTTCTGATTCATATCTAAATATCTTTGGTTGAGCACATTAAAGGCAACCAGTGCTTCTCTCTTTATATGTATTATTAGGAAACCAAATTGAGTACTGTCTGTATCTTCTTCTAATTTCTTGTATATCCTTCCATGGATTATTTTTACAAATATCACCAGAGTGTACCCATCAAAGATAAGCATATTGACTACAGTTTTTAGCGTGTAAGATATTTGGTATTGTAATACAGATGGGCGTCAACCATTCTTGGGTAGTTAGAGTTTCTAAATGTTTGTGCATTTATTTAATTCATTTGGACCTACCGACTTTCCGTTCATTTTGATTCTTAATGACCTGTTCAACATCTTTCATTAATATTTCCTGTCAAATTGTATCGTCTACTTATGCTTGGGCCCCATGATTTATACACAAACTTAGGGTGGACAAACTAATAGAACGACTCCAGATACAAGATTTTCTTTTAAAATTTTTGAAGACATTGTAATAGGGGGTCACGTAACATATAAGTGCATATACAAGCTACGTCCTTCCTGCCCATTGGGTCTAGGACGTTTCATCGCCGCCGTTTCGATGCCGCCAGTTCATCGCCGGCCGATTCATCGCCGGCCGTTTCGATGCCGCCGGTTCATCGCCAGTCAGTTAATCGCTAACTGATATATTTCCGAATTTTCGACAGTTACATTTATTATTTATTTTTAGTATTAATTAGGATTTCTAGGAAATGCGAGATATGACCATTCCCGTTGCCATCCTTAATCTTTTAATAGACTTTTAAACTTTTATAATATAAAATATAATTTAACACTACAAATTTAATACTGTTTAGTATCAAATTTAGGGGAAGTAGAAATAGAACAGTAAATTAATATATGTAATAATATTTTTTATCTATGTATTTGTCATAAGTTTTGACTGAATTTAACGTCGTGTCGTGTCATCTCCCATAATACAAGATCAACTGACTAACTGGCGATGAAACGGCCGGCGATGAAATGGACTGGCGATGAACCGGCGGCATCGAAACGGCGGCGATGAACCGGCGGCGATGAAATGTCCCATTCCGCTGCCAATTCTATCTGTGTTCACTTCAAGGTTCTTTTTATGTGAAAGAACAGTCTATAAAAAATTAAAGTGCACTATCCTTTATGATGATGATCATTATCAATGGCGTTACAACTCTTGGTGAGTCTTTGCCGCGTTTACTATTGCCTTCCATGTTTGTCGGTCCTGTGCCACTATTTCCCATTGTCTCACTACTAGTGTTGGAAAATTCTCGAGACTGAAAAATTGGAGAATATTCCCGAGAATATTCTCGATATGGAGAATTTTCTGAGAATGAACCTTATGACGCGCTTATGGATATTGTTAAAGATGAAATAGGGTATTAAAAATCATTAAATTATATACAAAATTGTGAGACGAAACAATAGTGTTCTTTATATACAAGGTGTCCCAAAAGTAGTGGAACAGTCTAATATTTCGCGAACTAAACATCGGATCTAAAAACTGAAAAATACGTGTTCAATCATTTTCAAAAATCTATCCAATGGCACCAAACACCAACCCCCACTACGCCCACTGGGGGTGGGGTGGGGGGTAACTTTAAAATCTTATATGGGAATCCCCAGTTTTTCTTACAGATTTTACTTCGTTACGTAAAAGTAAGCAACTTTTATTCAAGACATTTTTTCGAACTGTGGATAGATGGCGCTATAATTGGGAAAAAGGATTTATCCTGATACCATAGGTAAATTATAGAAACGGTCTAGTATCTCACGAAATACACTTCCAAATGAGAAACTAAAAAACAGATTTTTAATCTTTTTCGAAAACCTTTCGAATAACACCAAACGTGACCCTCCAACCCACCCCTTGGAGGTGGGGTGGGGGGTAACTTTAAAATCTTAAATAGCAACCCCCACTTTTTATTACAGATTCGGATCCGTTATAAAAAATTAAGTAACATTTATTCGAAACTTTTTTTAGAATTGTTAATAGATGGCGCTTTAATTGGAAAAATACTATTTATTAGCGAGATGCGAGATCTATCAAAAATTTTAAAAAATGTTTCGAATAAATGTTGCTTAATTTTTTATGACGAATCCGAATATGTAATAAAAAGTGAGGGTTGCTATTTAAGATTTTAAAGTTACCCCCCACCCCACCTCCGTGGAGGGTCGTGTTTAGTACCATTCGATAGATTTTTTTAAAATTAAGATTAAGATTAAGAGTATTTCGCAGTTTTTCGATCTAATGTTTATTTTGCGAAATATCGCGGGATTTGTATTTAAAATTTTTTGGTTTCTCATTTGGAAGTGTATTTCGTGAGATATTAGACCGTTTTTATAATTTACCTATGGTATCAGGATAAATCGTTTTTCCCAATTATAGCGTCATCTATTCACAGTTCGAAAAAATGTCTTGAATAAAAGTTGCCTACTTTTACCTAACGAATCCAAATTTGCAAGAGAAACTGGTGGTTTCTATTTGAGATTTTAAAGTTACCCCCCACCCCACCTCCAGGGGGTGTAGTGGGGATTGGTGTTTGGTGTCATTGGATAGATTTTTGAAAATGATTGCACACGTATTTTTCAGTTTTTCGATCCGATGTTTAGTTCGCGAAATATTCGACCGTTCCGCTACTTTTGGGACACCCTATATAAGAAAATACAAAAACAACAGAAAACAAATTTTTTCTACAACCGTGTTAAAAATGCAATTTTTAGCACTCCATACGAGCGTTAAAAACGCTACTTTAAGGCACTAGTGCTTTAAAAAAATTTTAAGGCACTGCAGTTCGTATTGACCGTATATGCAATTTTGATGTAATGTCAAAAAAATGTTGTTCTGAAGCTATTTTCTTGTGGCATTTTTACAATTTTAACTATTTATAATAGGAAATAAGCCACAATATTATTAAAAATGATTTTTATTAACGTTTCGACGCCCAAATCGGGTGCCGTTGTCAAAATACAAAATACTACTAACATAAACAAAAATGTTGTTGCTTAGTAAAAAAATTCTTCTAATAATTTATTTAATTTGACTCATTGATATAAATTGCCGATATAAATGAGTCAAATTAAATAAATTATTAGAAGAATTTTTTTACTAAGCAACAACATTTTTGTTTATGTTAGTAGTATTTTGTATTTTGAAACGTCGAAACGTTAATAAAAATCATTTTTAATAATATTGTGGCGTATTTCCCATTATAAATAGTTAAAAAAGTCAAAAAAATATAAAATTGGAATGTCAGTCGAGTTCAAGTAAAAGTTTTTGTAGATATTGTCCTGTAATTACGTTTGTAGAAAAAATATTGTATGATATGCGTGTTAAAAAGTACATTTTTAAGACACTCATGTGAATTGCAGAACTCGCTATCGCTCATTCTGCAAACTTTCACATGCGTGCCTTAAACGTGTACTTTTAACACTTATATATTTTCTTAACAGCAAATACTGGATGCGGTGAGATAATCTGAAAAAGATGAGGCCTCAGATTCAGAATATATTTCTATCATTAGCTCATCCTGGTCATCTACATTCTGCATTTCAATGCACTGATGAGAAGTTGTGGGATTTTGTTTTTCACTAGTCGCCAGCTCAGTCATGGATTGGTCTACGTCTAACAATTTTAAATTGTGAGCAATAAAAGTTACCTTATCAGCCCGTTCACCAGTAAGCCGGTTTCTTTTAGAGGAGTGGATAAAACCATAAGTACTGAAACTTCTTTCAGTCGATGCACTGGATGAAGGCATGCTTACCGGCATTGGACGAATCTAACAACTGTGTTGGCTGAAAAGCAGTTGATGGATGTTTCTGTTGATCCCTTTCAAATAATTGTCTCGCTCCCACTGGACATTTAACACATTTTACTAAATGTTTTGTCATTCTTGTTGCATTTTTCAAGTATTAACTATCACAAAATTTGCAAAAGTACTTGTTTTACCTTGTATACTTTTAATTTTACAGTAATTCCATAATTCATGCCATCCAGAATTGAAATGGCATGGTCTACATTTATCAAGCTGAGATCCTTGCTGTGCTGCAGTGATCTCAGTTTGGGAACAAAGATGCGGATAGTGAGGTGCTACGTTCTTCCGGTGCTACTGTATGGAGTTGAAGCCTGGACACTGACGCAAGCCACTGAAAAGCGGATTGAAGCCTTCGAGATGTGGATCTACAGGAGGATACTAAAAATATCTTATGTGGACCATGTCATCAATATTGAGGTCCTACAGCGCATGACAAAAGAAAAAGAAGTGCTTAATTTAGTAAAACAACGTAAACTTGAGTACCTTGGCCACATGATGCGGAACGAAGAAAAATATCGAGTTCTTCAACTCGTCATGCAGGGCAAAGTATTTGGTAGGAGAGGACCGGGACGCCGTCGTATCTCGTGGTTGAAAAATCTCCGACAATGGTTTGTGATAACCTCCGCGGAGCTATTTCGCAGAGCAGTCAACAAAACAATGATAGCCTTGATGATCGCCAATATCCGGACCGGATAAGGCACTGAAGAAGAAGAAGTAATTCCATATATTCCTTTTAAAGCGAGCACCACACTCTCGCGAAGTTACTTCGGGAAGGTTCACCGAAGTCCGAAGTACCTGTCACTACACACTCGTTCTACTTCGTGAGGAACACATTCACGCCGGGCGATAAGGACTTCGGTTCCTTTGACTTGGTCTCAAAAACCGCCACAGAATGCAAGTAGGCCGAGACGCAGCAAAGTCGCATGAACAACCTGTCTACACTCTCGTACTCGCTGAACTTCGATCGACTTCGCGAGTAGTATAGTGAGCGTTTTAGGTTTTTTAGTAAATTATGCTTTACTTCGATCCATTCTAAATATCTGCACGTTAATATAGCACCAAAACAATAAATACTGACACTGTAAACACCCTAGCTAGTGGTTCATGGGATTCCCCAGCCCCGGCTACTTAGATTTTCGGGGATTTGATCTAAAATCGCGTGAAAGCGAAAAAGCATTTCATGAGCGAAGCGGCAAGTAGGTGTTTGAGCTTCAAGAATAATATAATGTTTGGGATTTCAAAAATATACTAGGTCAATTGGCAAAAACAATATAGAAAATTCTCGAAAATAATTTTCTGGCCGAGAATATTCTCTTCTTACATCACTACTCACTGCCATTTTCTCCAGCTCCTCTTTCTGCATCTTTCCACCTTTTTCTAGGCAGTCCTACAGACCTTCTACCATCTGGCCTTTCCCAAAACACATTGTTTATAAGGCGATTGTCATTACTACGTGTCAATGCCCTGTCCATCGTAGTCTATTGGCCTTTATACATCTCCCTAGATTTTCCTTTTCGAAGAGAGACTCTAACTCGTTGTTGTGTCTGCGCCACCGTTCGTTTGTAATGCTATCTCTGCAAGGGATATACAGGGTGTTAGTAAAGAAGTATGAAAACCTTTAAGGGGTAATTCTACATGAAAAAATAATGACAGTTTGGTCTATAAACGTATGTCCGCAAATGCTTCGCTTCCAGATACGGGGTGTTGAAATTTTTTTTTAAAACTGCGAATTTTTTTATTGCTCTAAGACCAGTTGAGCTATGAAAATTAAATTTGGTGGGTTTCAAGAGGTAATTATTGCGCATTTTTTGGCAAGCAAATAACGATTTTGTATTCATCATTGGCGCGCGTACGACTAATGGTCTGAATTTTTTTAAAGAAAAAAATATTACGCCACTGAGATATTTCAAATTAAAAATTATTTTTGTATTCCACGTTTAATTTATGATAAAGAACGTTTTTGTCTTTTTTTCATGTGGTGCACCGTTTTTATGCAAAAAAATAAAACATCTTCGCGCGTATTTTTCATTTCGTAATACATTATCAAGAACTCTCCATTATAATAATGCCAAACTAAATAGAACTATAACAGAAAATATTTCTAAAAAGATTTTAACTATGTGCAAGGCTACAACAAATGTTCAAAATTGCCTCCTTTAAAGGTGACAGAGTAATTTTATATTCACCACTGGCGCGCGTACGGGTAATGGCCCGAATTTTTTAAAGAAAAAAATAGTACTCCACTGAGACATGTCAAATTAAAAATCATTTTTGAATTCCTCGTTCAATTTTCAACAAAAACTCATTTTTGCCTTTTTTCATATGAGGCGCCGTTTTTATGCAAAAAAATAAAATATCTTAACGTTTACAAAGTATTTGAAATAAGTTTCTATGCATATGGAATCTACCTCGAATAATTTGTAAGCGTTAAGATGTTTTATTTTTTTGTATAAAAACGGCGCCACAAAGGAAAAAAAGACAAGAATAATTTTTTGACGTAAATTGAACGAGGAATTCAAAATTGATTTTTAATTTGACGTTTCTCAGTGGCGTACTATTTTTTTTCTTTAAAAAATTCAGACCATTACCTGTACGGGCGCCAATGGTGAATATAAAATTATTCTGTCACCTTTAAAGGAGGTAATTTTGAAGATTTGTTGTAGCTTTGCACCTAGTTAAAATCTTTTTAGTAATATTTTCTATTATTGTTCTACTTTGGTATTATTATATTGGAGAGTTCTTGATAATGTATTAAGAAATGAAAAATACGCTCGCAGATGTTTTATTTTTTCGCATAAAAACGGTGCACCATAGGAAAAAAAATACAGGAAATGTTCTTTTTCATAAATTAAACGTGAAATATAAAAATAATTTTTCATTTGAAATATCTCAGTGGCGTACCGTTTTTTTTCTTTAAAAAATTTCAGACCATTACCCGTAGGCGCGCCAATGATGAATATACAATTGTTATTTGTTTGCCAAAAATCCGCAATAACTACCTCTTGAAACCCATCAAATGTAATTTTCATATCTCAACCTGTCTTAGAGCAATAAAAAAATTGGCAGTTTAAAATAAAAATTTCAATACCCTGTATCTCGGAAACAAAGCATTTGCGAACATACGTTTATAGAGCAAACTGCCATTATTTTTTCATGTAGAATTATCCCTTAAAGTTTTTCATACTTATTTACTAACACCCTGTATAATAATATGATGATTGAAGATGCAGTCTTTTTTTAATAGCTGTGAGAATTTTAGTTACCATTTTCTCAAGTAACTTAAAAAATGTACGCAAAATTGGTTTGTTACAACAGTGTTGCAACTGATCGCAATTACTTATATTTTGATAACATAGAAGTTTGTTCTATCACAACCATATTCGAGATTATATAGGAAGTACGAAAGAATTTTTAAAACTTTTTATCAATTTTCTAAATACTTAGCAATAAACAAGAAATAATTATAAAATCCTTAATTTTATCACAAAAATATTTTAAAGTCTTAAGCGGTCCTTAGACGATCAGTATGGTCTGCGATGTACATGGTGACACAAACATGTCACTGATACTGGTCATATATATTGACCAACAGTTTTTTTAAGATGAAAATAATTTTGCATGATGTAACTTATATATATGCAGAAATGCCGGGACCGATTTAAGATTCTTTTATTTCTTTCTATGTGTAATCTATATGTACTGTGTTTATGTGTCTTTGACAAGCACTGGCCTCACAGGTATAATATTATATAAGTAAATAGAGATTAAAATATACTTTTTTATATGCCATTGGTAAAGGGCGACGGGAGAATAAAGTATAAAAACATTAATTTATGCATATTTTATGTTGTGTTTATACAGTGAGCACGTAAAGGTTGGAATAAATTCATTTTCTCGAAAATAAGACGATTTTGGAAAAAAATCCTGAAAGAGGTCAATTTTTATTTTTAAATTACATACGACTTTTTGGCATATATATTATACTAGTGACGTCACCCATCTGGGCTTGATGACGTCATCGATGATTTTTTTAAAAGAAAATAGGTTAGGTTAGGTTAGGTTTTTTTGGACACCCTGTATAAATAATTATGTTAATGTTTAAATTACTGAATAGAGAATTGAATTACCTTTTAAATGAGCTATCACACGACCCCTATTCTCATTTAAAAAAATCATCGATGACGTCATCACGCCCAGATGGGTGACGTCACTAGTATGATATATATGCCAAAAGGTCGTAATTTAAAAATAAAAATTGACTTGTTTCGGGATATTTTTCCAAAATCGTCCATTCTCGAGAAAATGAATGTATTCCAATTTTTACGTGCTCACTGTATAGTAAAATAATTTTATGAGAAAGTTTTTGTTTAACCCTCCGCTAGCAACATCTAATTTAAAGTTACATGAGTGGACATACTGCGGTACTTAGTGCCCCACATATAAAAACGGTATTAGATGTTAAAAATATCAAAAATTTGTTAGAATAACAAAAGAAAAGCGTTATTTTTAACATTTTATTGTATGACTTTAACATAATGCAACGACTCAGGCGCAAAATAAAAAAACGAGTAGTCAGTATTACAATGTAATTTGAACAAAGAAAACGTTTACTACAAAAAAAAAATTCACAAACATCCCAGAAGTAAAATACCTAAATTACCTAAAATAATTTAATTAGTCTTATAAACACACATTGCACTGAATTTTTTCTTACTTTGATTTTTGCAAAAAAAATATTGAACAACTCTTACTTTAACTCTCAATATCAAACTGATAAAACACTTTAGAAAATGCAATAGCTGCAGGTGGTATTTTATAGATAGTGACTCGCACATATCTAAATAGATAGTGGTGTGTACGAAAGAATATTGGTAAAACTTATTAAAACTTTGGTAGTAAAGAAAAGAGAGACGTTCTCACAAACAATTTATTTTACAACTGACGACCGGTTTCGCTGTCTACACTTTGAATAACCATATACAGAGAGAGTCTGTAAAGTGGAATAAATTCAATATCTCAAATACTAATTGTTTTTTTGGAAAATGCTCAGACCCGTCGATTAGTATTTCAAATTGTCCTTTTTGACATTCAATAAAAATGTATACAGGGTGTCCCAATTTAGAGATATGACGTCATCGTCGATTTTCTTAAATGGCAACACTGTCATTTTGATAGCTAATTTGATAGGGTTTGTAAAGTTATACATAACTGCAAAATATCAAATTTTATTCTCTACCATTTACAAGATAATAGAAAATAACAAAGTTATATCTGTAATTTGGAATATATTCAATAATTAAAATACTAACTGTTTTTTTGAAAAATGCTCAGACCCGTCGATTAGTATATCAAATTGTCATTTTTGACATATAATAATAATGTATACAGGGTGTCCCAATTTAGAGATATGACGTCATCGTTGATTTTCTTAAATGGCAACACTATCATTTTGATAGCTATTTTGATAGCGTGTGTAAAGTTATACACATCTGAAAAATTTCAAAATTTTATTCCCTACCATTTACAAGATAATAAAAAATAACAAACTTATGAAGAACAAGAAGTAATCAAATAATAATTGAATTTATTTATTTCAATTAAGCAAATGCTCATAACGTTGCCCATTGACAATTTGACAATAATTGAGGGCAACATTATGAGTTTTTGCTTAATTTATTGAAATAATTAAATTCAATTATTAGTTGATTACTTCTTTTTCATAACTTTGTTATTTTTTATTATCATCTAAATGGTAGAGAATACAAATTTGAAATTTTGCAGTTGTGTATAACTTTACACACTCTATCAAAATAGCTATCAAAATGACAGTGTTGCCATTTAAGAAAATCAACGATGACGTCATATCTCTAAATTGGGACACCCTGTATACATTATTATTATATGTCAAAAAGGACAATTTGATATACTAATCGACGGGTCTGAGCATTTTTCAAAAAAACAGTTAGTATTTTAATTATTGAATATATTCCAAATTACAGATATAACTTTGTTATTTTCTATTATCTTGTAAATGGTAGAGAATAAAAATTTGATATTTTGCAGTTATGTATAACTTTACAAACCCTATCAAATTAGCTATCAAAATGACAGTGTTGCCATTTAAGAAAATCGACGATGACGTCATATCTCTAAATTGGGACACCCTGTATACATTATTATTGAATGTCAAAAAGGACAATTTGAAATACTAATCGACGGGTCTGAGCATTTTCCAAAAAAACAATTAGTATTTGAGATATTGAATTTATTCCACTTTACAGACTCTCTCTGTATAAATAAAATCTACACAATTAATTAAAAATAACATCACTTTATATATAACTAACAATTTTTCGTTTCTCGGTTTAATGTCGTGTTTTCTTACTAATCCTCTCAAGACCCTGCCAATGTTTTGTTGATATATTACATTCAAATCTATCCCTCTACCAACCCTCCCTTTAGCAAAGTGCAGAGAAAATGTATGATATTGAATACTACTACCATATTCTTCCCTTATACAGGAAACATTTAATTTTACTTAAACTGGGACCTGAAGATGCCGTGCAAAGTGTAGACAGCGAAACCGGTTGTCAGTTGTAAAATAAATTGTTTGTGAGAACGTCTCTCTTTTCTTTATTACAATAGTATGGACCCACACATGCAACCCATTCATTACTTATTAAAACTTTAAAATGCGGCACGGAGTACCGCAATGTGGCCACCGAAGGGTTAAATTATGTTCCTCTGTTGAAATGTGCTATTCTTCTCCACTTGAGTGCAAAACAATCGCCTCAAAAGCGATATTTGAGATTACACGTGTTTTAAGAGCCTAGGCGCAAATATTTTACCGAGCGAATCGACACTTACTCTCCTATTCCTACTTTTTCTTTCTTTAAACGGTAAATTACGTGTACTAAAATTCTCACTGGGATGGAAGTGTTAAAACTGTCACTGTTAGTTTTTACTACACACACTACTGTCAGTGTCAAATATTTAGTAGCCACCACATTCAGTTCTACTGGGTGCGTTGTATGACAATGATAGCGAATGTTTGATTTAGAAAATATCACCACCGACATAGTGTTCATTTTTTTTTCGAATCCTGAAAAAATTAATAAATATTTTTGAAAAATTTAAACGCAGAATGAAAGATTACATCATTACCGAGGCTAGACAGTCCCTTAGAATAAACAAAAGGTTTCTTTTGAAGGAGATATTTGATATTAACAATCACACTAAATTTTCTCTTCTTTTTCATTCCAGTAACTTATTAGAATAAAAATTATAGAAGTTTTGAGGGACTTTCTACCCTCAGTAGTGATGTAATATTTTATTCTGCGTTTAAAATTTTCAAAAATACTTAGTGTTCTCAGGATTCGAAAAAATGAATGAATTTAAGTAGCATTGGAGCCGAAAGTTTGCGCCTATCCCCTTAATGTAAGAAGTATGAAAATAAAAATATTGAATGTGCAAACAATTACTTTATTATTAAACGTACAGAAACTGCTATTGCATTATTTATAGGACGCATGATAAAAACAATATGCAATTACGAACAGAGTTTCCAAAATATTTATCATTGGAACAAATGCAAGAAATACGTTATGAACAGAGAAATCGTAAATTACAAAATGAATTTCTTTATTTTTCAGTATTTTTTATTACCACCCCTACTCATAATTACACTTTCCAACCGATTTCGTATGGATCGAATGACATTCATCATTAAGCGCAGCTCTCAATTCCATTATGCTCCCTGGTGCATGATTTCTGTCCCGAACCCTTCGTTAAGTTCATTCTAAACATGCCCTATTGGATTTAAATCTAAGCTCAACGCCGGCCAATTTATTGTAGGTATACCGATCTCGGTCACATAAGTGGTGCTGACTCGTGCGGTAGGACATCGTACAATAAAAATATCCAAAATGTCTCTGATATAACGATCCGCCGCGCGCCGTTAAACCTCCTCCACGAGGCATGAAAACCAACTCGGTTTTCTCATCCATTGAAATGCCTGTCCAAAACATACAAGAACCGCCGCCATATGACACAGTTTTTCACATACAACACTGAGCAAATCGCTCTCCTGGCTTTCTATAGACTTGACGCCTCTTGTCGTTGCCATGTAGGCACATCCTATAAGGCATGGGACATAATCGGATATATCATAATAACCAGAATCTTGTTACCGACGGTGACGGTACACTCTCTCAATAATGCTACTGTCCGAGTTGCTTTGACGGATATGGTTTCCATTTTTCTAATGCACTTGCGCACTTCGTATAAGTGACTGATGTACACTGTGGGCCGAATTAAAGAAGTACATTTTTTAGTTGAAAATAACTTTTTTGTTTTTTGAGCGATTTAATATCTTTTTGCAGGGCTAATAGCGTAACATGTCCTCAACATGACTGCAGATTTGGAAGCAAAAATAACGTACAGGGTCGGACTTATAAAAAACTTATGTAACGGTGCATTTGAGCTCGTTGCAAATGAAAAATGTCTTAGCTAAAATTGAAATGATATGCTCTTTTAGCAGGATAACTATCCAGAAAACTTCAGTGAAAAGGAAATTTTTCAAAATTACCGGATTCGCAAAATATCATTTTTTTTTATTTAAATAATGTTCAGAACATACCATTGCCATATAATTTTAAAAAATCCCAAATTTGTAAAATATAATTTTTTACTTAAATTAGGAAATCTTATTCGAGTACTTTTCTAATATGTTCACCAGAACGAAACCCTCTTAACACAAAATTATATCTTTTCCATCGTTTTTGCTTCATATTAGCAGTAATTTTTGTTAAATGTCTTAAGAATTTCTAAAACGCTCAAATATGTCAATTTTACTTAGTAAGTCATGACTGCTTAGGTTACCATGGAATTTGTTTGACATTTATAGTGAAATAAGTAAATTGACCAGTTCATAATGCCACTTTTAAGCAAAGAGGATAGAATATTAAATATTACCGTGAAAAATATAATTATGGGGCAAGAAAAATTGTAAATGCATTTCCTGAGAAAAATTGGCATATTGGAATGATAGGAAAGTTCTTAAGACATCTAAGGGAAACCCGTGGGACTATTGAACGTAAAAGTGGAAGAGGAAGTGGAAGAACTGAAGAAAATATTGCTAGAGTAAGGGTTGTTTTAGGAAATTTGCAACCTGGTCAATCTGTTGGAACAAGGAAAATCGCAAAAGAAACTAGGATTTCCTGCACTAGGATCAGTTCGAAGAATCATTAAAGAATATTGATATCTTAAAGTATTTAAAAAAGTTTACTTTCAAAGATTTACTGCCAATATAAGGGAAAAACGACTGGAAAGATGTAATTTGAGCTAAGAAGATTCCGCTCTCTTGAATACATTAGAAAAATATGGTTATCAGATAGAAATCTCCTATCAGATGAAATAATGTTTTATTTACGGCCTCCTAAAAATACCCAAAATAATAGGGTGTATCCTGAGTTACAATTTAAGAGAGAAATTCCCCTAGAGCATCTTTTAATTGAAAAAGGTCATTTCTCACAAGTTGTCATGGTCTCTGTTGCAGTATCCATGTTGGGAAAATCTCGTCTGATTTTTGTTGATACCGGGGTAAAACATGTTATGATTACACTTTCCAGCAGGATGGTGCTTCTTACACACTTCCCACAATACAAGGATATTCTTCAGTAAAAATTTCCCGGACTATATTGAGCCAGAGATGTGGCCACCTAATAGCCCAGAATTAAATCCGGTTGACTATTCTATTTGGGAAATTTTCGAATATGATGGACAACAATTTGAAATCATCGAAGAGCTCAAAGAAAGAATGCAGTTTGTTTAAAACAGTTTTGAACAGGGTATAATAAATGGGGCTATTAATTTATGGCGCAGACGACTTCAATAAGTGGTAAACAATAATGGTGGCCACATTCATAATATTTTAGTCTACGTTTTAAAATTATTAACCTGCTTTGATAAATGTGTTAAAATATTATATTTTCCTAATTTAATAAAAAATGATATTTTGCGAATACGGTAATTTTGAAAAATTTCCTTTTTACTGAAGTGTTTTGGATAGTTAGCCTACCAAAAGAGCATATCAGTACAATTTTAGTATGACAGTTTTCATTTGCAACGAGCTCAAATGCACCGTTACATAAGTTTTTATGTCAGTCCGACCCTGTACGTAATTTTTGCTTCAAAATTTGCAGTCATGTTGAGGACATGTTAGGCTATTAGTCCTGCAAAAAAAATTAAATCGCCCAAAAAACAAAAAAGTTATTTTCAGTTAAAAAATGTACTCCTTTATTTCGGCCCACAGTGTATTATTGGGTTACTATGGAAATTGATGCATACAATGTTAACCGAAACAAGTCAGTGCGGGTCGATTTCAATGAGTCAAATTCTGACCCCCTGGTCCCTCTCTGCGTTCTCTGCATTCTTTATATGTAATTGTCATCCGATTTATCCAAAAACCAAACTTTTTTTAAAACTCAATAATGAGGTTATTGATTGTACACTAAATATTTTTTAATTTACTTTTTTAGATGAAATAGAAGACGTCGTACTTTCGGAAAATAATTTTGAGTCGATTATTTTGCATCAAGTGTACTTGTTTGACTGTCAAACCTTTATCGGTTTTTGGCGTCCATCGTGACATTTCGTATTTTTTAAAAAGAGCAATTTTAAATCTTTAAAATTTATTTTTAATTTAGAAAAATATCCTTTTTCCCCCCGTTAATGAAAATCCTTACTCTTCGCCGAACCGAAACCGATTAAATCTTCAAATGTTTATTATATTTTAAACTAACGAATTAAAATAAATATCTCGAAAATTGTACGAAAAGTGTATCTGTGTCGCCAGTTGCTATTTTTCAAAATATTTCGTAAAAGCCGTTTTACATATTTCAAATATACTACTTCAAGGTAAAAGATGTACGAGTACAAAGTAAATAATCTCTATTTTATACATGAAAAAACTTATTTATATTTGGGCGAAAATAACGAATATTGAGAAAGCAAATAAAATACAGGTCATAAATTAAAGATAAATATTATCAGTAGTAATTGCACGAGAGCTCTAAAATTATCGATTTGTTTCCCGAGTGACACTTTGACAGTTTTAATTTCACGACCCGAATGGGAGTGAAATTATGTCAGAGTGTCACGAGGGCAACAGTCGATAATAATGTAAGAGATCGAGTGTAATTGGCTGAGATTATTATTTCATGAATAAAACTGTCTGTTTAAATCATTTTAACTAATATTTTATTGATATCTTCACCTGATTATTTGCTAAACCTGTTTCTTAGTATTCTGTGTGACAAGTTGTAAAACATTAAATGTCATTAATGTCACTGAATGTTCATTTTTGCATAGTAACGAAGGACATCTGATGTAATACTTGACGACGGGATATTATCAAAAATTATCGCTGTAATTTTTATTTCTGTAGCTTTCTATTGGTCAGAATCTCCTATGAATGAAATCATCATCATAATTGAGCTTCAGGGATTACTCCTAATCTTTCCGTTTCTCCTTGTAGTCATTAGAGAATCATTATTTTGATATATTAATGATTGCTGGAAGTAAACTTATCGGCCTGTAGTTTTAGAACTCCAGCTTGACTGGAAAACTGAAATTCATCCAGTTGCTGTTCGAGGTATTCTTGTTCTCATGATCATTTTTCAGTGCGTCATTAATTATGACGTCATATACTGTATTGGGCGTGTCGAGACTTATTTCATGTAATTATTGACGAATCTGACAGATGCTAGAATCGTACTTAGCCATAGGTGAAAAGCTTGTGGAATTAAACTAATTAGTATGAATTGTATCACCCGAATGTCATTCTTTAGGGGTGAGCAAGTCTCTCAGGCTGGGTTAAATCACTATGCTTGCTTGCTTACTAATTAGTAATTTAGTAGATTTGATTTTTACACAATATGTTAACGTGTCGTAGGTATTTTTTATATAGGGGAATAAAATTAAAAAATAAACAATATTGTTAATTAAATTTATAAATATGGAAACATTAAAAAATGACACAAAACTATCCATAAATTGTTTTTATTTTCTTCTCTAGGTGCTGTCTCTGCTTCAAAAGTTGGCAATCATCAGAGAGATCTTTATTTCTGAAACCGCAGCTCTAAATAATTCATTGTTATTACATTCAAACCAGTTCCTAAGGTTCTTCAGCCATGAGTTACGTCTTCTTACTATGGATCTTTTTCTTGCATAATGACCTGGAGTATTAGATATACGTCTCTCATCACATGTCCCATATATCTCAGTTTTCTTCTTATTTGTTAGTTCTTCTCGTTCCTTATGCGTAAGTCTCATTACTTCCACGTTGGCTATTCTATCTACTCATGAGATATTTAGCACTCTTCGGTACATCTCGAATGTCTCTAGTCTCCTCACGCCAATGACTAACTTTTAACGAACTAAATTCTAAACCAAAACACAAAATAATGCACAAAAACGTTGTGAAACACAAGGGAAGTCGAATTCGAAATTTCAAAATGACAGGTACACAAAATACTGGCGTGAATAATAACCGTCACTTGACTCTTTGACACTTCTAAAAAATGGCCAAAATGGACAAAGTTTTCGTCAAATGTTCGTAATACGTGTATTTGATTGGCTTCAAAAAACGCGCATTCTAAATATCAACGAATCAAACGTAGGTTAGGAATAGACACCTTATGTATATAACTATTGTAATGCTGCATTATTTTTGTGTTTAATCACGGAGCTACCGCTTTTTCCGTCTCGTCTAACTTAATGCATTAGAGAGAAATCGAAAAACTGTGACGCACTGAAAAATGATCATGAGAACAAGAATAGTCTTCGCATCTTTTGAGAGATCTTTTGTTTGGTAGTGGTATGAATATAGAGAGTAAACACTCATCGGGAAACTTGAATTGAAATTTTGAACAGGTTTAGTATACATTTGATATACATAGTCATTTTCTACCAGTTTGAGGATTTCTCTATACAGGACCCCGAAGAAACCTTATGGGAAATGGCTGTCTGTCAAATGCTCTGAAACTTTGGGTTCTGGTAGTCCTTGATGTGTAGAACAAAAGACTCAATGGGCGCGTAGCTCCAAAAAATCATGGTTTTAAGATATAAGCCTCTAAAGTTATAGGTACAGTGAGGACGTTTGAGTTGGAATAGATTTATTTTCTCGAGAATGGGCGACTCTGGAGATAAATTACGAATCAGGTCGATTTTTATTTTTAAATTATAATTTTTTGACATGTATATCATACTAGTGACGTCATCCATCTGGGCGTGATGACGCAATCAATAACTTTTTTAAATAAGAATAGGGATCGTGTGACAGCTCATTTGAAAGGTTATACATTTCTTTATTCACTAATATAAACATTAACATAATTATTTATACAGGGGTGCCCAAAAATTTTTTTGAATTATTATTATTATTATTATACAATAATATCGAGCCAAAGCAGAGCTTATATGGCTCAAAGTACAAAAATAATTGTAGGTCTTAAACTAAATAATATAACATAAAACAAATTCTTACAAAATAAAAATTAAATTAAAGTAAATATTCAAAAGAATTGGTTTTCATAAAAGTTGTTACAACAATAGCAAATTAAAAAAGATACAAAAATTAGAAAGTAAGTATACCTAAAAATTACAAATTTTTTTCTCATAAAAAAAAACATAAAATATATCCTTATATTTTACAACAACTATTTTAACAAAAATTGCTAACATTACACATACAATGTCCAGTTAGTTCTCATCAAACCTGTTTTTGAACTAAATTTTGAATTAAATTCATTAAGACAAAAAGAAGAATGTATATAATTTATTTATTTCGAAATACATTTTACTGCTGTCAGAAAATAGAAAAAAATATTAATTTGAAAAATAAACATTGCTTTTCGCTTAAATTAAATGTTCAAACTGCTAAGAGTCAGGTGGGTGGCAGCTGTAATATTGAATTTAAGCAAAAAACAATATTTGTTTATCAAATAAACATTTTTTCCTGTTTTCGGATAACAGTAAAATTTATTTCGAATTTAATAAATTATATACATTCTTCTTTTTGTCTCAATCAATTTAATTAAAAAAAATTTTTGGGCACCCTGTATAAATAATTATGTTAATGTTTATATTAGTGAATAGAGAATTTAATAATCTTTCAAATGAGCTATCACACGACCCCTATTCTTATTTAAAAAAATCATCGATTGTGTCATCACGCCCAGATGAATGACGTCACTTGTATGATTTATATGCCAAAAAATTATAATTTAAAAATAAAAATCGACCTGACTCCTAACTTATTTCCAGAGGCGCCCATTCTCGAGAAAATGAATTTATTCCAACTCAAACGTCCCCACGGTACCTATAACTTCAGAGGCTTAGATCTTAAAACCATGATTTTTTGGAGCTACGCGCCCATTAAGTTTTTGTTCTACACATCAAGGACTACCAGAACCCAAAGTTTCAGAGCATTTGACAGTGCCATTTCCCATAAGGTTTCTGCGGGGTCGTTTTATCAAGACCCGGAGTGTTATTATTTTTTATTCTTTGGGTGTTTTTTTTTCAGGCTGTTCTTTTCCCTTATCAGCTATTTTGTGTGTTGACTAATTTCTTTAAAGCCATCCTTTTTGATATTGTGTTCTTTTCGTATTGTGATGTATTTTAATTTTTCAAAAAAAAATTTAATATTTTTAGGTTACTTCATTATACTATTATTTTTACTACTCGCTTCATTTAAAATCAAAATCAGGAGAAGCTATGCCCAATTTCACGCCCTTCACTGCCCAATTTCACAACAAAAATATTAGGTAATTTCGTTATAATAAAGAAAACAATTCCACTACAATTATGTACTTAAATATTTTATCGTATAACAGTTCGTTTTTGTAAAATCTATCAAAATAATATATTATGACAGTATATATTGAATGTGTAAACCGGTTCTATGTGTCATTTGAATTCTTTGTGTCATCATTAAAAAAAAACAGTATAAAATCTTCAAGATTTACATCCCTTAATGTAAAACTATTGTTATATTTTGTTTTTAAAAAAATATTTGGCTACTGTTATCTTTGTTTTATTTATTTTACTTATACCGGAAGAAATCACCGAAATGATTATTTCAAAGATAAAAGGTTATTACTACAAACTGAAGAATAATGAGACGAAAAAGAGGGCTTAAAATAAACGAAACAAAAATGAAGTACATGGCCGTCAAAAGAACAATGAAACCTGACAATGAATATAATATCGCAATAGATAACTATATCATCGAACATGTGGATTCCTTCACATATCTGGACACAGAAATAATTCAGAGGAATTCCGTAAGTAGCGAAATTAATGGACGTATTTGCAATGGGAATCCTACATACTATACTAATATTCTTCTTTTCATGAGCATTTTTCAGTGCGTCACAAATGATAGAAAAAAGGGTAAGTCCGTTATAATATACATTTTAGTGACATGACATTTTAGTTAAATCTGACAGTTGTCACATTTTATTTGCAATTTGGCATAAAAACAAATCAATTGTGTTTATTGCATTTATAAAATGGTATTTTCTTTGATTTGTATAGTCTTATAAATTGTACAGATTATATTCGTAGATACATTATATAATTCGTAAATATATTTTTTTCGATTATAGCGCCATCTATTGACAATAAGAATAAATGTTACAAATGTCACCGATGAAATGTAATCACCGACGTGCGTTTTTTTCTGTCACATACAATTTAATGCGTTAGAATGAAATCGAAAAACTGTGACGCACTGAAAGATGCTCATGAGAAAAAGCATAAAAGATTGATGACATCGAAATTATTAAAGAAAATATCTAAAATGACTATCTACAGAATATTAATTAGTTCCGTAGTAACCTATGGTTGTGAAACCTGGGTAATGATAAAAAAAGTCCAACTGAAGACATTCGAGAGAAAGATACTGAGAAAAGTATACGGTCCATGTAGCGATCACGCTACTAATTAAATTACTTTAATTAAAATTGGATTAAAATATACCCCTCTACAAAATCCTTGGGTGACGCCCGCGAAGATCCAACAACGACTTTTCGGTGCACAGGCGCGCCAATAGAAAGAAAATCGATTATTGTCGATTGCTAGTTTAGTTGGTCACGAACTCGCAAAGAGGCAACGCATCGTCATTACTTAGGTGACGGAGTTTGGGCAAAATTGGGAAAATATAACTAAAAGGCCTCGAACATCAGCCAATAACCCATACTAATAATAATCAAGCAGTAGTTATATCTGGAGACTTATTTACAAGAAAGGAAAAAGGTTATAATACCGCCGATGTGTTGCTTTGCTCAAGCGAGTATATTGATATATTTCTCTTTATTTCTTCATTATAAAATCAAATTCACCATCCTAGATATCTCGTTCGTTATCTGTAGATATTAATTTCAGTTAAGAAATAATTTAAATTTCACATTATAATTTATATTACGGTAAGGATATTCATTTCCATTTGCAAAGGAACAGTCAAGGCCATATGTTTTTAGTGCTAAAGTTAAATTCCAATTTCTCATTAGGCTTTTTGCTTTAGGTTTTTTTTGAGGTAATAATATAAAAAAGTTTTAACGAATATCAGACATGTCATGCGCATGTCTGATTTGATGAGTTGAATTAGTTTCAGTTTGACATGACATATGTATACCTAACCTGAGTTTTTTTGTTTTGGTTTCCAGTGCAGTGACCCTGTGCTGTCTACACATAGTGTTATAAATAATGTAATTAAATTGATAAAATTTATTTTAGATTCCGTCCCTTAGTTACTTGTCACATAGACACTTAGTCTAGTCAATTTAGGTAAATTGGATCATCATTTAATGTGCCATCATATAATTATGTGCCAGTTACTGTAAGCAACTCGGGTATGGGTTACCCCTAGAGTTACTTTTGATTGGATTGGATATTACCTATTTCACAACATCCAGGATTGGATTTATCACCACAGCAGCCCACTAGTTTTTGCCGTGCCAAGAGGAAATTCATTCCTATCTGGACTTTAAATAGGAACTGTGGTTAAGATAAGTTGTTTAATTTTATTATTTACATATTTTGGGTACTCTATAGTTGCTTGCACTGTAAACTTCTTGTATGCATACAATCGAGGTAAACTAGGTACATATTTCTTGATAGATAGGGTTTTAGGTCGTTGGTTTTTTTTTTGATTTAATATAAGTAGTAGTTTCAAATAAATAAAATTAGGTCTTTTTCAATATTCATTATAAATAATAATTGTATCTTAAAAAATTGATAGGGAAGGGGTCCTTAAAGGTTTGTCGCGGATTTCAAATAGGGAATATGTCTTGTAGGTTTTTACATTGTATATAAAGAGTAACCAAAATATGTAAATAATAAAATTAAACAACTTATCTTAACCACAGTTCCTATTTAAAGTCCAGATAGGAATGAATTTCCTCTTGGCACGGCAAAAACTAGTGGGCTGCTGTGGTGATAAATCCAATCCTGGATGTTGTGAAATAGGTAATATCCAATCCAATCAAAAGTAACTCTAGGGGTAACCCATACCTGAGTTGCTTACAGTAACTGGCACATAATTATATGATGGCACATTAAATGATGATCCAATTTACCTAAATTGACTAGACTAAGTGTCTATGTGACAAGTAACTAAGGGACGGAATCTAAAATAAATTTTATCAATTTAATTACGTTATTTATAACACTATGTGTAGACAGCACAGGGTCACTGCACTGGAAACCAAAACAAAAAAACTCAGGTTAGGTATACATATGTCATGTCAAACTGAAACTAATTCAACTCATCTGATATTCGTTAAAACTTTTTTATATTATTACCCCAAAAAAAACCTAGAGCAAAAAGCCTAATGAGAAATTGGAATTTAACTTTAGCACTAAAAACATATGGCCTTGACTGTTCCTTTGCAAATGGAAATAAATATCCTTACCGTAATATAAATTATAATGTGAAATTTAAATTATTTCTTAACTGAAATTAATATCTACAGATAACGAACGAGATATCTAGGATGGTGAATTTGATTTTATAATGAAGAAATAAAGAGAAATATATCAATATACTCACTTGAGCAAAGCAACACATCGGCGGTATTATAACCTTTTTCCTTTCTTGTAAATAAGTCTCCAGATATAACTACTGCTTGATTATTATTAGTATGGGTTGTTGGCTGATGTTCGAGGCCTTTTAGTTATATTTTCCCAATTTTGCCCAAACTCCGTCACCTAAGTAATGACGATACGTTGCCTCTTTGCGAGTTCGTGGCCAACTAAAACTAAACTAGCAAGCAATCGACAATTAATCGATTTTCTTTCTATTGGCGCGCCTGTGCACCGAAAAGTCGTTGTTGGATCTTCGCGGGCGTCACCCAAGGATTTTGTAGAGGGGTATATTTTAATCCAATTTTAATTAAAGTAATTTAATTAGTAGCGTGATCGCTACATCCAGTGCAAGAGGAAGACGGCACATATATGGAGAATTAGGAGAAACGACGAAATTAATTAAATGAAGAGTACGATATTGTAAGATTTGTGAAAAGTGAAAGACTGTCATGGCTGGGACATGTCCAGAGAAAAGAAGATACAAAAACAACAAAGAAAATGTTACAATGGAAGCCGATAGGAAGACGAAAAAAAGGAAGGTCCAGGAAGAGATGGTTGAATGACGTGGAAGACGACCTGAAAACTATGAATGTAAGACAATATAGGAAAAGGACACAAGGGAGGTCGGAATGGACGCACATAGCCAGACAGGCAAAGAGCCATCCAGGGTTAAGTTGTGCTCACGACGAGGCGCCGACCCTCGCTCCCTGGTATCCCTCGTACTGCTCGTACCATAATTATCGATCGCCAGATGCATTATTTTAAATGCGAGCGTTCACCAAAATGAAGAGTAGGATACTAAGCTCTACGCTAGGATACGATGCGATGGTCTCGGTAGTGAATAAACCCTTGATGCCAAAAGAAAAAGAAAGAATATTAATAAAAAATTAAAATTGTATCAAATTATCATATCAGATGAAATTACCTTCACCGAACCATTTTACCAACAAACCAATTGAATGGTCGAAGTTGACCATAAAATGGTTTAAAGACATGTTTTTTATTTGATCACATGAATCTTGAAGAAAAATTTTACCAACAAACCAACTGAATGGTTAACGACACCATTAGCCAACCAACCAACGACAACCAACACGATAAGTTCTTGAGAAAACATTTGCCACAGTAGTCAACATAATTTGTGAAATATTGATGATAGGATTCGCAGCATATACAATAATTATCTCAATTTTTTTATCTAAAATTAAAAAATAGAAAATCACCAAGAGAGAACAGAATATCGAATGAACTCCTAAAGTACGGAGAACAAGACTTGACCAAACAAATATTAAAACTAATCCAAAAAATAATAGAACAAAACAGAATACCACAAGAATGGAGATCAAGCATCCTAATACCTATCTTCAAAAAGAGAGAAACATCGGACCCGGAGAATTACAGAGGAATTAATTTATTAAACACAACACTAAAATTAAGGACCAAAGTGATAACAAACTGAATACAATGATAACATTAGCAGAAGAACAACAAGGTTTTAGGTCGGGAAGATCATCCACCGACGCTATATTTATAATGAGGCAGGTTCAAGAAAAATCGTTAGAATACAACCAACCGGCATACTTATGTTTCGTGGACCTTCTTCTTC
This sequence comes from Diabrotica virgifera virgifera, assembly GCF_917563875.1. Taxonomy (NCBI): domain Eukaryota; kingdom Metazoa; phylum Arthropoda; class Insecta; order Coleoptera; family Chrysomelidae; genus Diabrotica; species Diabrotica virgifera. The sequence goes on along the minus strand of NC_065443.1, from coordinate 209,006,208 downwards.
ATAACTCAGGCGAGACTCGTTAGTCTCTGGCACTTGGTCATAAGACCTTTGTACCAAACCCTGTTCTTCTCCTTAAACTTTAATAAGTCCTGTGGCCTCAACGAAAGTCAACAGTTTTCTTATTGGTAGTTTTAGGATCTCTTCTGGTTCTAACCTTATTTGACCAGTGAAGTCCTGCCTTACATCACCTAGCACACTGCAATGGCATAGTATGTGTATGGCAGTTTCTTCTTCCATTTCGCACTTTCTGCACCATGGTTCATTCACCTTACCTAGTTTGTATAGGTGATTTCTTAAACGGCAATGTCCAGTCACCATTTCAGTGACCGTTTTGATCTCTCATTTATTGAGGTTCATCAAACTGTTCGAGAGTTTTTTATCAATATTCTTGATTATTTTTTAGTCTGGATTTGCCATTTAGTGGTTCTCCATTTATTTTGATAATTCTTTATCAGCCATTTCTGAACCTCGTTTTTCATAGCATCTTTAGTGATGCCACAGAAAGGTTCTGGGCCTTCAAAAGTTTCTCTCGAGCCTTGTTTCGCTAACATATCTGCTCGTTCGTTCCCATGCACCCCTTCATGACCCGGCACCCATATTAAAGACACTTTATTGTCTTTTGCCAGGTTATTGAGGAGATCTTTGCAGTTTCTCACCAGTTTTGATTTGGTGAGAGGGTTCTTTACAGCCAGAATAGCTGATTGGCTATCTGTGTAAATGTTGATTCCCTTAGCTTTAGGGTCTTCATCAATGATTTCATCAATGCAGGCCACCAAAGCAAAAACTTCAGCCTGAAACACCGTTGTATACCTAGGCTGTAAGATTTATTATATGTAGTTACATGTTCGCCCAAAGACTTCTGATCCAGTACCATGGGCAGTTTTAGATCCATCAGTGAACCATATTAAGTCCCCATTAATGTTTGGGACTTTTTGTTCTCTAGATGGTATAATTGTGTTAATCTTCTCAGTGAAGATTAGTTCTGGTCTCATCATATCTGAGTTCATCATAAAGATGGATTCCTCAAGTATAGTCTCAGTAATGTTTGTGTGGCTATTCAATACATAATTTGGCCTCCAAGTATTGTTTGCTTTGAGCCTCAGGATGGTCATAAAGGCTACCGCCGAAATATATAATTCCAGCGGAGGGAGACCTGTGATAGCCTCTAATGAAGCCGTTCCTGTACTATTCAAGGCTCCTGTTATATTTAGAAGCGCTTGTCTTTGTAGGGTGGTGAGAGTGGTCACACAAGATTGCAAAGCCGTCTTTCTCCACCAGAGTACTGCCCCATAAGTAACTGTCGGTCGTATCACTGATGTGTACAACCAAAATATCACCTTTGGTTTCAATCCCCAGGTTTTACCTACAACTCGTCTGCAGTTCCAGAAGAGTCGCTTAGCCCTATTGGTTATATTGGTAATATGAGTATTCCAATTGAATTTCGAATCCAGTGTTACCCCTAGATACTTAACCTCATTGGTTCTTTCCAGTACCTCTCCAAATAATTTTAGCTCACTCAGTCCAGTAAGCTTCCTCTTATTTGTAAAGGCTACCAGTTTAGTTTTAAAAGGGTTCACGGAGAGGTTCTCTTTCAGACACCAGTTCTCTATGTAGTGAAGGGCATATCGCATCTGATACGCAACAGTGCTGGGAAATTTTCCCCTAGTTACTATTACGATATCATCTGCGAAACCCTGGACCCAGATTCCTTGGGCGCTTAGCCCATGAATCAGATCATCGACAACTATGTTCCATAATGACGGTGACAATACACCGCCTTGAGGGTATCCCTTAGTTGCCCTCAGATTTATGGTATCTTCATGCGTATCTGTGGATATTATTCTGCTCTGAAGCATCTGAATAATCCACTTGCATGTTGTGTTGTTGATTTTCTTCCTCACCAGTGCGTTTTGTATAGACTCGATTGAAGTATTATCAAATGCACCTTCTATATCTAAAAATGCAGCAATTCTTTCTGATGCAGACTCCTTTCGAGTTCAGACACTAGATTGTGCAGGGCGGCTTCACCTGATTTCCCTGCCTGATACGCCCATTGCCGTTGGTGCAGTGGATTTTCATTTAAATTGTTTTTCTTGATGTGTTCATTCAAGATTTTTTCCATAGTTTTTAACATGAATGAGGTCAGACTTATAAATAGTGGACCTTAAATAAAAAGGCATTTGACAGGATAAAATTAAAAGACGTTATCCATTTATTATACGCAAGAGAGGTAACCCTAGGAATAAATGGGAGAAAAACAACTTAAAAAAATCTGCTATGCAGACGACGCAATACTAATCTCACATAATACTTTTCACAAATACGAATCTCTTTTCTAATCTTTTTCTTCCCGTTATACATATCTGTTCCGAATGAAAAATTAAATCGACTGTAAGCTAGAAACATCCTTCATAGTAACTGAATCTTTTTGTTCAAGACACTAGGAACATTAGGAAGATTACTAAAAATGAGACAAAAAATCATGTGATGAATTTCGACAAAAAAAAATGATTGCTATTATACGAGTAAATATGCTCATTTACTAAAAATGATGAAACATAACCCGGAGTAGCACTTGGAGAAGCATGATATAAAAATTGTCTCTAACTACTATAATCACAGTGAGGCGATACGAAATCGAGCAAGTAAAGAGAAATACAATGATCTCTATAAATTTCATAAGTTCATTGTAACTTCACTCCTACTCACTCTTTCTAGTTTATGTATCCCCTTAATATTCTATTGATATAGCATGACTCAAGCCTGGTAAACCAACACACCACACAAAAAGCTATTGCCTAATTGCCCTATTGATTATTGTTCCGAAGTTGAAATCGAAACAAAATACACTTACCTTGAAGTAAAATTTTGGCTTATTCCCAGTAATAATAGTAAATTCTATTGACACCGACAGAATGGCTCCTCACCTACTCCAAAGAATCCCAATAAAACAAGTCGTGCTACGTCCCAACCGCAGCTGTACCAAATAAGTCGTAGTACTTACAACTTATTAAAGCTAGGTTTCAAAGAAAACAAAAAACTTGTCAATTTCAAATATTTATCGGTGACACTGTCTGGACACAAGGTCTTATCTACAAGCTTCTGCACGAAGTCCCTTGCTTTAACGACCCGTCTGTCTTATTATAGACTTTCGAACAGAACATTCCAAGTCATTATAGGAAATTCCACAAGTTGAGTGTGAAAATTGAGTATTAGGCAATGATTTTGTTTACTCTGCACTGGAACAAAAGAACTCAATAAAACTCTTTAAAAATTAACAGGAAAATCCCAGTAGTTAGCTGTATACCAGTTTAAAAAACTTCAAAGAAGTCAAAACTTCGAGTGTAAAATGGTATATGTTTTATTAAAAAACCATCCAAATGGATTACAAAATTCCAGAACGTTTTCTGTTTTATCAGACCATCATCACTGAAACATTCTACTTGTAGTTGAAACCATCCCACTTTCGTGTTTATAAAAACCTTAGTGTTACATGATTTTGAATTAAATTTTGAAACGACACTAGGTCGATGTTAAAAGATTAACTTTCATGTCCCTGCCCGAAAAACATTATCTCCATGAGTAATTAGTCGGTTTGTATCGATATATAATTGCCACTAGCCATTATTTTCCATGTTTGTCCAACCATTTTACCATTTCTGGTTCTATCCCAGTTCCTTCAACTTATAATCGAGGGTAAAATTGAAGGCAAGACAGGAATAGGGCGCAAGAAAATGTCCTGGCTCCGAAACATAAAGCAATGGACAAGGGATTAACGACATTTAATCTCTGATACACATTGCAAGAAATAGAGAGTTAATGGAAAATGTGATCGCTAACATCCATTAGTGGATTTGCATCTGAAGAAGGTTCCGTCCCATCAGCACCGCAGGTATTTTCAGTCTTAATTAGTTTTTAACACATCTTCTAGGTTTATCTTTTCATATTTTTGTTCTCATCGTTACTTCTTTCTTCAGTTAATGTATTTAAGTTAAGTCGTATCTTCATAAAGTTCACCTGCGTAATAATCTTTTCATATCTTTAATTCATTTCTACTCATTATTGCCCTTATTTTCTCCTTTTGCTTCCATTCGTTGATCTTATAGTACTCCAGAACTATCTGTTATGCGTTTTGTATTCCTGATTTACTTCACTTTCGAATTTTGCCCAGCTTTTCTCTTTAGCTGTTTTTATTTTCTTTTTTCTATATTTCGGATTTTCATGTATACAATAGAACCCCGATTATCGTGCTATGATTTTCTAACTCAAGATAAATGTTTTAACGATTGAGCAAGCATTAGAGATTTTAAACAGAAGTGAAAGATGAACGTGTCACTTTTATCACCAACCCAGATAGCACAAGTACGTTTTATGGACATCCAATGGACGTATATCTGTGTACATTGGAACGTCCAATGGACGTCCCGCTAAGGTACAATGGACATCCGATGGACGTCCAACGAATGTCCAGAGTTCACAAAATTGAACGTCCATAGAACGTCCGCTACAAACGTACATTGTACGTTGTATTGGAGCTTTCAGTGTACACCTTATGTACATTCAATGTACGTCTTATGGACATTTGTAGGGCACTTTTCAGAAAGCAATCTAGTATCCATAATTTTGTGAATACATAGCAAAAAGCCTTTATAGGAAATAGTTCCTTATAATACTAAACTTATACTTAAAAATATTACACAAAAGACCTTTTTTATTTCTCTTTACTATAACTTCATTATACTATATACTTTATTATAGGAACTAGGAACTTCATTAATGCACGACTGCACTTGCACGATAAACAGAAAACACAAATATATCACAGGATGTATTTTCATAAAGACGAAATTCAGATAATGACGCCTTAGGAAGCATGCACATTAAAAGAGGTTTAATCTCTGTTCTGTTTCTGTTCCAAACTATTTTTAGAGTCAGTACCGTTGTTGTATATTACAAGCAGGTTTGCCATTCTGTGAATTATCATAAATAAACCCTCCTTCAGTATTCCACAACAATTAACAGCGATAATCCCCTAAAAGTACCTGCCTAATACTACCTTTCACGACCGACAGCACGAAGAGCGACAACGTTGTCAAGAAGATTCTCATTTAGTTTGTATTGGGACTTAATATAATAGTCGCGTTTTGTGTAAAATATCCATGGACCACAAATGGATGTCCAATGTACGTTGAAATCAAACGTCCAATGGACGTCCCGTAATGTACGTACATAGCACGTCCAGTTTTGGTCCATGGACGTTTGGACTTTAAATGTACGTTATATGGACGTACATCGGACGTTGTGTGCTATATGGGAATATATGAAGTTGGCAAGCAAACAGTACAAAATTCTAACAAATTTCATATCCAAGTGTGGCTTTTCATTGAAAGAATTGACTTTTCAACAACTACATGAAGCACTTTACAACAAAGTCGTTTCTGCAGAAAAGATCGGAGGGCCTAATAATCTCTGGGCCAATGTGTTCTAAGCAAGTGCAAGTGAATATTTTCACGAACACTTGAAAATAAAAGAACCTTACAAACTGATTTATCTGAAAATTAGAGTCAAGATGAAGAAACTGATGGGACGGTATCAATCAAAGATTAACTAATCAGGTGAGGACGCTGTCAATATTCTACTAGACTTGAGCAACGAGAACCTTCGGACCTTGTCGATATTTTCAACTTGCGTAGAATACGTCAGAAGTTTGAATTGAGTTAGTTTAACCCTGCAGTACTCGCGTGCGATACCAGCGTATCCCACTTGCGGGAAAACCGCGAATGTGTTCCTATATATAGGCACGTGATACACCAGTTTGTAGGTAAGGTTTCCGGACAGTTTACTCAACAACGTTGGCGAGGTGCGTATCTGTGCGTTTTTTTGTTCAGTTATTGGCGAGGTTAAATTTGGTTCTGGGACACATACGTATCCCATGCGACCTCTGAATTTCATTGTGAGCTTAATATTTGTTGGTTAGTTTTAGTTATTTGTTTATTTTAATTATATTTTGTTTTTTTTTATGAGAATTATTCTTATTAGCTTACAAAAATGAGCAAGGATCAGGAAAAATCGCTGGCATGGTACAAAGAGCTAGAAGAGGAAGAAGTATTCGGAGTAGCAGTTCCAGATAAAGATTATGGAGATTTTTGTTCGAAAATGTCTAATATAGAGGTTTGTAATGGCAGCTATGTACGCATTTGATCCAGCTTGGCGGCGCTAGTGTAGTTGGAGGTCAACGTTTTGACAGTTCGTGAAGTTTGTATACGCTCCGAGCTTCGCTGGTATCGCCACCTGCCTACAGTATTACTAGTATAACTTTTACCGGAAATTTATCTGGAAAGAAAAAAGTGTTGCCTATCCTCTGTGAGTTTCGCTGGTATGGCTGGTATCGCCATCTAACGGTTGACTAGTGTTCCTATTTCGGCCGGAATTTTAAAGAGGACAGTAGAAAAGCAAATAATAGTTATTTCAAACTTACTATTTAATTCTTATCGTGTAATATTTACAATGTAAAGAAGTAATTGGACTGTAATCGATAATTAATATCAGTAAGTACAGAATTTATTATTCATTATGATTATTTTTAAGATTTTGCTTATCGTTTTGACGTTTATGTTGACAACTAATATTAGAAAAAAATTATTCTGCAAAAAAGTATAATAATTTAACATAATTATAGTATAATACTTCCTAAATATTAACTTATGCATTTATTGCACCTAAATAATTAATTAATTAACAGCGTAAACGTAAACTTGTGTTTACTTACTTTTTTCTAATCCATTTTTGTAGTTGAATCACCTTATGCTTAGCGACAGGAAAGTTGTAGAATACACAGTTACTATCGTAACCAGTATTTCGACACTCTTTAATACAACTTTGGTGAGACATTTGAAAGCTATATGCAACTCTTGATGCAGAACGTCAAATTTCCGGTAAAGGTTTACAGACTTGTCACTACTGGCGCTCACAAATTTTTAATTATCCCCTCTTCCTACGAGCTCACAGCGTATAGAGCTTTTCATCGATTGTCATTTGTTTCGAGCTTCTGTCATGTGTCGCATAGTATTAATATATCTACGTCATACGTCTTTGGTTTGTATCAGTAGTAGTAGAAGATAAGCCACTTCAGGACACTTTGACCTTTGAACCCTCGCGATACAGCATCGCGAGTGACGGCCTCTCGATACAACAGCCCGCGTGACTCCGACTTGTCGGGGTGACGTCATTGGGGTAACTTGTCGGGTGACGTCATTGGGGTGACTTGTCGGGACTTGTTGTGACGTTATTGGGCCACAACCCCGATTAATTATTTTTAATCATTTTTTAAGTCCTTATAATAGTCTAAGTATGTCAATAACCATTAATATTAAACAAAAAATTGTTCCTTGGGGGGAATTGAACCAAGTACTAACACGACCGTAACTAGATACACATACTGCTAGCCTACGCAGACACTTGCTAGACACGGGCGATATTAGGTATAAAAAAACAAATAGGTAAGTAAAAATTGTAAAGAAAATTACTACATACTTAAATGTATTATAAAATTAATATATTCCTAAATTTTAGAAGAAACATTCGTAAATAGGTACATTTATACAAAACACAAAAGCATGTATAGGTATGGTCGAAGCGAAGATCGGTGGGATATGCGCATTTTATCAATGAAATTCGATATTTTTAAGACATTTCAAAAGCCGCTACAGATAAAATGTTTTAACAACCCATTAATCATTCATAATTAGTCGACGGATATTAGTACTGTTAAAATAATTAAGACGATAATGATTTAATGAGTGAAATTTAAAGTTTTTTCTACTTTAATGACAAAAAAATCAAGCTCATTAGCAGAACTCAATCAAAAATTATTTTGCACATCATATTTGAAACATTATTTGGTTGAAAAATCTCATTTTTTTTGGCAAAAAAATATATTAATTTGTCTGGACTAAATTACAGTTCTGTTTATCTCATGTTTATCTTAAAAGGGATATGTTACTATTCTTTTTCTCATGATCATCTTTCAGTGCGTCACAGTTTTTCGATTTCTCTCTAACGCATTAAATTGTATGTGACAGAAAAAAAAGGCACGTCGCTGAATACTTTGGTAATTATTCTAGTTCGGTGATTATTCTAGTTGTCGATAGATGGCGCCATAATCAAAAAAGAATTATTTATTAAATAAAATAATATTATCAATATAATCTGTACAATTTATAAGACTATACAAATGAAAGAAAATACCATTTTAAAAATGCAATAGACACAATTGATTTGGTTTTATTCCAAATTGAAAATAAAATTTGACAACTGTCAGATTTAACTAAAATGTCACGTTAGAATAAATGTCATAAATGTGTATTATCACGGACTTACCTTTTTTTCTATAATTTGTGACGCACTGAAAAATGTTCATGAAAAGGAGAATATCAACATTCACACAGTGTTGCCAAACTGAACTTTGTTACTTGTGTAATGTGAGTGTAAATTTTCCCAGCGATCTCCGAGGGTACAATACCTACACATATGTACATAGGTACCTACACATTGGTATATATACCAATAACGTATGACGTAGATATATTAATATTATGTGACAAATGATAGAAGCTCGAAACAAATGACTGTGAATGAAAAGCCCTATATCATTGTTTATATAGGGATAGTTGGTCAACCCAATAGGAAAATTTGTTTGATTCAAATTGAGACAGTCACCAGATGTCTCCATAATTTCTGTCAAATTCGCAACGTCAAAAAGCATAGACACCAAGTTGGATACGATCCTATTCATAACATCCCAACTCGCATACATATGAAGGAAAATAAATATATGTGGAAGAATATATATTTAGAAATTGAATTAATGATGTCATACTAATTGTTTTTTTGGAAAATGCTCAGACCCGTCGATTAGTATTTCAAATTGTCCTTTTTGACATTCAATAATAATGTATACAGGGTGTCCCAATTTAGAGATATGACGTCATCGTCGATTTTCTTAAATGGCAACACTGTCATTTTGATAGCTAATTTGATAGGGTTTGTAAAGTTATACATAACTGCAAAATATCAAATTTTTATTCTCTACCATTTACAAGATAATAGAAAATAACAAAGTTATATCTGTAATTTGGAATATATTCAATAATTAAAATACTAACTGTTTTTTTGAAAAATGCTCAGACCCGTCGATTAGTATATCAAATTGTCCTTTTTGACATATAATAATAATGTATACAGGGTGTCCCAATTTAGAGATATGACGTCATCGTTGATTTTCTTAAATGGCAACACTGTCATTTTGATAGCTATTTTGATAGGGTGTGTAAAGTTATACACAACTGCAAAATTTCAAATTTGTATTCTCTACCATTTAGATGATAATAAAAAATAACAAAGTTATGAAAAAGAAGTAATCAACTAATAATTGAATTTAATTATTTCAATAAATTAAGCAAAAACTCATAATGTTGCCCTCAATTATTGTCAAATTGTCAATGGGCAACGTTATGAGCATTTGCTTAATTGAAATAAATAAATTCAATTATTATTTGATTACTTCTTGTTCTTCATAACTTTGTTATTTTTTATTATCTTGTAAATGGTAGGGAATAAAATTTTGAAATTTTTCAGATGTGTATAACTTTACACACGCTATCAAAATAGCTATCAAAATGATAGTGTTGCCATTTAAGAAAATCAACGATGACGTCATATCTCTAAATTGGGACACCCTGTATACATTATTATTATATGTCAAAAATGACAATTTGATATACTAATCGACGGGTCTGAGCATTTTTCAAAAAAAACAGTTAATATTTTAATTATTGAATATATTCCAAATTACAGATATAACTTTGTTATTTTCTATTATCTTGTAAATGGTAGAGAATAAAAATTTGATATTTTGCAGTTATGTATAACTTTACAAACCCTATCAAATTAGCTATCAAAATGACAGTGTTGCCATTTAAGAAAATCGACGATGACGTCATATCTCTAAATTGGGACACCCTGTATACATTTTTATTGAATGTCAAAAAGGACAATTTGAAATACTAATCGACGGGTCTGAGCATTTTCCAAAAAAACAATTAGTATTTGAGATATTGAATTTATTCCACTTTACAGACTCTCTCTGTATAATGTATAGTAGCACGACATCATTAATTCAATTTCTAAAGATACTCTTCTATATATTTATTTTTCTTAACGACGTTCTACACCTTCGTTCCGGGGTATGTCTCTCAGAGGAAAAGGGGGAAACTTATATGCAAGCGAAAGTTGGTAACAATGCATGCATTTATAGCAGAATACTCAAATCATATGTTTCAGTATTGAATACTTTATAAAAATAAATTATAATAAATTACGGAATAAATTATAATAAATAAATTAAAAATAAATGGTACGGTAAACAATCCTCATTATTCCTTACAAAAAAAACCTTTCATTTAAGCACAAATAATTAAAAATCGTAAATTTGGGTCAAAAGTTATTAACTTTTTAAGAATTCCCATAAGAGCTTATGTTAAAACTTAACTTTGACCCTTAATAGTATTTAAACGGCACGGTAAAACAATTTTTAAAAAATCAAGTCTTAGTTTTTTGAAGTAAACTATAACATACTAAAATTTCATGCAAATCCTTAATTCTTTGCCGAAGGTGTAGAACGTCGCTACTATGTATGCGAGTTGGGGTGTTATGAATAGGATCGTATCCAACTTGGTGTCTATGCATTTTGCCGTTGCCACCCTGACAGAAATTGTGGGGAC